>NC_081300.1:34909848-35212878 GCF_030435805.1 Mustela lutreola | reverse complement strand
CCATGGTGCATGGCTGTCCAGACTTAGGTGTGTTTTCAGGGTGCATGTGTGCATGAGTGACAGTGACCACCACTCAAGCATGAGCTGCAGCTGGCCTAGGCTGGGGGATGGGCCTGGCTGTGTCCAGGGCAGTGGTGGTGGTGGTGGGGGGGGGACACAAGGTGTGTGTGTATGTGTGTCCTCCAAAGCCTCCTTGCTGCAGAGTATAAATATTTATACAGACACCTGCCGTAAATCTGCCCGCCTGGCAAACAAATGAATTGCAAAGGTAACTTTGGGGGGTTTTACAAAAATGCTCAGTGATGGAGTGGAAGAAGGAAGGAAAGGATTATGAACAGGACGAAGCTGGCAGGACAGCCCTCAAGGTCCCCTCCAGGGGCAGGCAGCCGTGTCCCCTGAGTGGGGAGCAGGGACACACCCTGGAGATACCCACAGACTGAGCTGTGTCCTGGCATGGGATGGGGACTCAGTCACCCAGACAGAGCCAGCACTCCCTGCCTTCCAATAGCTTCCTCTCTCTGCCTTGTAAGTAGAGAGGAAACCGAGGCACAGAGAGGAAAATGGCTCTCCTAGATGGTGGGGCCAAGACGCGGACCCGAGTCTATGGGAGGCTAGACCCAGCTCTGAAGAGCACCCAGTCATGCCATCTACCGCCAGGCAGGGAACCAGAGGCTGGTGTGCTGGGATGGGGCTGGGGCCAGGGCCAAGGCCCCCTTCTCTTTCACCCCTGAACATCTGCTTCTGATGACCCTCTCCATCTCCCAGGCCCCACGCTCCACCAGGAGGATCCTGCCCCGTCCCAGCCCCTCGGGCTCGGGCTGGAAGAGGGCTCTTTAATTGGGTCCACGAGAACTTTATTACCTGGTAGCTAGTTCCTTTGCTTTTCCTGTAACAAATTATCCTAACGATGTGACCCGGGACCAGATGTTAATTGCAATGGAAAGTAATCAATTTCCTTTACTGAGCCCAGACATGGAGGCAGGTTGGTTGGGAGCAGAGACGGGGTTCTTAATGAGGAGGGCCCCTGAAACGGCCGGAGGGCTGTGGCAGCGCACGCATGGCGGACGTGCCTCCTCTTCCCGCCTCACAGCTCTCACCCCTTCCCGCAAGCACAGCCCTCTCCCGACCAGCCCTCTCCTGACCTGGCAGCCTCCCACTTCTCTAGATCTTCTCCCTTCCCGGGCCACCTATGTCTCAGCTCTTGAGGCTCCCTGACCCCTATGGAATCCACTCAGTCCTCCTTCCTCTGTAATCTGCCCCCGCCCCTTCCTGATCTGGTGGCCCTTCTCTCCCCAGCTGCATGCCCACCACCCCCCAGCCCAGCCTGTGCACCTCTGCAAACTCTGCATTCCTCCCTCCTCTTGCTGTGTCCTGCAATGCTGCCCTGCCCCAGGTGTGCTCCCTGCTTCTCTCATCCTCCTGGCCAGAGCTCAGCCTTGCTTGGTCTGTCACGGCTCTGTGGGTACAGTGCCGGGTGCTGGGGAATTCCAGGAAGGCCTCAGAGAAAACTTGGCTGCAACAGGTCCCCTCTCCACTTCTCTTCTGCCAAGATGCATCATGCCCAGGGACTTGGGGCTCTGGCTTCACCCTGCTTGAAATGTCCCCTGGGGCCCCTACCAGCAGGTGGCAGTGCTGGTTGGATATCTTCTGGGATGCAGGGGGTGGGCAGGCTCAGCTTTCCTCTGGCCTGGTAAGAAATGGGGTCATTTCCTGGACTTCAGTTCAGGATGGTGGACCTGGAAATTTGAAAGCAGAGCGGATGGTCCTTCCCTATGTCTCGGGGGCCCTCCCCTGCAGTGCTTCAGCTGGGTGCCCAGTAGGGAGGCTTACGGGGAGGGGGAGCGTGGACAGTAGGCTACCTGAGGGACAGGATGGCAGAGGGGTCCTGATGGGAGGAACAGGGCGGGGAGGGCAAGAGACAAGTGTCTGCTGCCCTGCGGGTGGGCATGGGCCCCCTGATGGCCCTTTGACCCACAGAAGACAAACCTCTGACCACCTGAATCCAGCCTGAGGTCCACACAGCCCAGGCTCCAGCCCAGCTGCGCTGGGAACCACCCGGGGAACTTCAGAAAAAAGCGAGGAAAACAAAAGCGGAGGAGAAAGAGGAAATACTACCCATCAGCAGGGAGCTCCATCCAGATCTGTATGCGGGACCCCGGCCCAGGAAGTTTGCGCAGCTCCTGGGTAATTCTAATGTGCTAGCGCCAGAGGCAGGGTGGTGCTGGGCAGGGGCCAGCTGAGGGGTCATTTCCAAAGGTTCTAGAAATGCAGGGAGGCACAGAGAAACCAGCCAGGAAGGAAGATGCAGAAAAAAAAATGAATGTGCACAAAAGGGCTTATCACCCGATTCTTGGGACTGAGCTGTCAGGAAAGACAGGTGTGTTCATGGGGGAAGGGGTGTGAGTTACTCAAGTCCAATGCCTCTGGTGTGTCTGGGACTCAGGCTGCCTGGCTAGTAAGGGAGGCTCATCCTCCTCGCCGGGGCAGGGCTGGGGGACGAAAGGATGAGTGGACAGGGACAGAAGGTAGGGTGCCCTGGAGATGGAGGGGGAGGAGCAGGAAGATGAGGAGGGAGCTCAAAGGAACTGGGCAACAAGGGGAGGGATCAGGGAGCGGTGGGCTCCCCGCAGAGGGAAAGGATGGGTGGGGACAGCAGAGGTCCTGAGAGAGAGCAGGGCTCCTCTGCACACCTGCGTGGAGGGGCTGGATTTCCCAGAACCTTGCCCTGTACAGAGGACCACGGTCACTCCTCGTTCCTGTCCTCAAGAAACTAAAGAGGCCAGTGCCCAGTCCCCCTACCCGCTTAGCCAGGCAGAGCCGGCTCTGGACTTGCCCCCATTCTGCCTGCTCTCCTGCTGGTACTGGAGCCCTCCTCTGGACTCCAGGCAAAGGCTACAAGTGCAGAGGGGTGGGGAAAGGCCCCAATGCTTGGCCACCCCTTGCTAGGGTGGCAGAACACAGGGCCTGGCCTCCCAGGGGCTCTGGAGGCTGGGGCAGGAGAAGCAGGGAGCCCTGGGAGGGAGATGGGTGCTGGCAGGCTGTAGGGGTGGCCAAGGACAAAGTCCCCGGACTTTACAATTTCCCTGTGAGTCTACAATTCTATTAAATAGGATAATGGATTTTAAAATGCCCCGAAAAGCAGAGAGTGCTGTAAGATGGGCGGCATTATTGTTATTAACAACCACATCCTTCTCGGAGCGAAGAGAGGAAATAAATCAGACAACGCTCGCTCACAACAAGCAAGTCCCTTGGAAGCATTCACTGCCACAAAATAAACACATTTATATTATAAACCCCAAATTAAAGGGAAATAGCACTTGGGGGTAAGCCATGCTTTTATTTTCTAGGGTCTTCTGAAAACCCACACATGTTGGGGAAGTCAGTCTTGGAGCAGTGGCTGATGGGCCACCGGGGTTGGGCAAAATCCAGCCTGACTGGGAAGGAGCATCTGGGGGTGCTCTGCTCTCCTTGCTCCATGGCAACTAGGGCCACCATGGGGTGGACCCAGGGAGGCCCTGGGCAAGCAGCACCTCTGAGCTCCTAATTGCAGGGTATGGACTCATCTTTTGTACTCAAGGCTGACCTAGTTCCTTCTCCAGAAAGCCACTCCCCTTGTTCCCACCGTAACTAACCTCCCCCTCTCCCTTCTCAAGGTCCTCGGACTTCCTTGCATTTGACCGTGCCACGTGGCTGTCCGTCGGCGGGTGGCCGGCCGGTCCTGCCCGCCTGCCGGGCTTTCCCAGCTGTAGCTACCGAGGAAGAGCATGGCGGTGAAGGTCTGGTGACCACTCTAGAAGGGACGCTACATATTATTTTTTTTCTCTCATACCTCATTAAACTTAGCTTTCAATTACATGTTAATGATGATGGCTGCCTTTTCCACAAAAGGCTGGATGGAGTTTACTGCAGTGTCTTTAAATTTAATCACCTCTGTAATGGCCGGCTCTGGCATCACAAATAAGAGGCCATGATGAAAAAAAAAAAAGACAGTCCTTTGCTCCTGAAGGAGCCAGCAAGACCTGGGGCCCTGTTGAGGCCAGAAAAAGTCCTTCTGTGACTCCTGACCCTAGAGAAATCACAGGAAATGGTGAGAATTGTCTTCTGGCGCTTCCTACCGGACTCCCTCTGCTTCTTTATTTACAACTGCAACCAGGGATGGGGGTCAGACTCAGGGAGGGACTTCCTGCCTGTTCTGGGACCTGAACAAAGCTGGAAAGGGTTCACCTGGTTGACACCGTAGCCTGGTGCCGGCCCTGCCATGCCCTCCTTCTCTCCACTTGGGGTGCGTGGCGCAGGCTATCAGGCAGGGGTAGTGGACTCCGTGTCTGGCTCAAGGAGGCCGGCTGGGAGCCTGAGCTGCCTCCTGGCCCTGGGGTCCTTCACCCACAGACCCACTCCCCACTTCCCAGTCAAAGGTGGATGAATCCCCGGGGGTCTGTGGAGCCAAGAGCAGGCTTCAGCCCTGGTTTGCCACTGAGCCTCAGCCAGCCTGTGAGTGAAGTCGTTCCTTGCCGCTGGGGGCTGTTGCCTAGTCCTGTGTTTGATTCAAGCCCAAGGGTGTGTCACTGGGGACAGGCAGGCCCTCTCCAAATTGCTGGGACTTTAGAGATGCAGAGAGAAGCTCCCCTGCCCTTATCTCCCCCTGGGACCAGCTGCTGTCCCTTCTGCGTCCTGCCGAACACTGCTCCCCCCACTCCCCACTTTATCTGCCACGATCCCCTGGGCCCAGGTGGTACCGAGACCTCTTCTTTTGGGCCTCAGTTTGACAGTCTGTGTGCCATCTCCCTTTCCCCACTTTTCCCAAACTGATCCCCACAGCGTCCTTGCCAGGCCCCACAATCTTGTTCTCCTCTCCACCCTGGCCTCTGCTGTTCCTGGCACTCTTCTACCAGAATTCCATCCATCCATCCATCCAGGACCCATCCATACACCCGTCCACTCGCCTAGCATCTATGCATGCATGGACCCAGCCAGCCAGCCGGCCAGCCAGCCACCACTCCTCCATTCATTCATCCATCCAACCATTCCTTTGTCCACTCTCCATACATCTAACAACCAGCACTGAGGGCCTACTTGATGCCAGGCCCTGCACTAACGCTGGGCTAAGGACTGGTCCTGGTCTTCAAGGAGTCACATGGAGTAAAGAATGCAGATAAGATAATCTACCCACCAATTGTGACATAATCAGGGAAGGCTTCCTGGAGGGGAGCGCTAAAGGGCAACCACACGAAGTCTTTCTTTTCCATCATCTAGGTTCAGCTTACGCCTTCTGGCTCTGGGCTCCACGCTCGCTCGAAGAATGCTCAAGACTGTATCATTCCATATGGAGACTCCAGAAGACAGAGGCACCCTAGGGTAGGGACTGAACACCTCATCACACAAGCATCCCCTTAGAAAGGGAAGCGGGGAGTGTTTTGCCTCTGCCATTTGAGTGGGGTTGCTCCAATGGCATCGCGGTGCCCCGTATTCCCCCTCCTCTTTCCTGCTGCCTGGACCAGGCTTGGAGGCCAGAGTTTTAAAACTCAGCTCCAAGGATATCTGATGGCTGATTTGCTGACAGGGGAGACCTTTGGGCCCCCAGAGGCCCTGTGGTAGAGGGCTCGGATGCCCATTGGCCCCCAGCCTTCCTTTCTGCTTGGCCCACGTGTTTGGCAGCACAGCAAGACGGTGGGGCCTGTCTCAGCCTAAGCTCTTTATTGCTCATCAACACTGACTGAATATTTACTGTGGGCCCAGGGGATAAGGAGAGGAGAGGGGAGAGGGGAGGAAATCCAGAGCTTGTAAAGAAGACCTCCTCCTGCTCCAAGCCCTGGGAGCAGGAGCCTGAGGCTTGGGAGGGAACCAGAGGCCATCACTAGCCCCAAAGGACTACTCTTTACATTGAATCTTGAGGTCCTCCTGATAAGAAAGTCAAAAATAAAAAAAAGCAAATATTTACTTAGAGCTTATTAAATGCTGACATTGTTTTAGTTGCTTGGTCTGTTAACAGAGAACATCCTCACAAAGACAGGATGGGGCTGTTACCGTTCCATTTTACAGATGGGAAAGCTGAGGCACGGAGAGGCTGGACAGCGTTCCCAGGTGCACAGAGCTGGTCTCCGCAGTAAAGCCGGAGCAGCCTGCCTCTTGAGCACTTAGCCACTCTCCTTCTCCATTGCTCTTGGCAGCAGCCCCTTGCAGAAAGTGGAAAGCACAGATCCAGGGAGGGATCAGCATCTCTCCCCTCCCCCAACATGCACACAGCTGGTCCCATGACCCAGCCAGGGTCCTTCCCATGCATAGCAACTGCAGACTCAGAGCTTCTCCCTCTCCCTCCTGCACCCCAGGCACTGGAGGAGAAGGGGGCACTTGCCTGCCTGCTGCTTCTAGAGGTTCTCTTTCTTTTTTCCAACCAGTCAGAGGTAGGGGCACAAACACACACGCACACACACACAGGTGCATGGGAGCATACACACCTGTGCACACACGCACATGTGTAATGCCTTTTCCATCAACGATGCAGCTAGTAAGCAAGCTTTCTCACTCCTCAGAGCACAAGAGAACCAGCAAGTAGGTCATAAAGGCCTCTAAGGTTTATTAATCCCTTCATTGATTTGACAAATGTAAAATATTTATGGTCCATGCATTAAAACGCTTGTGCACTTTGCTCATAGAAAACCCACTCGAGGAATAGTTTACAAACAACGTCGACAAGCTACTCCTCCACTCCCCTCTGCAGAGACGTGAGCACCATGATCTAGTCACTACTTTTTACCATGCCCGGACCACAGTCTGGCCCACGCCTGCTTCTGGGTGAAGCTGAGGGATTCTGGTTTCTGTTCCCAGAACCGATGGGCCACAGATTTCCTCACGAGAGGCCGCTCAGAGCCACCAGCACTGGGACAGGCCGGAACCAGGGGAACCCGGTAGTGGGCTGTCTGGGCCCTGTCCACCCCTCCCCCAGGCATTCTTGGCAACACCGCCCACCGCCCTGCAGCAGACAAACCCGGGCCAGGAGGGGAACTTCCCGTGATGTTTTACACTGAATAAGAAAACAGGGCACTTGGAATACATTTTAGAAAGATGTTGCCTCCAAGTCGTTAGAATGACAGTGTAAAAGTTTTGATGCTTGAAGGAGGCAATCCTCAGCCAGCTGAAAACTCTATTATACATAATCCTTAATTTCCAGATGGTTCATGTATAATACAGAAGTCTGTAATATACAGCCCCAGGATTTTTTCCTCCCATGCCAAATGACATGTGGCATCTGTAAAGCCCTCCTTTCTTTTCAAAGCACGTCCGCATTCGTTATCCTGTTTGATTCCTGTGATAGTCCTGAGAGTCGCGAGTCAGGTAATAACCCTATGATTTTATGGAAAAGGGAGCAGAGGCACCAAGAGGTGCTAGGTCTTGTGAGAGTTAGGGTGGAGACCTGCACAGAGCCAGGGCTCCTGACTCTGGTCCAGGTTCTAGCTCCTTCCAGATGCCCTCTCCTTGCTGGCTGGGAAGGCAGGGAACTTCAGGATCTTTGGGAAGAATAAAGTCTCCTTCAGCCCACCACTCCTGTCCTGTCTAGGGGCCCAGAGGGTCCCTCCTCCCTTGGTAGCCCTTCCAGACAGTGGGACCACCCCGCTCCCCGCTGCACTGCACAGCTCTCCCATGGTTTCGAGCTTGCCATGCCTCTTCCATGGCTAATTGTGAAACTGGGCAGAGGAGCTCAAGGCCAGGCACAGGGCTGGGCTGGGAGGGATGCGACAGAGAGAGAGAGATTGATTGATGGGAGGAAGTCGTGCTGTTTGCGTGATGGGAGCGGGACAAGTCTGGTTTCCTAAGTCTTGTTATCTCGCTTATGGGGGTGGGGGAAGGGAGGCTCTCTGTCCTTCCTGAGCTGCTAAATGCTGTCACAAAAACATTTATTAATATGCAAATTCTAAGTGGCAATCTGGACCCAGTCGGGTTGTGCTAATTTGCACATTAATATCTGTCTTCAGGCCGGCCTCAGCTCTGGAGAGGGAGGGTGTGGGGCTGGGAATGGGGACCAGGGAGGGAGGGTGCAGGTGGGGCAGAGTAGCCCCCCCCCACCCCCCGCAGGGCTCGTGCCCAGTCCCGACAAAGGCAACAAAGACGGGTGAGCAGGGCTGGAAGCCAGCCTGCAAGGGAGGAACCGGCAAGTGCTGGGCAGGTTCAGGCCCCAGACGCTGGCCTCTGGCCTCTACTGGTGCCTGGAAGCCCAGGGGCCATGATGGGAGTCATGCAAGAAAAGAGATGTGGCAGAAGCCTTAGCCCAGACAGGCTGTGGGTGCTGAGAACAGAAGGAAGGTGGTAGGAGAAATAAGCATGAATGTCATTGGCCACTTTGCCTATACAGAGCGGCTGCTGTGCCCTCCCCCATGGTAATGGAACTTTTGGGGTAAAGGAATGTCTAAGGACCCCCTTCAGATTGACTTGCCCCTTCCTGGCACCCAGCCCATTCTCCACAACCATTGAGGGAGTCTCTCTACCTGTCACAGAACCACCTACCTCCTCAGTGGTCTCCTGTCCCCCATTACTGTCACCACAGATCCATGTGTCTCAGAGTAGCTGGGTCAGCTCCCGTTGCAAACCTCCTCCCTCTTTGTACCCCTACACACATTTACATTTGTCAGACCTTTTGTGAAGAAGATGGGATTATCTCTAATGGGTCACCCATGATACTAATGGCAGTGATGGGACACCAAGAAAGTGGTTGCTGAGTGAGTAGCCTCCCCTAATTTAGCTCAGTTAATCAGAAAAGCCAGCAGCAGTTGGAGCCAATGTGTTCCCTCTCCTTCAACCCACCAACCCCCAACACCCTTCTGCAAACTGGCTATGTTCTAACTTGATTCATTCTTCAAACCCTGCCCTATGCATTGAGAATCTCTGAGTCCTTCTCATCCTGTCCAGAATGCTCTTCTGTGGCACTCTGTGGCACTCACTAGCAGTTTGCTTGCTTGTTTGTTTTGTTTTTTTGAGACAGCATGAGTGGTCCTTAAGCGGGGGGGGGGGGGGGGGGGGGCAGAGAGAGGGAGAGAGAGAATTTCGAGCCGACTCTGCGCTCAGCTCAGAGCCCAAAGGGGGCTCCATCTCATGACCCTGAGATCACGACCTGAGCTGAAATCAAGAGTCACTTGCTCAGTTTTGAATATTTCTCTGATTGTTCCATGTGTGAATCTTGTTTCTCTTGGTGCATGGGTAGCTCCATCTTTCACAGCATTCTCAGGGACGAGATAATGTGGCCTGTGTTCAACACATACTTAGCAATTTTCCAAAGTACATTCATCAGT
The DNA here is from genome assembly GCF_030435805.1 of Mustela lutreola. Lineage (NCBI taxonomy): Eukaryota > Metazoa > Chordata > Mammalia > Carnivora > Mustelidae > Mustela > Mustela lutreola. The sequence continues at coordinate 35,203,597 of NC_081300.1, read as the reverse complement.
TAATACCTTTTACCTTCATGCAAGCCTGTGAAATGACCAGGCTGTAATTTTCAGATACTAAACTCATACTGCTCAAGTGTGACATTTGTTATTTTGAAAGTTTAGATTTTTGGATTCACTTAATCAAAAGAAACTAAACTTGCAATTCTGAAGATAGCCACCAGGTGGTGATATGGACCTTGGTATGTCCCTTTGGCTTGGGACATATTTTACAAAGGCAGGAATTCATGCATTTATCTTTCTTACTTTCCTATTATTTTAATTTACCTGCTCTTATGTTCCCGGCATATCCTGGAACACCCCCCCCACCACCACCACCACTGCAAAGAGTGTCTGCTCTGGTTGAACTGACAGATGTACAAAGAGGATGACAGTATCATGTGATACGTGTTGAAATAAGCCAAGTGTTCTGGAAGGTTAAGAGAAAGGAATAATTAGCTTAAAGAAGGGGAAGCCTTTACAGAGGAGGTAACATCAGAATGAGGCGAGTAAGGAGAACACAAGAGTTTGCCAGGAATTTGTTCACAGGAAGGGAGATGCACAGAATTAAGTCAGAATGTGCCAGGGAAGAGAGCTAAAGCCAGGGAGGGACAAGCAGGGATATGGCTGATCAAAGTTCCCAGAAGAAGAGCAGGAGCCTGGGCGATTCAGCAGCGCCTGGGCCAGACCCCGAGGAGCCTGGAACACCTTCCCTCCACCTGCAGGAAGCGTGGAGCACGTCAAGAAGCGGCGGAGTGTTTTATGTCTAGAGGAGCAGTTCTTGGGAGCGTGGGTGAAGGCGAGCCCGTGGGTGGCAGGGAGCTGGTGAGAGCACAGCAGGGCCCTGGGGAGAGATGCAGGAAGGTGACGAAGGCAAGCCTGGGCAAGGCAGGAAGGACCGGGGGGCCAGAGAGGGGATGACGGGTAGGGTGAATGGGCACCCCTGACACTGAGCTGGTTTGGTCTGGAGACAGTCCAGATGACGATACCATTCACTAAGTGAGAACACACGCTTTCCCACTCATTATCCTTAGAAAAAGTTAGAACTTTTGATGGAATTAAATTAACTTGAACATGGTGCCATTAAACAGGAGATTGCAAAGTCTTCTAAAACAAGTCTATAAAGAAAAAACCACCTAGGTACAATTCAGTCTCTCTCTCAATAATCTTTAACTGTTATGGTCCTAAATAGTTTCTCTTTTCCGAAATAGTTTCCCCTCCTGGGTTTCAGAGAAGAAACCCTTGAATGCCCGCTCACCTCCTCCCTCAGGGTGTGCAGTGTTGGGTGGTGTGAATTCCCTTCGCGTTAAAAAGGTTCTGTGGCCTCCTATAGGACAAGTCTGCGTTTTCTCACATTGACCTGAAGAAGAAAACCACCAGCAGAAGAAAAAAAAAAAAAAAAAAAAAAAAAGGAGGAAGAAGAAGAAAAATGTGCTTCTCATCGAGTCCCAGCACTTTCTTGGCTCTAAGCGGTAGCATCAGAGAAAGACCATGTGAGGGGCTGCCCTTGCTGCCTCCGGGGCTCCAGCCTCGCTGAAGTCAATTGGGAGGTGTAAGTATTGCTCTGACCCGCACCCAAAGCACAGATTCTAGCAGCTCAAGGAGAGAGTTCCAATGGTTCCTCGTGTGGGGCATTCTTTGTGTCTAAGACTCTTCAGCCTCCCCTCCTTTCCTGCCCTCTTAGCCTTTTCTCCTGGGCTGGCAGGCAGGAGGGTTCCAGAAGGTGGATCTAGGCCAGCTGAGCTCCCACAGCGAAACCGATCCCATACCCTGGGCCAGGCCCTGTTCCCCCACCAACAGCAAGCAGGGGCTCTCAGAACCTGCCCCCCAGGGCCCTGGCCAACCTCTGCCTCTATGGTCTGAGCCCTGGGGACCTGGATCCACAACCAGCCAATTGCTTCCTTAAACTCCAAGTCCGCTCTTGTCACCTGGAGGCTCACGTTCAATCCTGCCATCCAGAATCCTGGAGCCCCCTAACGCCGGATCTAAGGCTGAGCCAGTCTCCACCCACCTGGGACTAGATTCAGTCACTCCTTCCGAATCACGGTGGACAGACCCAGAGACTTGCTAGGAACCAGAGGACACTGGTCTGGGGCCTTTTCTGGCTTCAGCAGGTGGCTATGTGCCAGGCTCGCTGAAGCTCTGTGTTCCTCTTGTACCACTTTTGCAACGTCCTGAACATTCTGCTTTCTGTCCCAGCCCTTTGCTTCTTCCAGCTCTAATCTCAGTAGGCCCACACCCCAACCCCCTGAGCCTAGGCCTGACAGGCAGGGACACTATAACTCCCAGGCAAGAGGAGCCAGGGTTGGGCGTCAGCCACTCTCCCCATGGTACCCACACAGACCCTCCTCCCTTCTCACCAGCTGATGCTTTACATCAGTTATCCCCTGCACCCTCCTTGTCCCCATTTTAATGCAACAGCCCCCTGGTGTGGGGACAGCAGGCCTGGTTAGAGAAGTCCTTTCCTTTGGGGCAGATGTTATGAGGGTGAGAATGAAGGGTTAATACCAACACTGGCACATTTGTCAGACTAAATTCTAAAGGGGTCCAAAGCTGTGTACAGAGAGATGGGGGGGGAATATTGTCCCCCTCCCTGACAGACCCCCCCACTGCCTGTCCCACCCCAAAGCTGCTTGGCTCTTCCTGTTCCTCGTCTGTTCTCCCCTCGTCCTTCCCCCTCCGCCACCCTCCCCTTCTTCTCTGTCCCCACCCCCACCCCCAGCCTCCCCTGCATTCCCCTCAAGCCCCTCCCCAGATTTGAGCCTGCAGGGTCCCTCTCCAACTTCCCCATTGCATGGGCCACTCTCCCTAGTTATTACCGGGCTCAAGAGAGTGACACTAATTCCTTGGCTTAATGGGACATACACCCAGCAGTCACTGCCATGGTCAGAGGGAGGAGGAGCCAGTCCTCCCTATATGAGGGTGGGGGACCATTCCATGGCCTCCACAGGACCCCTGAGGGCCCCTTCCATCTGGTTACCCTTCTTTTCTATCCCTTTGGCCACCCCCCTGACAACCTCTGCTTCTGCCTGGACACCTCAACGCCCTCCATCCTGATACCTCTCCTCCAGGGGACCCTCCTCAGCGTGGACTATGCTTCATTCTGTCAGTGGACAGACTTCCTAGGTGCAGGCTGGGCACCTTCCTGAGGCTCCTGCTGGGGTGGGGTGTGGGGGTGTGGGGGGTGGATAGGGGGTGGGGGGTGGGCAGAGTCCGCACCTTCGGAACTGGCTTGGGAATACTGTGCTAGTGAAACAGCGTAGAGGCTAGCACTGCAAAGTTCCTGATGGAAAGTTGAAGGTGAGGAGAAGCATGGAGGGGATGACCAGCAAGACTGAGTGTTGGGGACACACGGGAGCCACGGGGGTGGAGGAGCCGCGGGTTTCCAGCCAGATGCAGCGCTCAGGCTGAGGCTCTCTTGCTCAGGTGGGACAAAGACAAGAGCCGGCTGCACTGGGGGGGCTGGCTTCAATCTCCCCCCGTCGGCCCAGCCCTTCCCCCAGACCCGAAGGGAGCCCACATCCACAAGGTGACAAGTCTGTCTGCTGAGCACGGCGGGCCACAGGAATGCACAGCTCCTAAAATTTATGGCTAGACTTTATGACAATGGAAATATTTTTTTAATTGAGGTTTGCACCACCATTACACTGCTAATTTAATTACTCCCTGTATTTCATCCGTCACCATCTGATCCTCAGGAAGCAAATAGCTTGTCTTCTTGACAAGAAAGCACCAAATTGATTAAAAGTGTGTGCAGGAGAGGGGCTGGGCTGTGATCGGCCCACACCGGCTGGACCTCTGGGTACCCAGGGAGGAGGGACACAGAGGGCAGAGGTGTCCCCCCTCGCTCATATACACACACCGTACCGAGTGAGGTCACCTCCCAGAAACCCTGAAGCCTGCACCCTGTGGCCATGCCGTCTCACGCAAGCATCACCCGCACCCCTATATCCACACTCACTTACACATTTGCACACTGTCACATACACACACACTCAAAAACGTATGCAGATAGGACCTCAAGCACACCGGCAAATCACTGTGTTCCCATCCACACCTAGGACGTGAGGCTTCCCACAATGAATCCACACTGGTCTCCCACACAAAGCCACACCACACAGAGTCACACGTGGTTGGGTCACAGAGGATGCAGTCAGGACACCAACCGGGTCCCTCGCTTTCACTCATGTCTACTGTTCCTTTGGGCGGGCCCATGGACGGTGCTAGGGAAGAGGGTGCCCTCCTCCGCACAGTGCCGCATTCCACCCAGGACAGGGGACACAGCCGCTGCTCCCCAGCCAGGCCCCTCCTCAACTGTCGGGCTGGGGGCAGCCTCCGCCCATCCCCTCACGTGGGTGGCATCCTGCGTCTATGCTGGGCACCCCGTGGGAACCGTGGTGTGGCTCCACGGAGGTGTCCGAAGCAGTGTGGCCGCCTTACTTTCCCCGCCTGACTCTCTGCATCATTCCATGACACCCCTGTTGGCTCCTGGAGTCTGAGATGCGAGCTGGGAAACATCTGTGGCACCCCCCCCCCCCAGCATCCTTCTCCCCCCACCCCCACATCCCCTGAGCCTGTCGCTCAAGCCGGCTCTTGGACATACAGGGTTTGGCTTGATTTTCTAAGGGTTGTGTGCAGGTGGATCTAATTGCTCCACCTACAAGGCTACTCTTTAAAGGGTCACCGCTGGGTGCTCTCTCTTCCTCTGCTGGATGCACAGGACCTGGCTAAGTCAAGGCTGGCTGGCCTGACCAGGACAGTCCTGCTGCCCTGGGAGCAAGGGCCTGGTTAGGCTGGGTGGACAGGCCTGGGACAGTGGCTGGTGGGCCGGGTCAGCTGGGGGTGGGGGATGGGGCAGGAGTGCCCAGGGAAGGAAGGAAGACAGAGTGGGAACGGGAGCCACAAGAGGGAGGGAGCTGGGTGTGGGCTCCCAGGAGCAGCTAGATGGAGGTGGGGGCTGGCGGAGGGGTGGGTGCCATGGGCAGGCATACTGCCATCAGTCATCCTGAAAGCTCCAGGTGCCTGGTGCGCTCCCGGCAGACCCCTGACCCAGCCTGATCAATCCTAATGGAATGGAGCAGAGGGGCAGCCGCCGGAGGGAGCAGGCCACCCATCCTCCCTGACGCCCGTCCTTGTAACTTTGTCAGCTGTCACAGCAGCCAGAATGCAGAGGCTGCCCGCCTCCGTCATGTCTGGTCTCGCCTGGCCATCTAGCTGCCACCAGACAGGGACGCGGGGAGGAGAGGACAGGGGACAGACGACCAGGGGAGGAGACCCCAAATCCTAGGCTGTGAGTGGCCAGAAACAAAAGGAGCAGGCAGGCAGAAGCTTCTGGGGAAAAGACTCCTATACTTCGATTCAGGTTTGTTTCCTGAGAGGGGCAGGGGGTGGCGGAACCCCCAAACCTTCTCTTAACCATCCTCCAGCAAGTGTGCTCCTGTTCAAGCTGTAGCACCCTGGCCTCCGGGGCCCAAATTCAGCCTGCAGGCCCTCCCCGAGCACAACAGCTCTCTCCTCTCCGAAGCACCCCCACCGCACCCCAGCAGCAGCGGCCTGTCCTGCTTGCTCTGAACTCAGGGGCCTTCCTGACTTCACATGGAGCCTGACCAGGTCCCCTGGGCCAGAATGGTCTTCGTGTTCAAGTGGTCCCGTCTTCCAAACTGGAGGCTGTGTCACTGCTGTGATCTGCTCCCGTGTCTGTCTCCCCAGCCAAATCATGGCTTCCTCTGGTGATTCCTGATGCCCTCTGTCCTCGACCAGTGACCAGAGCCCAAAGGATGCTCAGTCCGCACTGGAGCAAGTCCCCTCGTGCACAGGGCCAGCACCCAGTCAGGGCTGGAGAGGGACTGTTTGCTGGGCATCAGGTGAGGTGGGAGAAAGGTTTTTCCTGAAGAACAGGCTGGAAGCCGCGGTCCCGTGGCGGCTCCATCACCAAGGACAGGACCTTGATAAGCATTGCCTGCACAGCCCCCCTGGGGGGACCCCCATGGAGGTGTCTCACTGCGCTGCTCTCAGCCGGCTTTGTTTTAGCTACTGGGTTTGTACTTGGCCATGTGTTTGGCACAAGGGACAACCCCTGCTGCGCCAGGGAAATGCTCCTGGAGTGTTTGTGTGTGCACAGCCCCCACGCTGAAGCCTCCTTGCTCTGTGCTCATCATACGGAATCTGACTGCCGAATCTGACTGCCGAGAGCCCTCTGAGCTTCAAGCACTGAGGCACCGAGGCGGGAGGCTGCCCAGGGTGGGAGTCTGCCTTTCTTAAACCCAGGCTGTTTCCCCAAGCTTCGAGCCACCTCCTCTGTGCTTACAGGCAGGTAATATGTTGCCCAGTGCGCGCCCCGCAGCCCTCCCTCCTGAGCCAGGAATTCCTGGTCCCCAAAGCGCTGGACATGAACGCCCCAAAAGCCTTTCCGTGAGTCACCAAGTCAGATACACTGTGTCTGATACAGTGATGGGCACGCGTGTGCACACACACGCAGGCACACGCGCGGGATCTGCTGTCCGAGAGAGAGCAGCCTCTCTCTAAAGGCACACTTGAGAACAGAACATTTCCTGAAGAAAGTGAATTTGAAAGGGCAGGGTTCTGAGAGGAGGGGATGAGGGAGCCCCCAGGAGAGAAGCGTCCTGTTTGGCAGGCTCTCAGCCCAGCGACACCTCAGAGGGGCTCCGGGAAGCCGAGGCCTTGAGAGGACACTCCGCCTCCAGCAGCCTGTTCCCTCTGCGCCCCACCCCTGCTTCACTCTTTGTGGTAGTGTTTGGAGCTGAGGGCTTAGGAAATGTCATGAGAGAGAGGGCCCCTCATGGTGGGATCAGTGTCCTGATAGGAAGACACCCCAGAGGTTGCTCCTCATTCTCCCCACCATGTTAGAACACAGGAAGAAAGGGGGTCATCTGGAACCTAGGAAGAGAGCCCTTCCCAAGGAACCAGTTGTGTCGGCATCTTGATCTGGGACTTCTGGCCTCCAGAACTGTGAGAAATAAATTTCTGTTGTTGGAGCAGCTCAGTCTGTGGTATTCTGTCATGGCCCAGAGCAGAGGCCTGAGGAGAGGCTCAGTTCCTATCCGGGAGAGCCTGGTCGCTTCCCACTACCTCCTGGTCAAGGGCTGACCAGCTTAACTCAGCACCTGGCAGGGAAAGCCTGCCCCAGACCACAGACCTCCCTGATGGGCAGACCTGGGACTTGCTCAAAGCCACTTAGAACCTTGGAATCTGACAGGGTATAAAGGTTACACAAAGGGAGCATTCTTTGCTTTCCAGGGATTATTAGGTTTGCCACAAATTCACTAAAGATCCCTTTGGAGAGGCAGCTCTCTCCTCTTGCCTTTCATGGGAATCTGACACAAAAATGGCCTTTGGGGCCCCAGCTTTCCCCATCGGGACGGGCTGCCCAGATGGGTGGAGGATGTGGCTGGGATCTCTAGGAATCTGCCCTCTGAATAGTCAGGCCCAGGTCAGTGTGGGCATGACTGGACTGGAGCCGCCAGGTGTCTTGGGGAACTACATTCACCCTGATGGGGGAGCTTTGCCAGGAGCCTGAGGCAGCTCATCAGATGGGCCTACCCTGCAAGGGCACTGTGGGGGTAGGGTGGGAGGTGTGTGTGTGTGTTGGGGGAGTGGGTCCATTGCCAGGGGTTGGTTTTAGAGTTGGACCTTGGTGCCCCAATCCGGAAGCCTGAGTCTGTCTCGGTGATGGGGTGCCCCTCTAGCAGATTCCTTCACCTCCTCACCAACACCCCCTACCCTCAACCTTGGCCATCCCTGGAGGGGAGGGGAGGACTGGGGAGCCACAAACGCTAAGAGCAAATGAAATTAAATAAGTGATATTTTTGCTGCCTTTTCCCCTTTAATTTTAAACAACACTAACAATTCCAACTGCAAAGGCTAAGGGAAGAGAGAAAAAAAAAGGCAAAAACACCCCACCTCCTCCGAGCTTGGTGCCAGCGGCCGGCTCTGGGATTTGCATGACAAAAGCACTCGACAAACAACAACAAATTGCCAGCTTGTCGGGGGCCGCGGGGCGCCAGCGACAACTGGCGCGCTCCTCCGGGCGGCGACGGGCTCCCCAGACCCGCAGGAGGGGCCGGCGGCGGATGCTGGGGGCTGGGCAGCGAGGGCACCGCGGGGGACTGGGAGGGGGGGCGGGGCCGGGCTGCCTCGATACCAACGGAGCCGGGACCCTGGCCGGAGCACTCAGGAAGTCAGGACCGGGCGCGGGGGGCGGGGCAAGGGCATGAGCTGCGTGGCTAGCTGGAGGGGGGATGGGGGCGGGAGCACGGACGGGAGGAAGGGGGGGAAGGGGGGTCGGGGTGGGGGGCAGACTTGGACGGCCACCCCCATCACCACCCGAGTCCCTTGCCACCACCTTGCCACTAGACCTGGCCTTTGCCCTCGGGGCACAACACTGGGAGGGAGTTGAGAGGGTGGGGTGGGAGGGGGTGGTGTGGGGGTGGGGGACACCACAGACATCAGCCCAGGCTTGCAGGATGCCCCCCCCCACTAACCCATTCCTCCACTTGCCCGACCTCAGGCTGCTCCTTGTCCAGTGTCCCTGCCTGGTGGGCAGCTGGGGTCCCTTCCCGACCATGCTCCTGCCAGAAGGCTGGGCTGGGAGGGGAGAGCAAGCGGCCCCTCCTTCCCTTGATCTGGCTCCCCCCACGTGAGGCCCAGGCAGATGGCTGGCCAGAGCTAAATTGATTCATAATGACTTGTGTCTCTCCCCTGCCCAGCAACGGGTAACTTTTCATTAGAGACACAGATGTCTTAATAATGCTATGCTGGGGTCCTCCTGCAGCAGCCCCAGCATCTGAAGAAGGAGGGGTGCAGAGGAGCCAAGGCAGGGAGGATAGATGAGCCTCCTCAGGGGATGCTAGTCCAGAAGGGTTTGCTATCTCCAGGCCCCAAGTGTCTGCGGCCCATTTCCCAACAGTGGACCCAACAGTAGCCCGTGCTACGGCCACTGGGGGTTCCCTTTCTAGCATCTGGGCTATGTGGGGGCCCCCAGCATTACCTCTCCCACAGCCTGTCTGGTGGGCCCTCCCTCCTCAGCCTCCTGGCCATTCCCAGGGCATGGCCCGAAGCGAGCCCTCTGTCCCAGGGCCTCCAAACCTGCTCCCAGATAACCCCCACACTCCAGTCCCCCAACCCCCCAGATGAGTATTATTCTATCAGGGAAAATGGTCCTCCAGCCCCGTGGTGAGGGACGTTAGCACATTTGCCTGGCCTTGCACACTTTCTTACCAGGTCCCCTCCCCTACAGAGTGTCTGCTCTCTGGACAGCAGGCCCACTGGCAGGGGGAGGAAGGTGTCACTCCCTCCTCTGTCCCAGCCTCCTGCAGTCCGGTTGCACATGGCCTGCAGCAGGGACAGCCCATGACCGGAGTTGGAACTGTGTGGTGTGCGCCTCCCATGGCCGTTCCCCCCTCTGCACTCCTGCACTCAGCCGAGCACTGCCCCGCCCTGAGTGGGATGGGCTGCCCGTGAAGGAGCAGACAGGGTCCATCCTGAGCTTCTTGCAAGCAAGCAGGAACTGCCTTTAGTCCTCTCCATCCTTCTGGTAACATCACCCCGTGCTTTAAGCACAATAGTTGGCCTTTTGTTTGATTTTGCTCTTTTTTTTTTTTTTTTTAAAGATTTTATTTATTTATGTGACAGAGAGAGACACGGCAAGAGAGGGAATACAAGCAGAGGGAGTGGGAGAGGGAGAAGCAGGCTTCCCGCTGAGCAGGGAACCGGACGTGGGGCTTGATCCCAGGACCCTGAGATCATGACCTGAGCCGAAGGCTTAATGACTGAGTCACCCAGCCGCCCCTGATTTTGCTTTTGTTGAGAGAGTAACAGATAGTGTTTGGTTTCAATCACAAGCAATTCATCATTTTGGGACTAGAAACCTCTTTTTGGGCTCCCCTTGGAAAATATCATGTCCTCTGAGAGGTGGGTCAGCAAAGGGTCCCCATCTCCAAGTGTGGCTGTGCTGCCAGGAGGTCTCCAGCCTGGGGGCAGGCCTCCTTCAGCTGGTGTGGGGGAGCTGAAGGCCAATCCAACTGACCTCTGGGTTGGCAGGGGTCAGCTCTACCTGCCCAGGCTCGAGGGCTCCCAACAGCAGACACCGGTATCAGACCGAGTTCTGCTGCCCCCGCACGGGGTAGCAGTGCTCCCACCAGAAGAGAAAGGAGGCCAGCATCGAGACGCTGTGCCTAAGGAGCTCTCCACAGCCCAAAGGGCCCAGTGCAAACTCCAGGCCTGGGATGCAAATTACCCCTGGCTCCAACCCACATGGTGCTCCCCTCTCCCCTCACTCCCTTCAGACACCCCAGCAATTTCCTCTCACACATCCTCGATGATATATATCTGCCTATCATGGTTCCTCCTTCTGATACCTCTCCCCCTTCTTGTCTATGCAGGCGAATCCAGCCCACAGTTCCAGATTATGGACGCTTCTTGTTCGTGAAGGTGAGTTACTTCTCTCCATGTGGCCCACAAGGACAAGGCCTCTGACCCCTTCCGTTCCCTCAGGACCAGGCCAAGTGGGGCTGGACGCTCCCCCTCATCTCCTCACCATCTCACACCACTACCCCCGACCCTGCCTCAGTGACGCCTGGCCTCAGTTCCCCCGTGCAGCCCCCTGGGTGCAGCCTGCCAGCCCCGTGCCCATACAGCATGGCTACCGGGATCCACAAAGCTGTGCTTACAAGAGGAGAACACAAATTCTTGTCCTAGCCGGGCTGCCCTTTCCTCACCTGTAAATTTTGGCTCTTGAGAACATGCTTCAGGGGGGTGGATGTGAATGGACTTTGAAAATAATTACAAGCAGACCAAGGAGAATGGCTGTAAGAGCAGGAGTCGCTTCTAAAAGGACAGAGCCAGCAGCTTCGAGCATGTATGGCTCTCGACTGTGTCCCAGGCACTGACTGGGGCTTAGTAGGTGCTCAGCAAACAGTGGCTAAATGAGTGCGGCAGCCCGGTCCTGCCGTGACCCTTGTGTGAGAGCCTGGGTGACACAGGCAGCTGGGTGACACAGCTGGGCTCCCTTTGAGGCCTTGGTGGGGGTCAGGTTGAGACAGGAGATTGGGGCTCTTTGCCTTACATGTGGGGTGTGAACCTGTGGCCTCAGTCTCACTGGCGACACCGCCAAACAATCAAGTGTTCCTTGCAGACAGCCCTCCTGGAGAAAGCCAAGAACCCATCCCTTCCACCTCCCTGGGCAGCTCCCAGGCAGTCTCGCCCTGCTCTGCTCATGTCTTTTGTTTTTCTTAATTAAAGTCGCAAGAGCCAGGATTCCGTCTCAGAAGGTGCAGCCTCGAGGCCAGATGTCTTCATTTTGGCCGTGCCACTGGTGTGGCTGCCTGCTCTGGCAGCTGGACGCTGGGCCTCACAGGACCCAGCGGGAGGTAAGTGTGGGAGCCCCTGCTGACGGGAGCTCGGGGCACCGCACCTTGCTACTGCCTGGTCTGCTCTCGCTGCCCATAAGCTCTCACCTCTTCCACATGGTGCCAGCCTGCAGCTCGCTCCTCTGCTGAAGCTGCTCAGGGCTCGAAGCTCAGCGGTGGCCCTTGGCTCTCTGGGCTCCCTGTAGGGACCACCCCCTCGGCATGTTGCTCTCCTTCGGAGATCCCAGGGTGCGTTCTTGCTCAGGGAGTCTTGGCAGCCCCTCCATTTGCTCAGGGATATTTGCTGGGCTCTGTGGCGTGCCTGGGGCTGGGCTGGCCAAAGCTCGGTCCCTGTACCTCAGGAGTGTCCAGTCTGAAGGGGGCCAGGAAGGGGCGCCTGGGTGGCTCAGTGGGTTAAAGCCTCTGCCTTTGGCTCGGGTCATGATCTCGGGGTCCTGGGATGGAGCCCCGTGTTGGATTCTCTGCTCGGCGGGGAGTCTGCTTCCTCCTCTCTCTCTGCCTGCCTCTCTGCCTGCTTGTGACCTCTGTCAATAAATAAATAAAAAATCTTTAAAAAAAAAGAAAAATAAAGGGGGCAAGGAAGGACTGCGGCGGAGCTGGGGCAGGAGCGGCAGGTGGCTCTGGGACGGTGGGAGGGCCTCCTGCCCTCTCTAGGCTTTGGTTTTCTCGTCTGCAGATTGAGGGCATGGGCTGGGATCTGCAAATGGTACTGAGGAGTTGTGGGCAGTCTGAGCACAGGGGTCCGGGCCACCTCTGGCCACTTCCTCCTGAGCTGCAGGGGACAGGCTGCCCTGAAATCAGACCCAGGGTGGGTAATCGTTGCTTGGTCCAGGAACGTGTCCTGGTTTATGTTGCTCTCTGGGTTTGTAAATCATGACTGTGCAAGAACCTAGGAGGCGGGTATTGCTGGCTTTTTTTTTTTTTTTTAAATCAGGGAAAAGGTCCAGTCTTAGCTGGGGTGAAGCCAATCTAGGACCGGAAGCCAGGTCTGCCTCTGAGCCCTGACCCCAGGGGCTCCTTGGCTATGCTTCCTTCTGACACAAGGTTGGCTCTGCCCTTTGAAGCAGGGGCTCCTCCCTGCCCTCTGTCCTGATTATGGGCTGTGTCCTCCGTCCGGTCCCTCCCTGCCCAGGCCTGCGCCCGGCAGCAGGGCTATAAAGGGGCCCTGGGCCTATGCCGAGTGTGAAGGGCAGGTGCGTCGGGGGGAGCGTGTGGGGTGAGGGACAGAGCAGCCAGCCCGCACTGCTGGGAGGCAGGGACAGCTTTTATGGCTACCGAGCCTGCCTTCCCTTCCCTTTTAATAACAGTCTGGCCAAATTGCTTCCTCATCTGAAGTTTGGAGGTGAGAAGGGCGTGGGGGCTGGGAAATGGCGTGATGGTGAAAATCCTGCCCTGAGAGGATGGGCTGGTGCACCGCAGAGCAGAAGAACCACTCTAACTCCAAGAACAATTTTGGTGAGAAAGAATCCTCCTAGCACAGCCTCCGCTCCTTCTCCATGGCCTGGGTCTGGGCTCTGAGGGGCATAGGGAACAGACTTGCTGTTCGCCTCCAGGAAGAAGCCGGCCCAGGATTAGTGGGAGGAGGCTTCTTGCTGCGGTCCCGGCAGAGTGGGGCAGCTGCCCCCCCAGAGGGTCTCCTGCCAACAGGGCCTCCATCTCCCCATCTTCCCTGGCCTGCAGGGCTCCTCCCAAGGGCACAGGGAGGTGGAGAGGAGCCATGGGCACTGTGTGGAGTGGGCTTGGGGGGCAGAGCACTGTGCCTATGGTCACCCGAGCAAGCACCAGGAGTCTGGTCATCTTGGATGGATCTCTCCTCTGGCCAAGTTCCCTACCCTTCAACGACATCCCCTCAGGGGCTAAGACCTGGCAGCCGGCCCACACATTGGGCATACACGCCTCACGGAGGTAGTGATTCTCCCACCTGCCAGAAGGCCTGCTCCTCCCTACACTGCAGACTCCTCTTTCAGTTGCGCACCGATGGGGCCCTGATCCTAGCCACACTGTGCCCGGTGGCAGGGCACCCGAGCTGATGGAAGCACAGGACTGTAATTCACCCTCAGAAGTACCTGATCACAGCAGATGCCAGGCATTCGGTGGAGGTATTTGCGAACAGCTGGACAACAGTCAGTCTAGAAGGTCCCAGACAACCAAAACCCCAGGTGCCCGAGACCCACCAATCAGCGTCCACTCGCCCAGGGCTGGTGTGTGTAACAGACCGGCACGCCCGCAGAGCTCTTGCTCCTTCCTGTGCTTTCCTTTCCTTTCCTTTTATTTTTTAAAGATTTATTTATTTATTTAAGAGAGAGAGAGAGAGAGAAAGAGTGCGCATGCACGCGTGCGTGTGTGAGTGGGGAGGAGGGGCAAAAGGAAAGGGAGAGAATCTCAAGCAGACACCTGCTGAGCATAAAGCCTGATGTGGGGCCCGATCTTAGGACAGTCACCTGAGATCGTGACCTGAGCCAAAATCGAGAGCCACACCCTTACCTGATGGAGCCACCCAGGTGCCCCTTCCCATGCTTTTCTAGGCAAGTGACCCTATCCAGGACCCAGAGGCAGGGAGAGATGCTGTCCAGGTGGGGATACACACCATGAGCCTTGCCCCTGAACACGCTCCCCCCCCCCAATCTAACCAGCTGCGTGACCTTGGGCAAACCAGTTTAGCACTCTGGGCTTCATTTTCCCCAACCACACGCTCCCCAGGGCCCCAAAACCCCAGGCTCAAGCATTCCCTGATGCTTTGCTTTCCAGCCCTGCAGGGGAGCCTTGCTGGTTTAGGTCTGTTGGGGGCGGGAGATGCCAGGAGAACCCAAGGGGCAAACCTGGTGAGATGGTTAGTTTTTTGTATCAGCTTGGTCCGGCGATGACACCCAGTTAACCAACCAGATATTAGGACGGAAGTTTGAAGCAGGGGGTAACGTCTAACTAAACTGACTTTAAGTAAAAGAGATTATGTGGGTGGGCCTCATCCAATCAGTGGAAAGCAAAAGGAGGTTTCAAAGCAAAAGGAGGTTGCCCTGAGGAAGAAGAAACTCCACCTCAAGACGGAGGCATCTGCTTTTGCAGGAGAGTTTCCAGTCTGCCTGTCGGATTTCAGAATTATCAGGGCCAATTCCTCGGAATAAATCTTTGAATACCTGTCATGTACGTATTATAGGTGTGTGTGTATCTATATGCGTATGTGTTAATGTCTATCAGATATGTATGTGCAGAGATACACTTTTCAGAGAAGAGTGTTTGTGGCTTTCAGCAAAAACTACTTAGAAACAGATGAGACGGCCAACTTCAGTAGCGGGGCCTCGTGGGTAGTTAGGCGAACCCATTGGTCTTACATACACGCTCCTGCTTCTTGGCCACGTGGTGCTCTCAGTTTACCCTGCCCACCCAGACTCGCAAAGGCAACCTGGATTTCGTGATCCTAGACTCTGAGTGGAGGAGGTTTACTGGGCTGTATATTTTTTTAAAATTTGACTGGTGTCTATTTTACTGTTCTGAGCAGATGATGTGCTTTGTTTATGAGAGAAATTAGGCCAAATCCAACTTTTCCACAGATGGAGAAGCCTGAATAATTTATCAGAGGCTCATGAATTTGGTTCTGGCAAATGGTAGGGCCGAGGGCGGCTGATTTGTGTTTCGTAGCTGGAAGAGCTTCATCACAGCGGGTCCTGGGCCATCTCTGTATGGTGCTGGGTCTGCCTGGGGGTCCCCGGGCTGGCTCCAGGCAGGGGTCAACCGGTGGTAGGGACCCTTCCCCGACCGCTTCTGCTGGGTTCCGCTGGTTTGCAGAGGCTAAGGGGCGGGGGGCCCTGGCAGGGTCTTTGACTAACCGCTGGGTCGCTCCGGCTTCGCTGGGACCCCTGCTAGGCTCTAGGACCTAGGTGTGTCTTCTTCACTTGGTGCAGAAACTGATGGCCGTGGGGAAGAGTTCACTGAAACTTCCCTTCCCCCACCGGGCCTTTCTTTCCTTTCAAGTTGAACCACAAAGCCAGATGGCGGACGTTTTTTGCATGGTTGGCTGTCTGGCAGCTCAGCAAGTGCCTACTGTGTGAGGGCCTCATTCTGGGCTCCCGTTGATCAAAGCAGTATCGTGGGAAGGTGAGGGCCCAGCGTGCGTTGGAGAAGGCATCAGGACAAAGCCTTTCAGAGGGACCTGGGCTGTCTTAGGTACGAACACTATTTCCTGTTGGCCGAGTGCTGATCGCAGGTCAAGTACGGTCCAGGCATTCACTCACTGAGTCCTCAGCACAGTCCTGGGAGCCCAATCCCTAGACCGTATGGTCAGGGAGTGTTCAAGTCTTTTCCAAGACCCTTCAACCAGCGAGCCTCTGGACCCCATGTGACATGGATCCAGGTTTCCTGGCACCAGTCATGGGCCAGAAAGCCCTTTAAGATGCTTGCAGATGGGGCGCCTGGGTGGCTCAGTGGGTTAAGCCGCTGCTTTCGGCTCAGGTCATGATCTCAGAGTCCTGGGATCGAGTCCCGCATCAGGCTCTCAGCAGGGAGCCTGCTTCCCTCTCTCTCTCTCTGCCTGCCTCTCTATCTACTTGTGATTTCTCTCTGTCAAATAAATAAATAAAATCTTTAAAAAAAAAAAATAAAAAAAAAAAAGATGCTTGTAGATGAACAAGGAGATAGAGGAGGAAACGACTTAGCATCTTTACCACCCAGCCACGCTCACACCAGTCTGCTAGTCACCACTCCGGGCTCTGTAGGTGGTTACCCAGCCCAGTACTGAGATGGGAACATTGCACTTCGGGCCCCCAGCTGGCTCGACCAGGGGCCTGCGTTGCTCTTTCAGGAAGCCGAGCCAGATCCCAGGCCTTCCTCTCTCTCCAGGTGTGCCACTCCCTAGCCCTGTCCTGCTGTCTCCTTGAGGCTGTCTGGCCTTAAAACCTAACTATAAATTTGCCACGAGTTGGCTGGTGGCCTGGGACAAGTCGCTGCAGCTCTCTGGGTCTCAGTCTCCCCCATTCAGTCTTGGGCCTCTGAATTCCTGGTCTCTGGGCTTTCTTTTTCATCTCCAGGGCTACCTGGAGGGAACCAGCCCTCTCTGGTGCCAAGGCCATGGAACAAAGGACTCCCTGCTGGGAAGAGGCAGGGAGGCCACCTGAGGCGAGTGTCTCAGTGTTTGTTTGAACCGTTCAATTTGCATTCAAGTTTAATAACCATCATCTCTAAGGTTGCCCACAAGGGAGAAGAAGCACCTGGGCCCCAGGATGCTTGCTCCAGCTTCTGGACACTCCTTCACCTGGACTTACCTGGGATGTGCGCCTGGCTCCCCACATCCCATGACCTTCCCTCTCGGGCCCACGGAGCTGGCACTTCTCTGACCCCTGCTGCCCTGGCCTCCCCAGGATCATCTATCCTTCTCTCCCGAGTTTTTAGCAGGAGCCCCTGTCCCCAGTACTCCCAGATCAGAGGCGGCCGATAGAATGTGCGTGTGGGACCAGGTGGGGGTAGAAACTCTCTGTCATTCTTTATTTCAGCAAAGAGCAAGGGTCTGGGTAGAGCGAAGGGGAAGAGGAAAGACAATAAATAAGTTAAAAAAAAAAATCAGAATCCACGTCCATAGGAGCTTCTAAAATTCAAAATGGCCTTCGTTCCCTGGAATGGAACTCCCTCATCATCCCCAGCACTCCATTTATTTTGCCCTGAGAACGGGGGAGGCCGCTCTTTCTCCTCCGGGCAGTCCAGGGCCCTTCTACCACCTACCAAGTTCAAGGTCTCTGTGCGCTCTTTCAAGTGCATCTCCTCCATGAAGCCTTCTCTGGCTTGTCCCCACCTCCAGCCTCGTCGTCACATCCCACCCCCAGCGCACACAGGCTCCCACACCCACACCCTGGCTCCGTGGGGATCGCCCCTCCGCAGGCAGGGGGACTGGGAGCGGGAAGGGTACCCCGGATGGGCGGGCGGAGGGTGAAGAAAGATGCTGGGGCTGAGACAACCAGGGTAGGGGGAGAGAGGGGGGGGGAGGAGGGAGACAGAAGCAGAAATGGGGGAGGCAGAGAGGAAGAAGAGGAAGGTTATGGAGGAGGGTGGGCGAGCCAGCCGGCCGCGCTTATTGGACTAAATACAGTCCCGGGACAGCAAGTAATTCGGGCCTGAGTCAGCACGTTTCACCCGTAATTTCTTAAGCATCTGTCAGGCCACTGGCTCCCCGTCCCCCCGCTGCGAGAGGAGCTGAGCGAAAGCCTCATTTAGCAAATGAGGGGAAGGTTTAAAAATAACGCGAGGAGTCACCCTCTATGAAGGCGAGGCCACCCCCTCTCCTGCTGCTCTCCACACCCCTCCCCCAGTCCAGCAAGACCCATAAGAAGGGCTGGGGACAAATGGCTGGAGTGGAGGGCTGGACAGTGTCTGCCTGTGGCGCCGTGGGACACCGTGGGACATGGTGTAGGTGGGGACGGTGGCAGTGGTGCACTGGACGGGTGTGTGAGTGTCCATGCCTGCGTGTGCAGCCCTCTAGATGCAGGGCTGGGAAATGGAGCTTGTGACAGGGTGTGACTGACTGCGCCAGTGGGGGTACCTGTGATAGCGGATGTTATCTGGTGTGTTCTCTCGTGGCAGAGGGGCGGCGCGGGGCAGAAGTGTGAGTGACACGTGTCAGCATTTCCATACGTGCCTGTTCGCATCCGGTGTGCTGGGGCGTGCGTGTGAGACACTATAGCAGGGACAGAAGCACATGCATCTTCTGAGCCGGGGCTGCTCTTAAGAAACAAGCCATCATCGCCTCTTCTGAGATGGTCTCGGCTACACAGATTACCCCAGATTTGGCCCCAATCCTCATTTCCTGTTCTCAGAGACCCACTCCCCCACCTCAGCACTAGGTGCCAGTGGCTGGCCTCGCCCCCGTGGTGAGGCCATCTGTCCAGGAGGCAGAACCCTCGCCAGGCAGCCAGGGTGGTTCAGAGCCAGCATCTTCCACCTGAACTGGGATCTGGACCACCGTCCACTCAGTCTTTATTCCCTCCCAGAGCCTAGTCAGGCCTCCACGTGCCTCCTCTCATTTCCTCCCCCAACAGCCCATGAGCAGGAGGAATCAGTGGCCTTCGCAGACGGGACAGCTCCGACTCCACCGGGAGACGTCAAGGCGCGTGCCTGTAGGTGACACGTGGCCCTGCACAGCTGGCCCAGCTTGGGGCCGGCTCACCGCCTGAGGAGAAGCAGAGGGTCTCAGCTGGGGAGACTCCTTTACATTCTGGACCTCCCCCCCCAGAGACAGAGGCCTCCCTTTTCCAAAGAAATTACCCGGGGCTCCTTTGAGCGGAACAGCTCTGGAGTTCTTTAAGATTTTGTTTGTGGACAATGAGCGCACAATGAGTGGGCTGACAAAGAGGCTGGATGGAGTGTGCGGAGGGGAGGCAGGGAAGACTACTCGGAGAGCGGGCCTTGCCCCGTGGGACTTGTGCACACCTCGATGCCCAGAACCCTCCTGGAGCCTTAGGCGCCCTCCCACCTGGGTAGCGCTTGTCCCCGGACACAGCTCAGCCCCTTCCCTGGACAGACAAGCGCTGGTTCTTGGGGAGTTCAGCTCATGGAGGCCTCGGAGGTGTCCAAGAAGACTCAGAGAAACAGGATGGAGGTTGCGTAGCTTCCAGCCAAGGCCAGTGAGGAGACGTGGTGCTTTAACGGTGCAATCTGAGGCGTCTGGAAAGTACTTGCCCTTCTAGTATCTTCCCTGTGAGTCTGCCTTGGAGGCTGACGCAGCACATTAGGACGTAATTGTGGGGTAGGCATTGCCTGTCCCTTGCACCAAGCTTCCTCCTGCATTTTTATCCATTCTGCTCCACCCTCTAAAATGTCTTTTCTATCTGTGCCGTCCAAAACCCTCCTTATAAGGCCTATCCAGGCCCCCAGCCCTTCGGCCCATGGGGATTGCTCTCTGCTCTGCACTGGAGGGTGGGGGACAGTGTCTGAAGGCAGGCCTCATGCCTCCCCAGCGTCCTTTTCTTTACCTCCTCGTTCCTCAAGCTATTCTTCACAGAACGTGTCTTCTGGACAGTTCCTCCCTGCCTCCCCCTCAACCCCCTCCTGTCTTTTTCACTCACCGTTGAAGGTAGTCATCATATAGGGTTGTGGGGGGGGGTGGTCCCAAGGGATTGGGCTTCCCTGTAGGGGAGGAATTTCCTCAGGTGGGGGTGTGTTCATGAAGATCATCCATCTTACCCCGCCCCTGCCCCCTGCCCCATTGGTGCGGATCTCAGCGCACAGGTGTCCTGCCTCAGGGCCACGTCAGTAACCCATCCCACCAGCTCTGCCCATTCTGAGACAGGCCCCAGTCCTTTCCATGGGACAGGCATACCAGCTCCTGCCTTGACCCCAGGTAAGGGGTTCTGCCCTGGGGCGTGGAGACCCAGAGGCCTCTGATTAGGGGGGTGGGGGTATGTGTACCTTACCACAGAGACCAATGAGGCTCATCTCAGTGTTTCAACATGCAGAGTGAGCCTTTCTCTTTATAACCACCGTTTACTTCATCTAGGAAACCAAGTTGAGAGCTTAACAGTGGACTTGGTGGGGCCGGGAGACCAGGGCGGTTGGGGGTGGTGTGTGGTCCTAAGGTTGCTTCCGGCTTTCAGAGCCTGCGGCTGTGTCCTTCCCTATAAAAGGAGGCAGGAGTCCCTCTCTACCTGTTGAGGGACGAGGACTGTGGGCTGCTGCTGGGCCCTGGCGTGGGAGCTTGAGCGAGGAGAGCGTGCTCCTGCCATATACCAGCCACCTCCCGCCTTTCCGGAGCCCCATCTCTTACACGGCTCTTCCCCTTCCCACGTCATTCCCATCACTGTAGGCCAGCCATCGGGTTGCGGGGGGAGCTGCTGTGGCCCTCCTCCAGCTGCGAGTTGGAAAAATCCATCACGCACCTAACATATATTTTAAAATAACTTACACGAATAACACCCCCCCACCCCGCTCCCATTTCTGCGTCTCAGATCTGATTATGTGCAGCTCTCTCTCTCTCTCTCTCTTTTTTTAATAAAAAATTGCTATAAATCTTTTTGTCACAGAAGATATAAGACGCAGGTTTGCAAGAGAAACTGCCTTGCTGAGTTGTTTTGTAGGTGGTTTGGTGCCCTGCTCTGGTTTTTTTTAAACTCCCCTACAGCTCGAGTTGAATATCAAAGAAGTTGAGAGTTAGGGAGAGCCATCCCTGATTGGCATTAAAGGAAGGAAAGAAGTTTAGCAGGTCAGACAACGCCCATCTCACCCCACACCTGTCTCCACTGCACCCCGTCTAGGTTTGGTCAGAGGGACCAAGGGGAGGGAGATGTCCCAGCTTAAGCCCACATGATGGCCCCTTGGAATCACCCATTCTTAAGAAAAAGAATCATGTGCCTCTCACATGCGCCCCTATTCTTCTAGCCTAGGCTGGCCCTCCTGTGCAATGGGCCTCCTGGAAATGGGATGGCAAGGAGAGGGCGATAAACGAGATGCTGGACATCGGGGAGCTCAGTCCGTGAGACCACCGATGACCTGCCTGTTCACAGACTGACTTGAAAGGTGGCTGTTCGCTGAGAAATGGTCTCAACACACCTGACCCATTTGTCACCAGGGCCACAAAGCATGCTGAACGGAGAAAATATTCCCTCAGATGCTGCCTCGGGAGTCGGGGTTGAAGAGCAGGAAAACCCAGTCGTGGCTCACGTGGCACCCGTGAGCACAGGACCTGGAGGACCCTCCAGGCTTGGCATCCAGCACGTGCTCAGCCTGTGGATCTCGGGGAGCGCCGGCTAGGGAAGGGAAGGGTAGGGTGTGTCTTGGGAAGAGAGGCCAGGAAAGGGGTCCTGGAGCAGGGAGGGAGGGAATGGGGTGGTCTGGGCAGGGAGGTGGGCATGGCTGGGAGGTGGCGAAAAAGCACTGTCTGAACAAGATGGAAATTTGGGGGAGCTGCCGCTGGCCTGCTTATCAGTTCATCATCCGTGCGGAGTACAATGGCTGGCCTCGGGTTGATACACTTGAAGGAGGGCGTGTGGTCTAGGGGAAGGCACAGGAATCTTGGAGGGGGAGAGACAGGGATGGTGACACTGTCTCCTGAGTTGCTAGGGGGATGAGAGACCTTGGTATACGGTAGAAAGCTGGGCACACGGGCACTCTCGGCAGTCGTCTCCGCCCCCGCAACCTCCCTCCAGAGAGGGTGTCATAGAGCGTTTGTCCGAGTCCTGCCAGGCAGGCCCTCTTTGCAACCAGGCAGGATTTGCCAGCACAGCATTAAGCAAGCAGGACACAGCGCCGCCCGGCCATCCACGACCTCACGGTCCCATGGGGTGCGGCCGGTGGGGACATATTTTATTTGTACCTAATAAAGCCCCGGAGCGCGACGGTCTGTGACACACAGTGGAATGCACGAGTGTGGATATGCCTGTGTGCGTCTGTCCACACATGCACGCACACCTTTACAGGGATTTTCAGCTCCACTCCCGTTATGAATCTGGTTCAGAGCCCGCAGCCCGGTTTAATATCTGAAGTGAAATGGCAAGTCTTTATCCGCCTCTCCCTCCTCCTGCCCCTTACCTTCTGTCTGCTCTCCAGGACAACACCGTGCATATGCCGTATTAGATTCCATTTGGGTCCTGTTCTGATAAGCAGGAGATTAAATAATGAATGAGATTCCCATTAGCTCAATTTTTTGGGGGCATATTTCAGGCAACCTTTTCCCTTTTTAATCAAATCTGCTCTGTACCGCAGAATATTTTTACATTGATTTGAAAGAAAAGGATTTTTTTTAAAAGGCCTGCTTACACTGACATCCCCGCGTGTACCGAAACTCGGCCTGCAGAGTCTCGGGGAGAGGAAGGCACGGGGTGCAGCTGGAGGTCAGGAAGTGGAATTTGGCACTGACCCTGATCTCTGGCACACTAGCTCCATCCACCTTCCCTCGACCCCATCTCACTCCTGTTCTCCTTCCCCGCTTCCAGGACCTTCTGCTCTTTGACTCATGGCCTCAGGAAGAATCGCGGCTCCTTTGTTTTTATTAATAAGCAGGCCCATGCACTGAAATGTCATCCCAGGCATGGTAAGAGTTATGTGTAAGGTGCCTATCCTCCGGGAAGCCTCTTTTATTGAGCTGAAGCCACTGCCTTTGTCTCAGGAAGACCCCAAGCCGCATGTCAACCCTTCCGGGGGAACATTCAAAGGACGTACGCAGCGGCCAGCTTTCCTAGGAAGGCAGGCACAGAAGAATCTTGCACCTCAATTTGCCCTCCCCGTGCTAGCTGCTTCTCATCTGTCCTAAGCACATGTTTCTAACGGAAAGTCGAAGAGGTGATTCTCCCAAGGGGTCTCAATGTGAGAGGAGGAGGCTTGGAGACTCCACCTAGGTTTGCCAGATCAGAAGGCATTAACGCACTTTAGAATTCTTCTTGTTTACTGGACATGAAAGCAGAGTTTGGAAGACCCACGCTCTAGGCTCATCTCCCCTGACCCTTCCTAGAATTCCTGGGCCTCCCCTTTATTGAGTCCCAACTAGGTATGAGTGGTGTGATGGGTGATACGGTGCTGGCATTCCCAGTGACAGTTCAAGCAGGTCTCGTCAGGACTCCCACGGACAGATCAGCACACGCAGCCCAAATTGTCCACCGGCCACAGCTGGATTCAGGCCCCATACACACTCCTCCCCCCGCGCCAGCCTCGTTGGAGGTTGGAGGTATCCCAGAGTCCAGTCTTCCTACTGTAAGATCGCCATCGTCTCCTTCTCTCTGGTCTGTGTGGCTGTCTTTGTCCCCACCGTGCCCACCCCAGCCCCCGCACAGCACTGGGCCCCGCTGACCTCAGTAGAGGCCTTCCTCTCTCTTGGGTAAGAGTAACTGATTGAGGGTGTCAGGGGATCTGTTTGGAAGCCACAGTAGCCATATCCTAGTCCTGCCTGGGCCCCTCTAATCAGTAGGGAGGAGGAGAGCTCAGTCCCATTCCCCATGGGACCCCTGCACCCAGGGCTCAGTCTACTTACAGCTGATGGACTGTAAGTGAAGGGTCGGGGGGGGGGTGCCTAGTGGGGGCCTGGGCTGCTGACTCTTCCTCAGATATCTGAGGGGCAGTCATGCAGAAGAAGCCTGGAGCCTGACCTACATATCTTATGTACTGGGGAATGTGACTCTCTCTAGAGATGTAGTTTCCCACGTGAACAGACACTTTGCCACCAGCTTTTAGAGAGGACAGGACCAAGCGTGCCTCTTGCCCCCTGGCTGAGTGGTCCTGGAAGCTGGGGTTGGTGGCAGGTAGTAGCGGTGGGGCGGTGGAGGGGGGGGTGGTTGGAGTCCCCTCCAGGTGTGATGCACTGATCCCCACTGAGGGCAAGTGGGATCCCGGAGAGAATTCAGAGTGTTAGAGTTGGTTGGAATCTTGTGGGCATTACGGTCCCCTTGGGATGCTTCAGGGGTGTGGCCCTGGTCCCCGCACAGGAGACTGCCTGCACTGTGGGACACCCAAGCTGTAAGCAAAGTGTTCGTGCTGAGCTGTATCTGCCTGCTGAGCCCTCCTACACTGGGACCCACTGAAAGGTATCCTACGGGGCCAGGCAGGCCTAGCCCCGGCCCTGCCACTGAGGTTCAGAAAGCCTGGGGTGTGGGTTATCTCCCAAAAGGACCAGATGTGGAGGCTAGGGGTTGACAGCTTGGGCAGCAATGCCCTCCCAGCCTTCTGACTGCCAGCCTCCGGGACAGCTCACAGCCAGGGACAGAGGGAAGAGAGCGTGGGGCTGACAGGTCTGATAGAGGGGGACAGGAGTCACAGACCCTAGACCCTAGACCCATCTGAGACCTACCAGAGGGAACATGACTCTATTTACAGACAGGTTTCCAGCTTCATCCTGTGCAGGCCTAACCCCTGGGCAACCAAGATAAAACCTGCTTTGCCAAGTGACCCTTCAGGGCCACACAAGCCAAAGTGAGCTCCTCAGGCCTGGCCTGAAATGGTAGGGTTTTGGTTGGCTGCTAGTACAGGGGCAAGAGTGGAGGAGAGAGGGGCTGACACACGGCCGTTTCCAGGCTTTAACTGAACCGAGAGGCCACCCTCCCTGTGAAGACGTACGTGAGGTCCTTGGGAGAACGTGACAAGTAAAGGACAGAAGGAGATAAGAGGTGCCCCCGCCCCTGCTTCCCTGGCAGCCCGGGCTTACACAATCCCTGCCTCACGTTCCAGGACCAATTAATCTCCTCTCTCCCCTGTCTCCTTCCTTCTCCTACTCCTGAAGACAAGGAAAGGAGAGTGTGCCCTTTTGGCTGATGCCTTGGCTGAATTATTTGAGAGATGAGACTTTAAAAGCATGTTTAAAGGGCCAGAGGCCTGAGACTCCACTCCTAGGAAGGAGAAGGTTTTGCCTGCAGGCAGGCTAGGCAGCCCTCCCGGTACCTGCAGGACCTCAGCCTGGAGGCCCAAGGCTGGGGGCTGACGTCACCGGTGTGCTCGCCCGCGCCAGCCTGTGTGTGCACGTGTGTGCGCTGGTGGGCACAGGGTCTGCACGCTGGCCTGTGCACCATTTTGGCATGCATGTACACGCTGGGGAGGGAGGGACATGGTGTGGGAAGGCTCTGTCTAGGCTCAGCAGTTGCTTGGTGTGCGCTCATGTGTAGGCAGGACTTTGTGAAACAGGGCATGTGTGAGCTAGCGGGTGTGCTCCCTCACACAGGCAGAGACGAGAGCCCCACGCAGGCGGGCCAAGAGGCATGTGCTTGGCCCCAGCCCCAAGCAGTTGGCCTCACGGCCCTCCCAGCTGACCTGTTCGCCTGTTTTTGGAATTCTGCTTCTGTGAGCCCTGGAGACAGGAGGGGCTGCACTTCCAGAGGCAGAACCAAACTGCCTGAATTTTAATGAAAACATCCTGAAATTTGTTCTGAGTTCAGAATTCTAGAGGCGAGGCAAAGACTATCCACACCCTCCCCCCCAATCTGGGAGCTGTGTGCGTGTTTATGGGTGGGTGTGAGTGTGTGTGTGTGAGACTGAGTTTGGTGGAATCTGAGCCACATTAGCCGTGGTTCCTGGTTGTGTGTTGGGGGTGGGGGGGGAAGGAGGAGAATGGAGAGCCAGTTTCAGTCAAACCATCTGGAGGAGATAAGACTATGGCCTCAGTTGTCCATGAGGCTCCTTCAGAAGGCACAGCTTCTCCTTCCTTCTTGCCCGTTAACACCGCTGCCCTCACCGCTGCACCCCGTTGTGGAGTGAGTGGTGTTAAGGGCGTGTAAGATACCCACGTTCCTACAGCACCCGCCCAGCCCGGTCGAACAGAAGGTCCCTGAAATGCAGGAGAAAAACTACCCCTGGGATCAGAGGAAAGTACCAGACATGCGGCTTATCAAGAGAGGCAGCCAGGGCAGGGCAGAAGCTGGGGCTGCCTGGGAGCGGCATAGCTGCCCATTGCCTAGGTCACAGCCCTCAGGAGCTAGTCCTGCTGGTACTGACTGTGCCTCACTCCCAGCCAAGAGCTCTGCCCATGGCTTCCCCTCTCAGCCATGGTCTCTCCACATTCTAGCAGCCAGGCATGAGGAGAGAACGCTTCCTCCTTGTCCACCTGCTCCGGGAAGCAAGTCCTGCCCACTCAGCACCCCTTTCTTTGCTGTGTGCTAGTTTTTTTTTTTTTTTTTTTTTTTTTTAATTCACTCACTCACTCGCTCCCTCCCTGCCTTCCTCATTCATTCCTGTGTTACTGAGTCACCATCTGCACGGCTGTCAGCCAGGTGCTGGGGGAAGAAAAAGGGCAAAACCACATAGAGCCTCTGAGTCTGCCTTCTAAACGTCAACTCTGTTCCGTACAAGTGGACCAGACATCCACTGAGCACCTCCTGGGGGTTAGGTGCTGAGGGTCCATTGCTGGATAATCAAATAGGAGGCCTTCTATCACAGAACTTCTGTCCCAGGGGGAGAGATCACTAATGGTCTGGTTATAACCCAGAATTAGTTACTGTCTGGGGAGTCCACAGGCTGGAGATCTCTGAGACACACATCCTATCCTAATCAAAGTAGAAATTTCTGTGGGGCAGGGACAGCAACTTTCTTCTTGTCATCATCTCCATCGCCCTTCGTTCAGGTCTGTTCGGGTTTTCATAGAATACGGAAAGATGGATAGTATGCGTGGGTTGACACACGGGTGCACGGACACGGGCATGGGAGGACGCCTGGATGGACAAATGGATGCATGCATGGATGGATGGCTGTCACTTCTTCTGTCACACTCTGATCTCTTAGCTTTGGACGCATGGGTTGGTCAGGCTGGTCAGATCTCAGTGCTGAGTCGTAGCAGGGACACTAAGCGCCTGCCCCTGACTCCTACTGGGCCATGGGGGCTGGGTGAAGGAGGTTCCCCTCCCAGCCCAGGCTGTGCACACACATCATTGGCTTGCTCCTCAATCATGCCTTTTCCAGCTAGCTGCTCCTGTCACAGCACATCTTGTTAGCCCTGGAGGCTCAATGAAATGGAAATTCATGTTTAAATTTAAAAACAACATATTGACCCTGGGAGCCGGCGATGTCTACATTTTTAATAACTTATTCAGAATGAAGGCTTGGACGAGTGTGTGTTTCTTCGTGTCTATGTGTCACGCATGTGTGGACATGCGTGTTTTATGGGGGTGCATTTCCACATTTGTTTATGTGGGTGTCTGAAACCGTTTTCACGTGTGTCAGTGAACAGCTGGGGGTGGTATGGGGGTGTCTGCATTGGCTCTGGAGTGCAGTGGGTTTCACTTTGTGGTGAATGCTATGTCAGGGTATACTGTGGGATGTGCTGGAAGGTGTATTTGATTACTGTGTGTTCATGTAGAGGGACTGGAGATAGGTGGACACAATGGGGGAAAGAAGGCAACCCTTGCTTCTATTCCTTCATGTCCTTCCACTCTTATGGCATCTGACCTAGGGGTCCCCTGTTCTTCAACCCCTCTTTACTCTGGCCTCCCAATCCAGATGACCCCATAGGTCAGTTCTAGGTACAATCCCAATCAACTGAGGCTGGCCAGGTCCTTGGAGAACTCTTCACCTCCTTCCATGTCTTGGCAGAGTTAGCATCAGCCCCTTGGGACAAGTACTTCCTTCCTGACTTGTCTGGCATGCAGTAAGCAAGTAGGGGAGAGTGGAGAAAATCCAGCCCAGCTATCTGTCAGGGCCTAGAGCACTTTCCCATCACCTTGCAATTCTCTCATTATCCCTAGGACCAAAGCAGAGAGGCGCTATCATATCTCTTTGAGAGATGGGGAAACTTGGTCCAGGATGTTTGAGTGTCTGGTCCAAAGTCACAAAGCAAGTATGTGGCACAGTAGAGACCACGACCTGAGTCTCTGAACTCCTTGGCTTGGGATCTTCTTCCCTAAAATGGGAAGAGCCCATCCCCAAACTTTTAAGTCTTATTTCTTAACTTCAAGAGAAGTGGGAAAGGGTCTGCAAGCACTTTGTTTCTATTTCCTATTGAAATTTGACATAATGCCTTGGCAGTTCCCCCTTAATATTCTGCTGTATATGGAGCCTGACGATTTCCACCATTGAATGTGACAGGTTGGGAAGATTAAAAAGAGGAGCTAAACTAGCAGCAGTTGGAGATGAGGAAAAGTAGCACATTTATGAATAATTTCAGCTGAATCCTCACAACACGACACTCCCTGGACAGAACACATTCATTATCTTATTCACCACGACTACTGCAATATTAGTGATTTGTTACCGAATCAATTATTAATTCATACAGGAGAACGAGGCTCTGTCACTTAACTCTTCTCTGAACGTTGGGCCCAGGGTGGGGCAGGGGGGTGGGAAGGAGCCAGATTTAGGCTTCATTCCCTTGTTTGGTCTCTTGTGGAACGTGGAAGGATAGCTAAGGGTGGTGGCAAGTGGGTGAGTGAGAGGTCTGGTGAGGCGGAGTGTGTCATGTCCCTCAGAGCCCTGGTTTGAAACCAGATACCTAATACAGCGCAGTAGCTCTGAGCCCAGCGGTCTGTCGGGGCCAACTGATGCCTTCCATACCTCCACCCACCCACCCATCCATCCATCCACCCACCCACCCACCCACCCATCCATCCATCCATCCATCCACCCATCCACCCATCCATCCATCCATCCATCCATCCATCCATCCAACCATCCAACCATTCATCCATCCATCCAATTTATTGCCTGCCATTTGAAGTAACTGACTCAAATAGTTTGCTCTTGCCTGCATCCTCCCTGCTCTGATCATCCGTGCAAATCCTCCCAACTGTCAGAGCCCAGTTCAAGTGATCCACCTTTAGACCTCCTGCTCCTTCTCCAGCCCTCTACCTTCTCCCCTAGAATTCCCTAGCCCTGGCTGGAGGTCGAGCCACACTTGACTGGACACAGTTCTCATGCGAGTGTCTTGTCTCCTGAGCCTAGGGTTCCTCCAAGTGTCTTGGTACCTGCTTCATAGCACCTGGTCTGCTCTTCAAAGAGGAAGATGCTGGAGCAACCGAGCAGACACACTGAAGCATTACCCTGGGGCTGGGGCCTTGGAATAAGCCTTGTAAAAGAGAAAGAGGGGCCCCTGGGGTGCGCAGCTGAGTCAGTCTGGGGGGCTCCTCTGTCTTCTCATGCATTAAGCTCGGGGCTGGGCCTTTAGGCAGCTGAAGGCTATGAGACTCCAGTGTGTCCAGGCCATGTTTACAGGCTGTGACCTTCCTCACCCTCCTCCTCCTCACTCTGCACACTCCCTTTTGCATCTGATTTGCCTTAAGGAGGTGGAAACACAAAGTTCTGAAGTCAGGTTGGTTCAGAAAAAAGGCGGGTGGAAATGCTAGCAGTGGCAATGTCCTCCCTGGGAACAACGAGGGCAGGAGGGAGGGAAAGAACGAGAAGGAGACACAGGGAGGAGGATAGGAAGGACAAAAAGGGATGCAAAGAGAACGGAAGTGGGAAGAAAGGCAAGGAGGAAGCAAGGGGGAAGAGCGAGTGAAAAGTGAGGAAGGAAGGAAGGAAGGGAAGAAAGAAGGAAAAATATAAAGAAAGGAAGGACTAGAAAATAAAGAAGAAACCTCTTCCTGTCACACGAACCTGCCCGTAAACCCCAGTGAACTCACGCGGCTGCAGCCTTCTCCATGGGGTTGTTGGACCAAGAGCGAGCGAGCCCCCTGCCCTGGGGCAGCAGGTGGGGCCGGCCGGGGCAGTGTCTGCCTGAGGTTCACAGGGATGGCTCAGGCTGAGCGCCAAGGAAGGCGCAGGCTGCCGCCTTCACCTGCTCTCCTTGTGGCCATGCCTCTCCTTTCAAGTGACCCAAAGACAAAGCACTGCATGTCCCCCGCCTCCCTGCGGGTCCTCCTCCTCCCACTCCTCCTGCCTATTTCTCTGACTTGACCTGGCTCAGGGTCCCTCCCCACATCTTCCCAAGGCCCTGCCCAGCAAGACATAGCAGGCCCGGTGTAGACCTGCCATTGGTCAGGTGTTGCCAACTCCTTTTGGTAGCCTGGGAGCGGGGGTGGGGAGTGAGGCGTCCCACAGTTCTCTCTCAAGACCCTTCTTTTTCATTTTTTAAGTTTTTTTTTTTTTTTTTTAAATTTATCTGAGAGAGCAGGAGAGAGAATGAGAGAGAGCACCTAAGAGGTGGGAGGAGCAGAGGGAGAGAGACAAGCAGACCGCTGGCTCAGCGGGGGGGCCTGATGCGGGGCTGGATCCCAGGCCTCTGAGATCATGACCTGAGCCAAAGGCAAACGCTGAATGGACAGAGCCACCCAGGTGCCCCATCGAGGCACGCCTTGCAGTCTCTGAGTAGTCGGACCCCCTGGTTTGAGCCCAGCAGCACGGACAGGAGAGAGAGCCAGCAGGACCGGGTTAGAGGCGCCATCCTCACGGGGACCACAGAGCCCAGTCGGACTGTAACCTTGGCCACTTCCTAACCCTGCCGGCCCCCCTGACGTTCTACATCCCGTCATACCCTCTGGGCCTCCCAGTCTCCCTCAAAGACCAAAGACTCAAGACATAGCGAGGGGTCGGGTAAGGGATGTCATCTGCTCATAGAGAGGACTGTGGTGGATAGTTGACTGAAAGATGTGGGGGCTCATTTGGTCTCCAAGTTTCTGAATGCTTACTCTTACTCCTCAGTTCAACGATTGGCACCTGCCCATGCCCTCAGGGTGTCTAATCTCCTGGAAGTGCTACCAGTCTGGGATCTCATGGAAATTCACTTGTCCTTCAAGGCAAAAGTGATCTGACCAAAGCCTCCAACGGTGTCACTTCCCAACCTTTCTTTCTGTCCGCTCCCCAATGAATGGGAATGCGGAAGGGTAACCCTTCTGTGTGGTTGGGAAAGGCCAGCGTCCCCGGTGCCCAGTTCTGAGGGTGGTAATTACAGGTGGACCCATAAACGGAAGGGGAACATCACCAAGAAACCTAATTACCACGTGGCACAGAGGTTTCAACCTTGGTTGAGTGTGGGCAGGTCTGATTTATGCAGCATCATGAGCCCTGAGCGGCCGTCCTGACCGCTGACTCTGGGGGGGCTCCGCTCTCTCTTCCTCAGGACCGCACCCCCCCTTGCCCAGAGCCCCCGAGCCTCCACCCACAGTTTCAGCTTTTCTAGACTTGGACTTTTTATGCACTCCCTGCCCCCATCTCTTTGAGTCCTAGAATTTATAAAGTAAAAGAAATTTGGGAGACCATCTAACCCAACACTGGAAAGAACAGAAAGTCTGGCTTCGGCTCCATTCCTCCCACTGCGTGACCCAAGTTTAACCTCCATGGCCTCTCTAGTGAACATTTTCTTCATCTGCAAAATTGAACGTGGGATAATAATGTACAGTGTGCTTGTCTCCTAGGGTTGCCGTGAAGACAATCAGAAAATATCACAAAGCACTCCTTAAACAGGAAGACCAGTGAATAGTCCTTTTAGAGGAGAAATTAATGCCCAGAGAGATTCAGTAACTTGCCAAAGGCACAGGGCTTCTGAAATCATTCGGTGGGCCCCCACTGGCAGGGAGTGTGTGGGTTCCTTGATAACCAGGCTTTCTGAACACAGGGTAGGTGCACTTGGCACTTGCTTCTGGAAGACCTGGCTGACTGTTCGTGTTCCCCCGGGGCCTAGCGTGGAGCTGGTACCTGGAGCGCAGGCAAGATGGAAGGGGTGTGACGCAGCCACCGCTCACCCGTCCCGCAGCAAGCTCTGGGATGCAGGGCCCTACTGCCGGCAAGAGCAGGCTCTACTCAATTTCTGCGTCCTCAGCCCCTAGTGCAGGGCCTGGTTCTCAAGAGGGGTTCCATCAATGTGATGGAACATACAGGCTAATTGCTAATCAATATTGGTTTTACTTTTCCCTGTTTGATTACATGGGTTTACAAATGAATGGCACTTTTAAGTGATGAAATGGCATTTCTTCAAAATGATTTCAGAAGCATCTTCATGGTTACAACTGAGAAAGATGTACTGGGGAGGGGGTGGGTCCTTCTGGAACATTCCATGCAGGGAACTACAGGCAGTCTGTGAATCAGAAGAGATGGAAGAGAAGAGGCTGGGATTCAGGTCTGGGCCAAGGGTGACCCTTAGAGAAACTTCTCTCTCCAGGGGAGGGGGGTCTGCTTGAGGGTTTAATTGGAGCTGGAATGGGTGGGATTCCTGGAAACTGGCTGGATCCTCCCCCCATCCCATTGTTCCTGGAGAAGCAGTCAGGGAGACAGAAAGCTTGGAGCCCCCACTGGGGAGAGGCTCTGAGGAGGAGCTGCCTCAGGGCGTGGTCAGGGCAGTGAAAGGAGGGAGGGGGCCCTAGTCCTGGAATGCTTAGGTTCTACTCACTTAGATCTGGAAGTCAACCTGGCTGCCCCCTCCTGAGCAGGGTAGAGAGGCCTAAGGGAAGAAAATAAAACCCTCAGGAAAACCTTCACGTACCAACAGGGAGCCCAGGGAAAGACAGGGACCTACTCTACATGAGGATGGTCCCTATGGAATTTTTTTTTAAGGACAAAGAGAGCAACAGTCCCGTGGAAACCCTGACCCATCTCCTTCCTCCTCCAGAGCCCCTCAGACCCAGGCAGGGCCAGCTGACAGCTGGGATCCGGGGAGGAACCAGCTCTGGAGTGGCACTGGGCTGGGGAGTGGCGTCCTCTGCGAGGGACTCACAGAATGGCCAGGCCTCTCTGGGCTTCTGGTGGCTGCCTGTTGCTCTCATAGGAGTCCCCTGCTCCTCTGATCCAGGATCAAATCCAGAGGCCAGCTTTAGGCACGCTGCTGGGAGGCGTGGGGTAGGAGGTGGCTGGGAGACGTCCAAGCCCTACCCTTGCCTGAGGCAGGCCAGTGAGGGGACACAGGCCCTCAGAACAGAAGGGGCTGCAGGACCTGACTCACGGTCGGGTCGGGACTGCAGGCAGTGGCTGTGAGAGGCGGTGCGGCCTCATGGGGAGGTGAGGGTGCAGCCCCAGACCCAGACCAATGGGGGCTGAGATCGGGCCTCCCCCCCCCTTGCTAGCCATGTGACTCTGGCCAGCTACTTCACTTCTTGGCGCCTTGGTTTCCTTATCTGGTAAAAGGGCTGACAGCTCTTACCTCACAGGGCTGTTCTGGGGAGTGAATGGAATAGTGAGAGCGATG
Source organism: Mustela lutreola (assembly GCF_030435805.1). NCBI lineage: Eukaryota > Metazoa > Chordata > Mammalia > Carnivora > Mustelidae > Mustela > Mustela lutreola. Next base: position 35,170,738 of record NC_081300.1, on the reverse strand, counting down.
TGCTGAGAATGGCAAGTGCGGGGTGGGGGGGGAGGCTGGCTGTGAACGGGAATCCTCAGGGAAGGCTTTGTGTGGGAGGTGGGACTCGAACCAGCAGCGAGACAAGGAAGTGCAGGACACCATGTGAACGAAGGGCACAGGTGGGGTGCGTGCTGGGAACACTGGGGAGCGCTCTGGGTCCCCCTCCTGCCCCTGAAGACGCTTTCAGGGCAGGGCAGGGGAAGGAGATTGGTGGGGGACCTTGCTTCCTCCCTGAGCATGGGGCCTGAGGCCTGCCTCGTGGCAGAGCAGAGGCTTCGGGAACCCCAGCAAGAGAACCTTCTGAGCACAAGCTGCGAGGCAGGGCCATCCGCCAGGGACCTGGGAATGGGTGGTTTCAGTGTCCTCCAATAGGTCGGAGGCTCCCAGCTCCTGAGGCCTTGCCTCCTGGTCTACCTGGGAACCTCAACCATCTGGAAGCCTGCGAGGGACAAAATAACCTTGCCTCTCCCTGGTAAGAGCCCGATGGCATGTCTTATTGCCCTGTTCTGGTGCAACTCGAGTGAAGATGGGCTTGAACCTGGGACACTCAAAGTCTCCTTAGCCAAGGCTCCCCCTTCTCTGATTCACTACACCTGATCCAAGGACAGGTAGGACCTGGGGGATCTTCGGTCCTGACCCTCCCTCCTCAGACCGTGTTCCCTCCCTCCTAGCCCTCTCAAGGGGCAGGCCTACCCACACTCTGCCAAGAGACTCGCAGCCCATGATTAGGGCGGTAGGGATCTACCTGCACCCCCAGTTTGTCGCTGTGGAAGCGAAGGGTCGGACGATTGAACAGGAAGCGTTGTGAGCAGGGTTGCAACCAGAACGCAGGTCTCTCGGCTCCCAGACCAAAGTTCCCCTGCTTAGCCCGCCTTCTCCACCTCCCTGGGCTCTGGCTGCCCCAGCTACAGGGGCCATGGGGTCTCCACCACCTTCTTAAATACACGGGGCCTCCTCACCAGCCTCCTGAACCCCACAAAGCTTTCTTCTTTAACTGCATGCATTTCTGCAGGTGGAGGAGGAAGAAACAGCCCTTGGAGTCCGTCCCAACCCTCCTGCTCTGATTAACGGCCGCCCCCTGCTCTCGATTGTGTCATGTGTGTGAGTCATGTCTCCCCAGCCAGACAGTGACCTGGCCGCCTGCCGCCATGGCCACGTGCTCCCTCCTCCAGAGTCCCCGTGGCCTGAGCGCACAGTGGGGACTCAGTGAGTGATAAATGGATTGGAGACTCCGGCATGAGAGTGATTGAGCTTGACCTTTGCTCTCTCCACAGAGAACAGGCTCGTGGAGCAAATGAACAGTCCAGAAATCCCAGGATGGTCACACGCAGCCTATGAAATGCGAGCTGTAAAACATCTGACGTGAATGCGAGCCCTCCTCAGTCAGCGTGGATTAGCATGGCCTGATTCTTTCCACGGCAGGCAATCCTCACACCTCCCTCCGGTCACCCACGCCAATGTCTTTTTAGAAAGTGGCAGAGTGTGAGCAAACAAGGAGAAAAGATATTCCTGGATCCTTGCCCTCGAGAACTCTCATTTTCAAAAAGCGCGTTCCTCGTGTCTAACTTAAACCCTTCGTGCTGTAAGAGAGGCCACTCGGCTGCCGTGCCCCGGGCAGCAAATCATTATCCCCATGAGCTGGAAACTAGGTCTGGGGGACGGGTGGTTTCCCCAAGATGACAGGAAGAGTCAGGGCTCAGGTAGAGACCCCAGAGTGGCGCCAATGGGCACCTCCAGCATCGGACCTCCATCCCCTGGTCGGGAGCAGGTGTGGGGCGGGGGTGGCGGAAGCCTGCCTCACTGCTGGGAAAGCCGATTCAGAGAAAGAGCTGTCTTTCCCCTCCTCAGACCTCCTCCTTCTGGCTAGAGGAGGTCTGAACTCCCCATCTGTGCTCCGGAGGCCAGGGCACCACGCTCCAAACACTCCTCTCTTGCTCCCCGACCCTGCCTCTGGCTCTCACCCCTGCACCCTCTCCAGGAGTGTATGCTGACTGTCTGCAATTCAAGCTCGCTCTTTTGACCCTCCTGCCTCTTACAGGCTGTGCCCCTCTGTGGACCTTCTCTCTCCTTCTATCTCAGCAGGGGACCCAACTGTCAGGTGTGAATGTGGGACTCACAAGGAGACATTCCCACTGTCAGGGTTTTCCATCCTGCCAGCCTGGGACTGGGCCCCTGCAAGTGCTAGTCCATGGTCACCTGCCTCACATGTGGTCTCCTCACGTGCGTGAAGCCCCTCAGCTTCCCCTGGAAAAGCTGTGTTCGTGTCCAAGAACATCTCTGCTTCGAAGCAAAGACAAGGCCCTTCCAGGATTCTAACCTGCTCCTGACATCCCAGCCAGGATGGTCAAGGGGGGTCTCGGAGGGCAGCTGCCTCGGGAAGCCCTCCTGCCTCCCAGCTTGCTGCCTGACGTCCCAGTATGGCCGCCTGGCTCTATTGACCCATCTGAGATCAGAACACCCGGGACCGAGAAAATTCAGAAGCACCTGACTTCTTAAAAAAAAATTTAGAGAAAGGAGAAGAAAAAAAATGCGCATTACCTTTCCACCAAGTCGTTCATTATCACCTAACGAGAGCAAGCACGGTGCCCTTGTTGGTGGGGGAGAAACCTCATGGAAAGTCAAGAAAGGAAAGAGTGCGTTCCCTGGGAGAGTTCTCGGGGCAGGAATCAGTCCCCCCCACCCGCCCCGCACCAGCTAGAACATCTGTATCTGCAGATGTTACAGTGGCTGGGCAATAGCCCTGGGGCCACTGCCCTTCCCAGCTAGAAACACCTTGGAAGGTGAGCCTGTCCCAGCCTCCTGGAGGGACTGTTGGCCATATATTGGTTCTGTTAGATGCTGGAGGTACGGCCTCCATTCCCCAGAGCAGACGCCGGGAGGGAGAAACTGGTTCCTCTACCACATATGTTGGGGACAGTGGCTGGACAGGGAAAGGTGTGTTGGCCGTGACAGTGGCCACTGAGGTAGGAGCAGGGTCCAGACCCTCCGCCAGCCCCTCCCCTCAAGTCGAGGCACTCCCAGCACTGGCAATGTGCCTATCCCTCCAGGGTCAGGGATGAGAGGCCCTTCAGCTCCCTGCTGGACCTGCCTCCAGGCACGCGAGTCCTGGCCCTGGGGACTGGGTGGTGGGCTTGCACTCTCTCACCCTCGCTTCCTGGCCACCTCTTCCTCCTACTCCTGAATTTGCCTCCGTGATTCTCCCACTGCGAGAACCGTGATGTGTGCTATTAGACAAAGGCCAGACTGCTATTTCTGTGTCCCCAGAAATGGGGGAGTGGACGGAAAACTGGGAACCTGTTCTCTGTTTGCTACGGACGCTGGAGGTGACCAGGATGAAGTTGGGTCCCTTATCTGGCCTCAGTTTCCCCTTATGTAAAAGGAGAGTGGTGACCTAGGTGCCTGCTTTTCCTGGCCTCAGCTCTGGTTGAAGATTGGGGCCCAGGCAAGCCCAGGGGCTGGAGGGGGGCAGGCCATCCTGGGACTGAGCCCTAAAGAAGGGGTCAAGGCCACATAAGGCCTTACTGGTGCCCACCGGGGGCTGAGCTATAGGAGAGCCACTGGAGGAAACCACAAATGGCCCACAGAGCGGATAATAAACCTGCAGAAAACTGAGAGATGGTTGTCTCTCCTGAGTGGACCAACAAGAGAGGGCTTGATGATTTCTAGGACACCCATTTCCTTTCTCCATCAGAAAAGCCACTGGACCTCTCAGCTCTGACGGCTGAGGAAGGAGGTTCAAGGCTGTGGAGGGCTGGGGGCGCGGCAGCCTGATCGGGGGTCCTGTTGCCTTAGAAGTCTCACTAGGACACACGGAAAACAATCTGCCAGGCCATGCTGCTCACCGCCACGTGCGGTTTGCTGCACATTAAATTCATTATTTTAACAGGTCAATGCCTCTGACAGATACTCATTTGTGGGAGATGAGCACGGCTGCTTCTTTAATCCCCGCGGATTACTCGGCTCTCCCGAAAAGCAAAGCGATACCAGCAACTTGCAGAGACTTTAATCCCAATCGCTCCAGACTGTTTACAAGGAGAAAAACAAACCTGCCTGCGTGGAGCCGAGGGCCCGCCTCTCAGCCCTCTCCCATCCTGACTGCTCAGGGGGTCGAGGCTGGCCCTTGGCAGGTGTTGGCAGCGGTGGGACAGGGGCGGGAAAGCTGGGACCCTCCCACAGCGCCAGCAGCCCAGAGCACAGGGCTGGCAGAGGTCTGGGGAAGCTCCTTGTTCCGCTGCCCCGTGGGAAGCTGCTCTCACCTGCTCCGAACCGAACTGGCCGGGGAGGATCCCTGCCTGCTCAGGGAGGTGGGGTGCTGGGGTGGCATTCTGAATGCACCACTGTTCTTCTTTAAAGGTCTCAGGGTGGGATGCCTGGGTGGCTCAGTCTGTTAAGCGACCGACTCTTGATTTCGACTCAGGTCGTGATCTCAGGGTTGCGGGATGGAGCCCCGAGTCAGGCTCTGCGCTCAGCTTGGAGTCCGCCCGAGATCCTCTCTCTCCCTCTGCCTCTCCCTCTGCCCTCTCTCTCTCTCGCTCCCTCTCTAAATAAATGAATAAACAAACAAATTAATTAATGAATAATAAACAAAGGACTCAGTAGCCCAGGAAATAGCACAGGGGGCCATGCTTATGAGACACAGGGACATCCTTCCTGAGGGGCTCCCATGGAAAATACCCAGCTCCCCAAAGCCAGCTCTGCCCCCTCGGGCTGCCCGGGGAGCTGCTCTGTGGGCACAAGACCCCAGTGGATCTGTGACGTCCCTAGCTGGGTACCTCACATCGTCAGTTTCCTTACCAGAGAAAGTCAACCTGGGTGTGACTCTGGACACCTTCTCTCTGGCCTCCGGGACTGTTACAGTCCTGGCCTCTCCTCCGCTGAAGCCCCTCCTCTGACCTTGAGTCTCCTCTTGCGGGTGGCTTATGCCCTGCATAGACATCATTCCCTTCCAGGGCCTCCCTCCCTTCTCAAGGCCCTGAGTCACTAGCTCCAGCTGCCCTCCCTGGGACCTTCCTGAACCTTGGGCCCTACTGGGATCGGCCCTCAGACCTCTCAGTGTTACCACTCCCTGGGGACTCATGGGAGTGCAAAGAGGAGAGGTTCCAGTCCTGCAGAGTCCTTGGGATGACAGTGACAGGGGCTGGCAAGGTACCCACACCTGCTAGGGACGCTTTGCTTTCCTCCTGGTCCCCCAACCTATGTACAGATATTATGCTGGCCCTGACTTCTACAGCAGAATGTGCCCAGGGTATATGCGTATGTGTGTACATGTGTGCTCATGCACATCCACAACTACGGTGTCTGTTGTATGTGCAGCTTCACCTTCCTATGAGTATGTCCGTCCATGTTCTGGGGGCAGTGGCTACCTGTCCAGTGAATAAGTAATTAATTGGTGGGCGATAAAGCAATTAGCCCTAGAGCTTTCGAAAATAATGAATAAGGGTCCAGCAGATGTCAATATTTGAAAATACTAATTTAAAGCCTATTAGCTGAAACAAATTTTAATTAAACAGGGAATAATCAGGGTGATGAGAGGGAAATAAAGCTTTGGCCAGTGGCTGAGTCCTCTCGAAAGCAGAGTGAGGGGAAGGAGAGGGACAGTTGGCCTCTGGAGCCTGGGTCCGGCCAGCTGTCACCTGGGTGATGAGTGAAGGGTAGGCAGGGGATAGGTGAAAAAGGCCATGTCACATTCCTGCTCTGGGTCTCGGTGTCCTCATCTGTAAAATGACGGGGGGCTCCCAGGATTGTTCTCCAGCAGATTTCCGACTATCAGAGAGGAGGCTCTGGGGGAAGCAGCGAGGCAGAGAGGTTTTTCTTTGAGCGGATCCACTGGGGTGTGTCTGTTTCCGAGGACAATTAGGAGGCGTCACCGCACAGTGGCTGGGGCAGTGCTCACACATCCAGTGGTGCAGCTGAGGGGACACGTGAGCCTTTAGAAGAACTCATTTTAGTTTTTCCACACAAGATCATCTAATTCCCTAAAATCTCAGCTTCATATAGATTTTAAATTGGCACCCATAGCCATAGGTATACAGTGAGCTACGTGGGGCAAGAGGCTCCTAAAGAAGGTTCCACCTGTGTTTCAGGCAGTGGCTGCATTGCAGGAAGAGGTATGCCTGAACCTGCCAGCATAGCCCTTAGCCCTGGGGCTCCATGATGGCTGAGACCATGCCTCACTTATTTCTGTCCCCTCACATCATGTTTGACACACAGAGGGCATGCGGAGGCTCGCTGGGCTCAGCAGGGCCCTTCGGGGGTGTAGACGGCCTTATTCCCCTGGACTCCAGGGCCCAGAGTGGTGACTCCCAGCAAATGTGTCTGTGGGAGGCATGGACACCCATGTGACGGGGTGAGGCAGCCCTCAGAAACCAGATTTGGCGACAGTCACGGTAAGGAGTGTCCGTGTCACACCTGCGCGTGCTCACTTCGTAACGGGCTGGGGCTGTCTGTGGCTATGCAGGTGGCGCTCCTCTGAGTATTTGCTGGGAAGGTTACTATCTCACCCTGGGACACAACAGTCTCCTGACAATATGCCCTTCAGGAAGAACATGTTTATTCACATTTTCCACCCCCCACTCTCCAAGAGACCTTCTCTTGGAAAAAAGACCTCTCCCCATCGGTGTGGCCAGCTGCAGACGGCAGTCGGAGGGCCTGGAAGGTGTGTGTGTGCTTCTGCGTGCCCTCTAGATCTGTGTGCATTAGTGTGACCCTCTTTGTGTGTGGCTGTACGTGTGCTTGTGTGCAGGTCTGTGCACACACGTGCCTCTGTGTCTGTATCTGCAAGTGTATTTGTGTCTGTGCCAGGGTCCTGGATTTTCCCAGTGGGCAGTGCCACCCTTTGCCCCGCACAGGACTTCCCTCTTGCCAGGGCCCCAGCTCTAGCAGGCAGAGGCATGACCTTCAGCTCCCACTATAGCCTCTTTGGTTATGTATTTAGAACCTGCCACGTTTCACAAGTGATTGGAGGTAGAGGTCCTGTTAGCCTGGGGCTCCCCTCTGTCCTTGTGTGGCAGGGGCTGTCTTCTCCTCTGTGGCTTACCTCGGGAATCCAGTACAACCTCATCCTCTTTGGACTGATCTCTGTCAAAGTCATCACACGTGGCTCATGCAACTCTCCCTCTGCGACCTGTGACAGGCACCCACCGGCCGTTCCTGCCCCCCACTTTACTTCCAGCATCCCTGCTGAGCCTGCTCACTGTCCAGACTCTGGACCCAAACGTCCAGGCCGGCTGGCTCCTGCCACAAGCGCTGGCTTTGTTTCAGCCTCTCTCCCTTCTGCATCACTCCCTAAGGACTGTGCGCCCCTCCCCTCCCAACCACCCCTCATGGGAGGTAGACTTGGGCTCTGCACCCAGATCCCAGCCTCCCAGGCCTCAGCTTGCACTTGCTTTGTAGGGGGGAGAATTACAGGGCCTCCTGCCGGGTCCCCTGCCCCCCACCTTTGCAGCTGAGGAGGGGCTAGGGGCCCCATCCACTCAGTCAATGCTGCTGGAATTGAACGTTGCATAATAACCTGGGGCCCCTTGGAAACTTTTCATCTCAACACGGAGCCTGATTAAATAGCAACAAAAATAAATTATGTATACACAGGGTTGTAAAAGCACCCAGAGACTGGAGACTTGGGGTCTGTGCCTCATATAAATGCAAATACTGTAATAGCATTGCAGCCGGTCCCCTGCCCCTACCCCACACAGACCTGGGGCGGGAGGGTCGGATGGCATGTAGCGCAGCTGACAACAACCTCCAGCCCACTGGGGTTTTAAAGAAAACCTAAAGCGGGGCAGGAAACCCAACCCAGCACAGAAGGAACTGACCTGGGACTAGGGTTGAGGGCCTAGTTTGCAAACAAAAGGCTATAGAAGAAGTTCCTGCATCTGGGCAGGTGGGGGGGGTGATCCTGGGGGAGAGGGGAGGGTGATGCACTGAGCAGGGAGTCAGGGGGCCTGTTTCCCTGAGTTGCTAGGAGACATTGCCTCCCAGCCTCAGCCCCTCCTGGTAGACAAGGGGCTGCTGTGTCCAAGATGTTCCCCTCCAGGGCTGGGCTGGAATGCACTCCCTCCAAGTGCCCCCCCTCCAAGGGGAAGTGCTTATCTTCTCCTCACCCTCTAGGGCACAGGGTGCTGGCATTAGTAGCTCTCTCTAGGACCACAAGTGGGCTTTTTATAGCTGCAGGTGTCTCTGGGTAGGTGGTCTCCCCGATGCTCCCTCCTTTGCCAGCTTCCTCCCTCTACCATGGCTCTCGGGTACCACTCTGGGCCTGGCTGCTAGGTTCAGGGATGAAGAGAAGGAGGAAAGGACTTCAGGTCCCATGTTGCTTGCCATCTGGGTGAGTTGTGTGCCAGCAGTGTGAATGGGCCACTCCCCTGCCCTGGGACAGCACTGTCCCCTGGCTGTGCCTCCGTCATCACGGGCCCCCCATCTAGTTCACTCCCTGGCATTCAGCAGGTGCCCAGTTAGAGGAGCCCAGCTGATTGGTTACAGTCATACCCTGAGGATGAACGCTGCTTTCCCCGATGTGTTCTGGTTCTATGATGCCACTGTCTGCTCCCCCTTAAGTTCTTCGAAACCTCAGTAAACCACTCACCACAATAAGATTAAAGTATTAGACTTCCCTGGCAGGTGAGCTCACAGCATGTTGTACTTTTGGAAGTGCCATCTTAATACTTCTCTCATTTCATCCTCCTAACACATGTGCCAGGCTCTCTGGGCGGGTACCATCCAGCCCAATCTACAGATGGGAAAACTGAGGTCCCAGGAGGTGGCCTGTCCATGTTCACATGATTAGGCCTCCTGAGTCCTAGGCATCTGTTCTGTGCAAAAGCTGTAAAAGCACGAAATAGGTCTTCCTGCCTCGAACACTTAATTTTCCACTGACTGCAATGAACAAGGGGGCATGAAGGATGCCTGTCTGTGGCTGTCTCTGGCCGGGCCTCTGTGCAGCTGGTCTCAAATGAGGGCTATGTTGCGGATCACCTGCCAGCGTGGAGATGCAGGGGCCAGAGCTCACCCTGACCCACCCTGTCCCAGGAGAATCCCTCAGTCCCCTGCACACCTGACCTGGGCCCAGAACACAGCGCTGGGAGGTGGGGCGGGAAAGAGGGCATTTGTTCTCCTAGCACTTACTTGAAAAGACCAAATTAGAGGAAGAAGAGAGCATCAAATAGGAGAAATCATGGCAAGGCTATCCTGTCCTCCAACTCGATAAAAGAGGTGCAGACAAGGGCCAGAGAAGGCTGTGCATGCGGCGGCGAGGCAAAGCAAACCCCAGAGACCGGGATGGGGAAGACACATACGCCGCTAAGCGAGCAGATGTACAGCCAAGAACACCAGCACAATACCTACAACATAGTCTCACTCCTGGGGTTTGGTAAAAATGCGAGTACAAAGTACATCGTCACCAAGTGTCGAACCTGAGAACGAGGGGACACTTACTGTTTCAGGGTTAGCGGCGTTATTCAAGGCAGGCACCCAGACATCCCCTGTACCGTCCCCCAAAACAGCCACCAGGATGCAGGAGAGACTGCCTCTGCCCCATAGACATGGCCGGCATCGCCCCCTTCCAGCTGGACACCCTCTTCAATGTTCCCCGCTTATAGGAAGAGACCTCCCACTTCTAATGAGTTTCTTACTATGGCCTCTCGGCACCTTTACACTCCTTATATTCTATGCTCTTTCGGTTTGCCCCTGGTTAGGAATGAGGCTGAAGCTAACTAGTGTTACGTTTCTTTTGAAGGCCCGTCTCCTGTCCCAATCCATGGAGGGTACAACACGGGAATTCTGCTGCCACCCAAGTGTCCCCTCCAACACGGTAAACCCAATTAACGGGCTGAGTGAACCCGCCGCCCTGCCTGTGGTCCGAGTGATAGAGTGTGTTTGGGACGAGCCCAGTGGGGCGCCGCGTCTCTAACTTTCCATGTTCCGCGCCTCCTGTGCTGATCGCTCTTTAAGAAGTGTGTGTGCTCCCAGGAACTTGAGAGCCAGAAGGGGTTGGGGAGAGACCCTCAGGGCCCACTCTTTCTGCAGGTGGAGACGTGAGGGGCCTGCCTGAGGAAGGAGCTGTTCCAAGCCACCCAGCAGTGAGAGGTGGCACGGGGACCAGACCCAGACACGGTGGCCTACAGCCCCACACAATGGAGCAGCTGATGGAGGGACATCCTTTCCTGTCGTCTGGCCCCCAGCAAGACTGAGCGCTGCAGGAGGCCAGGATCACAGCTTCCATGGCCTGCGCCCCTGTCCTGCCCGACCAAGCCCTGAGCACACAGAAGACCACCCAGCACCACGGACATCAAAACCATTTCTGGGAGAACCTTTGCTTTTGGAAACTATCTTAAAACACCATGTCATGGCCACAACTATCTTTGTCTTGGACCGTCTTGTAAGCCCTGGCTACCGACCTACCGGGCCTCCTGGCAAGTGGGGAGATGCCTGCTGGAAGGTGCGGGCCTACAAAGACCAGGTGGCCGACTGAAAGAAATGTCGGGGAGAGACTCCCAGAGCGGGTAAGAGGACAGAGCACCCGGTCCCTACCTGTCATGCTCTCTCTGAGGTTTCAGGATTCTGTCTCTCTGAGGGAGAAAGGAGAGAGAAGTAGACTGGGCCGCACATGTCTGGAGCCATGGCAGCTGGCTTGGCTTGCTGAAACCAGTCTGTGAGACTGGCCCGCTCCCCCGCCCCCCCGGACTTGAAATGCTGGCGAGAGGCAGTCTGCAAGTTTTTCAGTGGGGAAATCCTTGTGGAGCCTTCGTAGCACGGAAGGCACTATTTAGCATGCTGGGTCCCAGGGATAAGACAGAGAAGAAAGGCTTGGTGTCTGACTTCACCGAGCTTATACTTTTGTTGGGCAGAAGGGAAGCTGCACATAAACTCTAAAACATAAACCATAAAAAGTGAATTAATAATACACGAGTTAACTAATAGTTTCGAATAAAAAGAGAAGCGATGTTTCAAGGGCATACACGATTAGCTGCCCAATGACGGGCATAGACAACAAGGCCTTGGGTTACTCTGAGGAGGAGGGAGCACCCACTTCCGGCGCAGAGCTCAAGGAACATTCTGGAGGCTGGTCTCTGGCATCGGTAGTCTATTAACTTCAGTTGTGACCACTGGGATTGGACTTCCAAAGAGCATCCAGTAGAACCCCTCAATGGTTGGAAGTCCAGGGTCACTCCTGCTACTCCCCGGGGGAGGGCATCCTGTTACCCATCATCTGCTTTGTGTGACCTTCCGTGGCTCCTGTCCCCAAGAGCAGAAGTTGACAAAACAGAGGGCTTTGCTCTCCCTGTCCTTCCCACCTCTGGAAGTGGGGCAAACTGTCTCATGACCCCTGCAAGGTGTGCCGTGCAGAGTGGACCTGGGCGTGTGCTGGTGCCTCTCCTCTCCAGCGGGGGGACGAGCGGTCCCCAAAGCCAGAGCCTCTGGGGCCCACATCGCGTTTGGTTGAGCAGCAGCCGTTCTGTGATGGCAAGAGACCATAGTGGCAATCAACAAACACCACCCCACCATTTGTCTCAGCAGAGGGAGTCCGGGGAGACTCTGGTCCCTGTGCTGTATACCCCAAGTCTCCCAATGCCCAGGTGGGATTCAGCCACCAAGGCCACCCTGAGACACTACCCACCACCCCCAGCACTGGCCCTCAGTTCTCTTCCCAGCTGAAGCCCTGAGCTGGGAAAGCAGGTGCCTTGTTCCTTTGTGACCTCTCGTCTTCCCTGGGGGAGGATGGCAGTTTGGTAGCGGGGCCAGTGGAGCCCCAGGGTGGGAGGAGTGACAAAGGCACAGGAGGTGACAAGGTTACCTGCCCTCTCTCTCAGCAAGTCCTATTTCTCTTGGCCACTGCCAGGGCTTGTCTTGGTCCCCCGTTGGGGGATGGGAGGGCGGTGCTCTCACCATGCCCCATATTTTAGGACTTGGGCCCTTAGTATCCTGGCCACCTGTGAACGAAACCCCTTGTTAGCTGAGCTGAGCTAAGGGGGACCCTTTCCAGCTGTACTTTCTCCTAGAGAAGGACAGGAGCACCTAGAAGCCACAGGGATGGCATAGCTCACAGGAGGCCTGTGACAGCCTGCTGGCCTGTTCTCTGGGGTGAGGATGGTGTGTGCGCGTGCGCGCGTGTGTGTGTGTGTGTCTGTGTTGGGGGTGGAGGGCGGGTGCTTCTGGCTTACAAAATGCAGCGGCTGCGTCCCGGGCTCACACATGTGCTTCTGGCCTGGGTCTGAGTGAGGATGCCACACCTCCCCCCTTCAGAGCCAGTGGCAGCTCCCCTGTCTCCTGTTGGATTTCAGGTACCTTGGCCACTAAGTTTCTCTCTCTTTCCTTAGGAAGGTCTCCAGTCCTCGCTTTCCTTTGCAGAGCTGACTGAGACAACTGACAGGTTTTGAACCTAACAAATGATCAAGCTCTTCTCAGCTCGAGATCTCAGCAACACCCACTCGCCTGAATTCTTGGCGATGATTCATCCCTCAGGTGCCTCCCGCTACCCCCACCTCATCACACACCCCCCCCACCCAGCTCCACACCCAGCTCCCGGGCAGCTCCCAGCAGGGGAGGCCATGCTGTTGGGTTCGATGCCCTGGCCCCTGGGTGTAAAGCCCATCCTGGTGTCTTCCACAGGGGCAGAACCCAGGAGGACCCCCATGTCCCAGGCAGAGCCCCACCTCAACTCCGAGTCTACAGGGAGGGGAAGAGGAGAGCTGGGGGTATGTTCCAGGAGGGACAGGGAGCCAGGTCTCGCCAGGGTCATGGAACAGAAGGGCCATAGGTGGGTTAGGGGTGCTCCGAGACCCCTGGCCTACCTACAGTCCCCCCCACCCCGCCTCTCCCTCATCGCTCCCCTGGGCTGGGGAGGGCAGGCAGGGTGAGCTGGAGGAAGCACGAGTGACTTCACATCTTTGTTGCTGGAGCTGCTGAGCTGAAAATAGTCCTCTCTCTTGGGCAGGCTGGCTCAGGGTGTGAAAAGCTGCGCTCCCAGGGAGTGGCAGGAAACAGCCAGGGGGGGAAAAAAATAACCACAGACCCGGGGCTTGCTGGCTTCGCTGAAGAACGCCAGCGCTAGCTCTCCAAGCCTGCTCACGGAGGAGCTAAGTGTGCGTAAGCCGGGGTAACCGCAGACTCACCCCGCACGGCTCCCACTTCAGACTCCCATCTGCGCCTCCTGCTTCCTGAGGGCTTCCTCCCCCGGGGGGCATGGAACACTGAGCGGGAAGCTGCAGGCTTTGCAGCTGCTGGCCCTCCAGTGGGCCTGGACCAGACGGTGGCCCCCTCCGGTCACAGATGTGGAAACTGAGGCCCAGAGAAGCTCATTACCTAAGGTCACAGAGCAATGAGGCCGCAGAGGTGGGGTGACGTGCCTGTCGGAGCTGTCTGGGCCCAGCCTTCCAGGGGGTGTCCTGTGGGCCCCTTGGGATAGGCATGGACTCCTCGGCCTGGCACACCCACAGCAAGGACTTCAGGTGGTCAAGGGTCTCTGATTCCTAGCTCCTCCCCGCCAGGTGACCACCTGCTTCAGGCTCAGGACAGTGATGTGACAATCTTGGAGGGCAGAGGATGTGCAAGGGAGGGAGTGTCAAGGGTAGACAGAAGTGGGGGCGCTTCCCTACTCTGTAGGCATCCAAGCTCCTGCATCAGCGTGATCAAGGGTAACGTGGTCTATTCCCAGCACGGTCCCCAACCTTCCTTTCCACCTGAAAGTACACCAGATAATTAAGTCTCTCTCAGGTCTCCTCAGTATAATGCAGATTAATTTATTATTTAAATCTGAATAGAATATTAGCTCATTGTCTTAATAGTTCTGATAAATGCTTGCGGGGGCATGGGATGGAAACCTTCCCGTTCACCCCCTCTCCAGCCAGAATGTTAAGACCCCACCACCTGCAAGCCGCTGGTGGGTGGGGGCGAGATGGGGCTGGGGCGGGGCAGAGGGAAGACCCCCAGGGCCTCCAGGCTTTGACCACAGGCTGCGCCCTGCTCCAGCATCCCTCTCACCACAGGCCCAGCCTCCCACCCAAGAAAACAGAAGGAGAAGGGGGCTGGGAAGCAGGAGGCAGAGCAATTTCCCAACCTGGAGGCTTTCAGGGCCTGAGCACTGGGGCCGGTTCCCGAGCAGCCACCAACCCGCAATCGGACAGCTGGGAAGCCTTTCAGCACCTGAGTATGCCCCCATAGAAATGGTTCTGGGGTAGAACCATCTTCACCAGGTCATCTGGAGGGCACTGTTAGTAGGCTTGGCGGTGGGGCAGGCCCCAGGGAAACGAGGGGCAAGGGAGCAAACTGTCTCGGCTTTGCCAATACCCCGCCTCCCCACCCCAGCCCTGTCCTTTGTCCCACGGAGGCCTAGGTCCTTCCCCCATAAACAATCTTGGAGGAAGACCCCTCAGACTGGCTCTGGGCCCATCCTTGCTACTTCCCTCTTCCCCAGAGAGAGCCTCCTGGTCTCCATAGTCAGTGACTGCAGGTTGTGATGGTATTGTGTGATGGTATTTGAAGGTGGAGCCTCTGGGCGGTGGTCAGGTATAGAGGGTGCTCCGTGAGGGGATTAGTGCCCTTATGAGAAGAGGAAGAACCCAGAGCTCCCTCTCTCTACCAAGTGAGGCCACAGTGAGAAGGCGGCCCTCCGCAAGCCAGGGAGGGGGCTCTCACTAGGACCTTAATCTGCCGGCACCTCGACCTGGACTGTCCAGTCTCCAGAACCATGAGAAAGCAATGTCTTTTGTTTAAGCCCTCCGGTCAACAGTATTTCATGATGGCGGCCCTTGCTAAGAAGCCTCACTCTATAGGTATGGAGACTGAGGCCCCAGGGGAGCAGGGTGGGTGGGGACAGAAGAAATGATGTGACTGGTGCTCCAGGGGCCAGTGCTATCCGCCGACCTACGGACAGAGGGTCCATTGTGAGGGCACTTGGCATGGCGGGGAGGCACACAGAGAGGGCTGCCGTGTGGTCCTGGGCCCAGGGCATGACGGACCAGGAGGCATCTCTTCACCAAGACATTAGACACAGCTCGAGAAGCTACCCTGAGGAAACGGAGGCCCAGGGGGTCAGGGCTGGGGAGAGGAGGAGGCTGCCCTACTTCCCCAGGCCCTGTGCCCCGCACATGTCTGATGCTTCCCATGCTGCCTGCTACCTCTGGGACAGTTGGCTAAGGGTCACGTGCACCTGGCTGGCCCCCCAGGTCTGGAATCGAGTGGGAGCCCTTGGCACGGAAGGTACTGAATTCCCACCAGGAAAAATATATGGGACACATCGTGTGGCTGTGGTTCCTTCACACCATCCCGTCATACAGCTGGCAATTAATTTCCCCTATAAATGAAACACCTTTCATATCACTTTATCTGGAGAGCTTGAATTGACAGCAGCGGGTGTAATTTATACATACTTTTTACCCATCTGTTAGCATTCAGGCTTCAGGCTGCTAGCGTTTTTTTTCTTCAATTCTCTCCCAAATTGAAAGGATTAGGTTAGGATTAGGTGAGTGTTTTAACCAGATATTCACAAAGGTGGATGGCGGTGTTTCCAGACGGCCAATGCCCAGGGGAGGCCCTCGTACAACGGTGGCCAGGTGGGGATCAGTGATCTGGGAAATTGCCTCCACCTGAGAGCCCAGCAGCCCCTGCGGTCCAGATGCTAGAGCTGCAGAGGGCCGCAGGGACTCTCCAGGCCCGCCCTTCGTTTTACAGATGAGAACACTGAGGCTCAGGGAAGCAGAAGGGCTCGTGCCAGGTTGAGAGTGGCAGGAGGCAGTACTGGCGCGGGACGTGGGTCTGGCTGCAGGAACCCAGAGGGAGGGGAAGCTCCATTCCACCCTGAGAGGGGCAGAGGAGTGTAGATGGGAGCTGGAAGTACCTGGCTGGTGAGGGGACAGTCCCTCTTGCCCCCCGGTGTCCACAGAAGTGCATTTCCATAAACTGAAAGCGGGACCAATTAGGACAATTTCAGGAGGCCTTTTTCTGATTGTGTGTGCATCTGTGTGCATATGTGTGCCGTGCGTACAAAAACTGGGAGCCCGTGAGGGCTGTGCCACTCCCCTCTGAACCTCCAAAGTCCTATTAGGCTGGCCCATTGGCCTTATTTTCTCTGGAGTCCTGTGCCACGCTCTTCCAAGGAGTCTTTTCTTCCTGACTATCCCAAGGGCCCTGGGGGCTAGAGCCACGATGAACTCCTTGGGGACCTCTGTGCCTGGCCTGGCCCATCTTCAGAGGCTTCTCCAGGAAGCTCTCCCCTACCTGTATCTCCTTCTTCAGATTTCTGGAGTTCCTACATGGGGTACAAATGAAGCTTTTTAGGTTCCTCTGGGTTCCTTTTAACCAAGCAGAATCATATCGTCTCTGGTCCAGGCTGGGGAGCTGGGAGGTGGGGTGGGAAGAAGGTGTATCTTTGCATGTCATCTGAAACATATTTGTCCAAGACCTCTGAATCTTGAGCACATGGGCCCTTCTCATTCATACCTTCACCCAGCCACGTGTATTAAATGCCTGCCGTGAGTAAAACCCTGCCTTAGGCTCTGGGGACACAGGGATGAACCTACAGGGTCTTTCCTTTGGAGGTCACATGCAGACCTCTGGCCCCACGACTGGCCCATTTCTGTCTCTCAAGGCCATCGCAAGGTATCAGTGGCTTCCGCTTCCTTCAGCGCCTCCTTTTTGCCTAGACTCAGCCCTGAAGTCATTAGCAGTGTGACTCTGTCTGGTGAGAACCAGTAAGGTAGTTCTGTATTAGTGCGGGGGCCTGAGGAGATTTGGCCATTAAATGTTACATCAGACCCAAGGTGTCCTGTACACGCTCCCGGTGGAGTTTTTCAAGCAGCCTTGGCTGGGGGGCCTTGGTGAGGGGGAACGTGCTCAAACTAACAACCAGGTGGAGAGGAGGGCTGCTGGGCTGCACACTCCCCCTGGAGCTCTGAGGACATCCTAGAGAATCGCGGACGAAGGGCAGGCATGTCCTTGCCTCTCGTTCAGCCCCAGCAGGCCCGGCTGGCCGTGGCTGGGTGCCCAGCTCGTCCCCGGCCCAGCGGGGCAGCAAGCAAGCAGCTCCCCTCGACGTCCCAGGGCAGCCCTGATTCACTTGTCCTACCGTCTGAGGAGTACTTCCTCTTTGTCGGGCCAGATGTCTGGCATTTTAGCTCCAAAAATGTAGGCATGGGAGGGATGGGAGAGAGAGGAGAAGCCGTTTCCCCTTCCATGGGGGAGGAGAGACCTGCGGGGAATAATTAGTGAACAGCACTGATTCAACTGAAAATAGGACTAACTGCATCCTGTGGGTCAGGTGCTTATTCCTCTGAGAAAGCAGGACAGGACAGATGGCTATTGGCCCATGTCACCTCGTCTTGCCATCAAACTAACCATCCACCGCCCTCCCCACCTCCCGTGGACCATCTAAATGCCCATCTACTGAACTCCCCGCCCACCCAGCTAGCCACCCACCTGCTCATCCTCGAAGGACCTTGGGCAAACTGTGCAGACCCTCGGAGCCTTGGTTTCCCTGTTGCAGGTGGAGATAAGAATTGGAAGGGTCTGGTGGTCCTGGAGATGGTTTGTGAGTGGGGTGAGGACTACGAATCGCAGATGGTCAGTATCCTCGCACAACACTGCTGGCCCGAAGGCCTCCTGACTTGAGATGTCTTCTGACTCTCCCCTCCCTGGGACCGGTGACTCTGCACATCCACTGAAGGAGGGAAAGCTTGGGATTTGTTTTTCACCATCTTCTCCCGGCCGGGAAGGGCGGGGCAGATCCTGGAGGAAGCTCCTGCCACCCAGCCCCCTTCCTGCTCTCCTGAATGTCTCAGACGAGATAGCTCGTCCCTGCCGCCCCGCAGGGTCAGGAACAAACCTGGGCAGGGGATAGGGGAGTAGGCATGTGGGGGCTCTAAAAGCATTAGTGGCTGGGCTGGCTGCAGGGAGATTGCGGACAGATGCCGAATATTTGTTTTCTCCAATGTTGGGGTCTCAGAACCAGAGAGAACAAACTGGAAGAGAGGAGATGGCTAATTGTTTGGGAGGGAAGATATTATTTACAGTAATGGGGCCATTAGGAAGGACAGGGTAGAGCGAGCCTGGGTGGTTTGGCTGGGGTGGCCCAGCCCACGCCGGTCTGGGTGATGGGGCAGGCAGGGGGCCATTACCTTGAGCCAGGCCATCTGCCTCGTGGTCAACCTCTATCTCACAAGGTCACCCTCTTTTGGGGAAGGTGTACATGAAACAGAAGGTAACATCTATCTACCCAGAATGGCAGCCAGATCACCTCCCACCCACCACGTGGCCGGGGAGTCTTCTATTCTTTTAGGCTCAATTCAGTCCTCCTCCCTCAGGAAGCCCTCCTGACTTGCAACTCACAGGAATCCACCCTCTTCTAAACCTCCCCGGATCCCCAGGTCTGAACTAAGAGACCCTTGACCGCACCATGCCCTCTTTCGGAGCTTCTCCTTCACAAGGTTCCCGACTGGTGCCTGGAGCAGGACCAGACTTGGGAAGGGAGAATGAATTACACAGGGCCTTTGGGAAAGTGAATGGAGGAGGAGGTGGGGGGGATAAAAAGCAGCAGCGGCAGTTCAGCTGAAGGAACAAATTTACAAAATGAGTAACATGGGCTCTACGGAGCCCCACGCCTGAGGTCCCCCCTCCGTCGGCTGGCTCGCTGGCTCCTGCCATACGGAAATGAAGGTGGCGGTTGAGAATCCCACACTCAACATGCACCAAAGTCTTAGATCTCAGATTGATTCTGGCTAGTCATTTGAGAATACTTGAAAACTGCAGATCTCAGAGAAAAAAATCATCTTCCTTTGAAGCAGAAAATGGTCCATTTGCACATTAATGGCTGGGTGGGCCAAGAGAGCCCCTCTAGGAAGGGAGAAGGGATGGCGGTGTCCTGTCTCGGGAGCGGTGGAAGCGGCGAGGCTAAGGCGATGGTCATCACCGTGCCAGGACAGTGACAAGCGGGGCTTGACCCGAGCTGCACGGCGAGCCGTGGAAAGGCCCCATGGCGACTCTCGGGAGAAGGAAACCAGACACAGGCTGCTTTCTGGAGACAGGGCGCGCTTCCAAATACCAGGAAACAGATCGTGCTGTGCTCCTCCTCTGGACATTTGTTAAGAAGCGGCTGGGCAGCCAGTGGCACAGAGTGCTGGAGGGTGGTGGCAGTGCCGTGTGCAGCCATGGAGGCAACCTGGAACCTCAGACTTCTCCCGGGAGCAGCAGGCAGGGCTCCGTATCTACCCAAGCTCTCCCCAGCTCCCTACAGTGCCTGCAGCCAGGCACGCTGCCCTCTGTGCCCTGACGCGCCAGGCTAGCTCACGCCCCTCAGCCCCGTCTTGCCTATGCTCCAAAACACTCCACGACCCCCTCTGACTTCCACACACAATGCTCTCACCCTCTTGGGTTCCCAGCCAGCAGCTCCTGTTTGCCCAAACGTGAACTCCTAGATGGGGGAGAACCCTGGTTCTCTGTGCCGGCCTGAGCCCTGTGTGCCGGCCTGGCGGGCTTGCGAGTCCCTCTCTCCTGTGGATTAGGCTGTAGGGCCTTGCAGGGTGTCAGGCCTGGCCTGTCTCTGACCGGTGGCCTCCTGGGATTGCCTTCCTCTCCTTCCTTTTTCCTTACAAAAGTGGAGGAAGAAAAGACTGGGGCCATCCTCCTACTTGCTGGAAAGGAGATGCACGAGGCAACCTCTGGGTTAGCAAAGGAGGTGAGAGAGAGTCTCCCAACTGCACCCCCTGCCCTGTGCCTCCCGCCCCCCCCTCACCTCTGCACCCTGTGACATCACTGGGATAGGTGGGGAGCAGACTGGGTGGGGAGGGGACTAGGCATCAGTTCTTGGATGGCTGGAGAGAGGTGGCCAAGCTCTCATCCCTGGGACCTCTGTCCCAGGCTCCCCTGCCCCTGTATTCACAAGTGTTGGAGAGTGGGGAGCAGAACCCCAAGTTCTGCCATGGGATCCCCAATATGGCATCCTGAGCCTTCCACCACACACATAAGCTCAGCCCCCTCTGGGTCCAACCCATCCATCCTCCGAACAGCAGACACTGCCCATCACAAAATGCCCAGCAACATGTCAATTCAACAAATATTCAGAGTGCATATTCCGAGTGCGGAGTCCTAAAATAGATGCTAAAATTTAGAGATTTATGTAACTGAATATAGGCCCAACGACACACAATCACATGCATCTGTGAGACTCTCCTCACGATCTGTAAGGCCTGGCCTTAAAACCCAGCACAGCCGAGCTCTGCGGTGTGGCTTGGGAACAGCTAGTTAACGTCTCCTCTCCTCAGTGTTTTCATCTGCAGAATGGATGGCTGTGCCAATTAAACAAGTTCGTGCAGGTAAAGCACTCAGTGCAGAACCTACTGTACTGTTATTTCCTGAGTTTCTGCACAGGAACCTGGGCAAGACACCTGGCCCGTGGCCCTTGACCCCGTGGTGTCTACCCTGCACTGCATACCTCCCCCTGTCCCGCATACCCACACAGACCCCATGCTGGGCAGAAGGGCCTCAGGCACAGAGGCATCCAGAGCCGAGGGCAGGTCAGGGGGCACGGTGGGCAGGTGCTCAGGAGCTGCTGCTTGAGGCTTCGATGGGCTCTCTGAGGGATACAACTATGGGAGGAGGCGTGGGCATCGCCTGTGAGCCCTTCGAGTCCATTTCTGCCGAGGTCACTTATGAATATGAAATTCTTTGCTCCAGGCTCCAAAGAGTCCCCCTGCCCTGCTCTACCCAAAAGCCAAGGTTAGAGCAGTAATAAACAGAGCTGCCCTTCTCCAGAAGAAACGCGCTCTCCCCCCTTCCACCACGTGCAGGTGCGCACGCGCGTGTGGGCATGCACACACACACACACACACACACACACACACCACACAGATGCACGTAGCATTGGAGAAAGGGGGGAGTGGGGAAGTGCGGGGGATGCACAGACAGGAGCATTTTCCACACTCCTGCTTGGAGATGGGGTACTTCTTTGTACCAACCGTGTCCACAAACCCAGCCCATGGGCTGACAGGCTCAGGACGGGGACCTCCAGATGACGCCACACCTCACTGGGCCTCCTCTTACTTCTCTCCCCACCAAGGTTCTCAGGGACACCAGGTAACTGGAGTTTGACATGCCACAAAATAAAAGGAACTTTCCAGGAGAGGGTGCTGTTGGAACATCCTGTGAGTGGGCTGCGGGCTCCTGGGTGTGCTGGTGTGGGTGGGCCAGACGCCTGCCTGGCTTCAGGGTGCAGGGGCACTCTGGGAAGGGGGAGGGGGCGGCGGAATTCTAGCTTTGGGGCACTTGCCAAAATGCAGGAGGCCTGAGGGTGGCACGGGGGACACCCCAGCGCCTTCCCTGCAAACTGCTTGAGAGGGCCAGCTGAGGAAGTGTGGCTGAGACCCTGGGATGATGTAGCCACACACACTGAGACCAAGGCCCCCCCGAGGGGCCTGTTTGAGCCCCAGCGAGCACCACTGGGGGACTTGCTTTCTCTGTCCCCACCCTGGGAACAGAACTAGAAGCAGGAAAGGTTTGTCAGTGCTGTGGGAGCTGAGTCCCCGGGCGGGTGTTTGGAGCCTGCTAAGGAGGGCCTGGGGTCTGGCAGTCCCAGGGCTGGCATCGCAGTGTGTCTGTAACTCGGGGTTGTCACCTTCTGGGGTGGTGCCACCGTGTCTGGCTGAGTTACAAGGACACAGCAGATCAAATGATTAAGCCGAGGAGGGAGCTGTGGGCAGGGAGAGAGGCCCACGCCCACAGACCTGCAGATGGGGTGACAGACCCAGAGAGACAGAGACAGGGCGGGGGTGGAGGGACACAGAGACGAGGAAGAGGACAGACACTTGGACAAGAACTTAGAAAGCAGGAAACTGGGGACAAAAAGAGACGGCTGATTCATTTCGTGTCTCCCCCAGAGTTTCCCCTGAGAGGCTGAAAGAGAAGAGGCAGACAAGGTGGCAGAGCAGACAGTGAGCAGGGATGCCTGGGAGCTCTCCGGGTCCACGGGCCTCCGGCTCTCTCCACCACCATCACTGCCCTCTCCCTCCTCATTCTGAGTGTCGCCACCATGCCGGACGCCACAAGCCTGTCAGCTTCTACTCTCATAACAACCCTCCAAGTCTAGTCTTTCCATCTCCACTTTACAGGCACAGCAAGGGAGGCTGGGGATGGACAGAACCAGGATTCTGATCTGGGGCTTCTGAGCACTATCTACCTTTCACACCTGTCAGTTCCCCTCGACCTCCACTGCTTCTGAACATTTGTATCAGGGGGAAGAGACCAAACTGGGTTGTACAGTTCTGTCCAGGTGGGCTGGGAATGGTGTGTGTGTGTGTGTGTGTGTGTGTGTGTGTGTGTGTGTAGGGGGCTGGGGACTGTACAAACACTACAGCCAGCCGTCACTTCTGAACCCTCACTGCCTACATCCAGGCACTGATCTGGGGAGCAGGGACCAGCTTCTGGAGGGGCTGGGCCGGGCCTGGGTGACTCGTGCAACCCTCCAGGGTCCTCAACCCAGGGATGCTTCCCTGGGAGGCCACGGCCAAAGAGCCAGGTAGAACTGAGAAGAGTTCTCACTTGATCCCAAATGCAATCCCAGGCTCCCTTGTCTAAGTGAGAGCAGGAAAGCCTGGGCTGCTAATCCCACAAGGGCAGACCCGTGTCCCAGCTGGGCCACCTGGGAGCTGTGTACCCTGGGTGGAAGTCCCTGACTTCTTTGTGACAGCTTCAGCACCCATAAAATGGCCCTGGCCTCTGGCGTGGACAGTCAAATGGGAATTCATGTAAAGGCACCCAGCCCGCTTCTTGGCACACAGCAAGCGCTCGATAAATATTCACTGATGTGTCTTTAATCATTAGTGCAATTACTTATTCTCCTTTGGCTGCTCACCC
Source organism: Mustela lutreola (assembly GCF_030435805.1). Classification (NCBI taxonomy): domain Eukaryota; kingdom Metazoa; phylum Chordata; class Mammalia; order Carnivora; family Mustelidae; genus Mustela; species Mustela lutreola. The sequence goes on along the minus strand of NC_081300.1, from coordinate 35,147,884 downwards.
TTTTTTCCCTCCCCGCCTCTCCCCTGCTCTTTACTCCCACCCCCTTTCCCCAACCTGTCAACCCTGTTTTCAAAGGGTCTACCGAGTGTCACGCCGCTGTTAGGCTGACAGTCGCTCACGGGAGGGCCACAGTGTTGCTGGGGGACAAAATTAAGTCAGTTCAGCACGACTCGGCATTTTCTCAGTGCACAACCCTGTGATTAGCACCAGACATACCAGCCTTTCTTTCCCCCTCAAAGACCTTCTGGCAAAGAGGAGAACTATGGCAAGTACACAAAGGACTTCACTCACTCACTCATTTGTTCACATTTAAGAATACTACACCCATTATCCGGCAATGTGTGACCAATTGCAGAAGTGAAGAAGTACCGCAAATCCTGCCAAGGCACTAAAAGTGAAGGAAGAAAGGATTCCGTCTCCTGAAGGTAGGGTCCCATCATCGTAAGGCTGGTGAGATGAGATGACACAGGTAGCTGCTAGGGGCAGGGGCAGGGGCAAGACACCCTGGAGCCCAGGAGCCAATCACCAGACTCAGGGACTCCGAGATCACAAGACCCTGAGTGTGATGGAAAGGTGTCACTCTCACGGTTGAGGCTTCGGGAACGGTCTTAGGTGTGTTTTTCTCACTGCATCCTCTCGACAGCCCTGGGAGGTAGCCAGGTTGGGGCAGAGCGACCCTGGGGGTCACTATAGACATTACACAGGCAGGACGGTGGCTTGCCCAGAGTCCCCTGGCACTGATCTTCAGGACTGGGACCAGAATACTAACCTTGCTTGCACCTGGGATTCTTCTAGCAGCTGGGCGACTGCTTTTGTTTTTCTCTCTGCATGGACTCAACCCCCAGCTCCAGGAGCTCCTGAGCTGCCCTGGGCCACCCAGCGTGTTCTTGGTGCCCAGAAGGCACAGAGAGCTCTTCTTGGCTCAGTGGCTGAGCCGGGCTGCCCCAGGGGTGGCATCTGTACCCTCTAGGCTCTGCACTTGGACCTTCTCTTCTGATTTGCACCTGGCCCAGTATTCAGATTGGGGTTAAGTTTGTCCTGATTGTATGTCATTTGGGGGGACATTCACCATGTATGCAGCCCCTTGTCTTATCATGGTCTGAGCACTCTACATTAAACCCCGAAGGTCAGCACCCCTGGGAGGGATTCCCCCTCATCTCCATGCACCAGCACCTCCACAACCCATCAGGGACTCTCTGGGGCTAGCCTAGCGTCCCCATGTCCATTCTGCAGACTGGAACGTGTCTCCTTTCAGAGCCACCCCAGTGAAGCCTGAGTCTTAGCACATTCTGTATTCGGGGCTGCCCACAGTAAAGTGAGCCAGGACTGCGAGGGGTAGAAAGACCAATGGGCTAGAACGCTCTGTGGTCAGCACAGGTAGCTTCAGAATTTCTATGGTACCGCCGCGCATCTGCTTCCTGTCTGAATCCAAGGGAGTGAGTCTCCTGTCCCCAGAGGCCCCAAGGCCCACCGTGGCAATGGGGAGGGGTCTCCATCTCGAGGGTTATTTCTTCTCTGGGAGGTCACGGGATGGGGTGAAGCTCCAACCCATCTTCCCACCAGAAGCCCCTCCAACCCCGCAGTCCCCAGCCACAGCAGAACATCCGGGCTAGCCTGCCTCCCACGCTCGGCCCGGCTTCGTCCCCCCAGAGCGGAGCGGGCCTCCTCTCCCCAGTTCTGCCCTCAGCGCCAGAGCAAGCACATGTCCAATGACGAGGCATCTGTTGACTGGCTGGGGATGGGGAACGGCAGCCACCGCCACCCCCTCTTCTCTCCTGCGTGGGCCCTAGGAGCAGGCACTGGCCCCCAACCGTTCTCTGACATCTGGGAGGCTGGCGGGAACTGCCATGAGCCGCTCTGACCGCCTTCAAGGGCACTGCCAGGAATAGATGCGGCCACCCCGCCGCCTGCGTGGGTCTGGCAGCCTCAGAGTGCCCTTTCTCCAGACTCTGCGCACGTCCCAGGGAGCATTCATCCCCGACTGCCTGCTTCCTTAGGAGCGAAAGCTCAGCGGGGGTCCTGCTCCTGGCTCTTCAGAACGCAGCGAGCCACTTGCCCACAACATGGCTCGGCAGATGCTACCCCACCCACCTCTCGGCCAGCAAGCTGCAGCCGCTGGCCAGCCAGCCAGATGGGAGCCAACTGACTGCCTGATGCCAGCAGGTGCAGCCTCCAAGCCCCCGCAGAGGGTCTGTCCAGACAGGAGCCCTCAGTGACTGAGTTGGCTGCCTTTGATTGGTAGCCAGGAAACAATGTCAGGAAGATAAGGTGACTCGCTCAGAGTCACAGCTAGCCAGTAGCTAGCTCAGGCCTCCGACCCACAGCGCCTGACCACGGCTCCAGGCCACTGGAGAGAGATGGCTGTGGAAGTGTGGAGGAGGGGGACTTGCCAAAGGGGGTGTACCTGAACCTTTTGGGGCAGGTGGCATTCAGATCCTGGGACAAGCGGAAGGATGTTATCCCAAGATAACAAGGAAGGTTGGGTTACCTCTGAGTGCCGATGAGTGGACTAGTGTGGCCTGGACAGTGGGTTTGAGGCAGAGAAAGGGAGAGGGCAGGATGTGACTGTGTGGAACCCAGGGGAAAGGGCATTAAGGCACTAGGAAATCAATCAACTCTGCTATGAGGCTGGCTGCATGACTCAGGTATGTAGGAGAAACTCAGTCCCTCATTCCTGTATTCTTATAGGATTCACCGTGTGGCCCCTTGGTGCTGTGTGATAGGTCCTATTCTAGGATCTAGAGATGGAGCAACAAACAAGATCCCTGCCCTCATGAAGCACACAGTCTAGCGGAGGGAGACTATCAATAAAAACACGCAAATCAGGATAGGTGGTGATGGAAACAATGAAGAAGACTAATGGGGAGAGGATCTTGGCCCTGGGGCCAGGGGACAGCTATTTTATATAGAATGGCTAGGGAAAGCCTCTCTGAGAAGGTGACATTTGAGAAGAATCCCAGAGGAAATGAGGGAAAAGACCAAGTGAGCAGGTGGAAGAAGAGATTTCCAGGCAGACAGATAGCAAGTGCAAAGGCCCTGAGGCAGATGTGTGCTGAGCCATCTACAACCTGTGGAACAAAGTATGCCACGAGAGTTTCTCAGCTCACCTCCTAAGACCAAGCTGCTCAAAAAGCCCATTCTGCATGTGTGGCCCCATTCCTGTGTCTCAGGTAGACCAAATAAAGTTCCTTCCTTCGGGGAGGCAAGACAGCTGACATACCTTTGCTGCACGGTGACACAAAGATGGAATTTGGAATCTGTGGCCCAGCCAGGAGAGAAGAGACTGGGCGCTGATTTCCTAACCTCAAGGTGCCCTCATTCAATGTGCAGCTCTTTTCTTGGCCTACTACCCGCTGCCCTCCTGTCCTTTCCTCTGCAGGCCCGCAGCGGGACCTGCCCCAGGTGGTGAGAACTGGGGTGCAGGGGGCTGAAGTTGCTACCCGGGAGGGGAGTCCTGGGGGGCACCACGGCTTCCTGGAGGAGGGAAGAGAGCCTTAGGAGAACCTAAGGAGTATAAGCTCTTGGAGTGGCCAGAGCACGGCAAGAGAGAAGCGAAAGCTCGGAGGCTGGTGTGAGCTTGTGCGTGCACTTGCACGTGTGTGTTCACATGGGTGCGTGTGCGCATGCATACGTGTGTGCCGGTGTGCATGTGTGTCTGAGAGGCCCCACTGTGGTGGGAAAAGAGAAGTGTGGTGCGTCTGTTAGGCCCTCGCTGTTAGCACTTGAGGTTGCTCTCTTTCTCCCTCTTTGTGTCTGTGTGTTTTTCTGCCTGAGTCTGTCAGTCTCGGGGTGTCTGTGTCTCTGTGTGGCTCTCAGTCTCTCAGTTTCCCCTCTGTGTGGCTCTCTGTTCAGCTCCGGCGCTTCTGTCTCCCTCCCCCTCTCCTCCCTGCCCCCTCTCGGCTTTCTCTCTGCACAGGAAGAGGCCTGCAAAGGACCGCCATTCTCGCCGCACCCCCCCACCGCCTCCCCACCCCATTCCCTCCCCAGGTTTTTTCTCTCCTCCTTATTCAAGGCAGATAAAGTGCGCACAGCTGCTCCCAGCTGAAACGGGCCTTAATTGCACCCCCGTTGCCATGGCGATCCCTGATGATCTCCGTGGCTGGAATGTTGCCCTCCCGGATCTCCCTGCTGGGGCCTCTGGGCTGCAGGGCCTCACTGGCCCCAGAGCTGACCCCATGCAGCACCCTGGCTGGGCAGTGGGGCACAGGCAGTGGCCTCACCTGGAACCCCCATGCCTCTCCCCTCCCCCACCCCGGACTATTTCAGGGTCCAGTGCCATCATGGACATGCTCCTAGGCAGGGGTAAAGCATTTTCCTCGCACCAGGCTGGGCCCTGATTCTGGGGGGGTCTGGGCTCTATCCCCTCACCGGTGGACGGGCCACAGCGGCACCTGCCAGGCTGTGGGAGTCCTTTCAACGCAGAGCAGCCCACTTGGTGCTGTTTCTATGGAGCCCTGAGCACAGGGCTGTAGGCACAGTAGACAGAAGGGGTGCCCCCAAGTCCACTCAAGGGTACCAGGGTTTTGCAGGGGGGCGGTCAGTGGGATAGGGCTGTCCCCCACCCCTGCAGAAGACAGCAGAGGCAGGGGGCACAGAGGGTGGCAACTTGATAGGCACGTCGGGAAGAGAGACACGAAGGAAACTGTGGGGGGCCCCAGGCAGGGCACCGTGATGTCCAGGGATGTGAGCCCAATACCCAGAGGTGGAGGGGTGTGTATGGGCATGCCCCGATGGATGCTGGGGTGTCTGGCCTTCAACCCTGCCTTATACTCGCCCTTCCCAGGACCCTCCCCTGGAAGCCACGCGGGGCCACATGTGAGTGTGTGTTCACAGTTCAGGTGCTCCTGACAGGGGTCCCGGGGGGCGGGGGGAGGGGAGGCAGCTGTACTTAGTGTCCCAGTCAGCATGCTCTGAGGGGCCATCCTGCGAGAAGTGGGATGCCTCTGACCAGTCCAAGACTGCTGGCTCTGTCCCCCCCATCCCCTGCTCCTCTCTCTGAGCCTCCCAACCCCAGGCCCTCTATCTCCTGGGGCCCAGATGGAGTAATACCAGCACTGGGAGGACCAGCAGCTCCTGCTCACCATGCAGCCTGCCAGGCCCGTTGCACAGCCCCTGCACGACCCTGGAGGTCGGAACCCTAAATGCCATACAGACAGGGAAACAGGCGTCCCCTGCCCAACCAAGGCCACTCCCCCTTGGCGGCCACCACATGGGACCCTGAAGTGGACGCCCTGTGCCTGCCTTGCTCGGGTCCTGAGGAACAGGTGCTGCCCGGGACCTCCTGCCCGTGGGGCTAAACGTCACGGCTGGCATTGTACAGGGAGGATTTCCGCATGAGGGTCCGTATCAGCTGTGCCCCTGCCTTTGAAATATCCATGCCACTATTTACCCCAAGTCCATGGGGTACCACTCAGGGAACCATCTCTCTCTCTCTCTCAGACCCGACACTAGTAGCTTTTCCATGAATATTTGCTACATACGTCAAGGAGCAAAAGAATAGCATTCCTTGCCTTGACATAAAGCTCACCCTGATCTTTCCCTTTCCTTAACCCCGAAAGGGCTACAAATTCACCTCCTTCACTTCCGCACAGCTGAGACCCCAGCGAAGCCCCAGCCCCGCACCTGCTGCCTCCCATCCCTCCCTAGTGCCCATAGCCAGCATAAGTCCGAAAACAGGGCGGGCATGTCGCCCCTCTGTGCCTGTCTCCAGCAGCCTGCAGAATTGTGTTGCCTTCCAGGCCATTCCAGGCCCTCCAGAGGAGGCCTGACCCCCGCCTCCCCTCTAACACCCCCACCTGTTTCCTGAACACACTCCCTACACCTGGCGCTTGACCAGGGCCTTCCTCTACCTGGACTGCTCATCTCCCTCTTCGCTGCCTGCAGGAGTGTTTCCTTCAGGGTCCGACTTATTTGCTGCTCCTCCCTACGGCACGCATTTTCCTAAACTGACCACGTTATGCCGTGTGCCACCGCTGTTGGCAGACGGAACAGATGAACACCAAAAGGCAGTTCAGAGAAAATAGGCTGCTTCTCTGGGATGCTCCCTGACCCCTCAGCGCAATGCCGAGACTCCCTGACATTCTTTAACCATGCTGGGGGCCACTGGGAAGGGGTTCCCAGGGGAGATGGTGTCACCACTGATGACCGACTGTGGGACATTCTCCGGAGAACTGGTCCCTTCCAGGACTCTTCACCCGGGCTGGAGGGTGCTGTCCAGACTCTAAGGGCTACGGGAGTTCAGACAAGGAGCTGACGCTTGAACTGGGAAAGGCTGGGAGGGAGAGAGGTCATTTCAGGTGGACAGGCCCCCCCTGGTCAGTGGCTCAGTGTAGTGGGAGACAACAGCGAGCAGGCTGGCCGGCCAGGGCATCAGGTTGAGGGGAGGTCACGGATGGGACATAGAGGGCTTGCAAGCTGTGGTCACCGGAGGGATGGCAGCCTGGGAACAGGAGCCTCTAGCGACCTTTTCTCCTAGTGATAAATACAGTAAAATAGAGAAGCTTATTTCCCTAGAAGGAATCATGAATTCCTCAGGATTTTTTCCCCCGCGTCTATCCCTCTTCCATCCCTGCCTTCACCCCTGTGCCATCTGTCTGATCCAAGTCCTGTCACTGAGCTTGACCTTGGGCCTTGCCTGAAGTTAGTTGATGAGCCCTCAGAAGGCAATTTCCTCTAGCTCTGATCATGCCACGCCCATGCTTCCTCTCCGTTCATGTCTTTCTAGCCAAAAACCTATTCCCTTGCTGCCAGGCAGGCCTAATCGCATGAAGAAAGGGGAAGGTGTAATTCAGGCCCCCAAATTTTCCCCTCTGAAACTGAAAACATCTTTGAAGAAGATTTGTCCACTGGGAAGCAGAAAAGATCTCACCCCTTTGCGTTCTATCGGCTGAGAAGTGGCTTCTCACTGCCCCGCAAGGTGCCAGGAGGCATCAGGGGTCTTCCTCCCTGAATTGGGCACCAGGAGGGAGGTCAGGAACTCTGTTCTACAGAGGAGCCCTGGGGACCCAGGGGCTCACCCATTCAAATGGTCCCCGTGAGACCACCAGACTCTGCAGGTGCCCCATGGCTGCTTGGAGGGGGAGCAGTAGCGCTTGGCTGGCCTCCTTCCTACACCCTTGCCACCTGCCTCAGCACCCCTGGCCCCTCACGTGCTCTCCCTGCTTCCCCCTGGTTCTTCCTGCTTTCTGTCTTCTGACCTTGTATCACGTAAGCTCCTTGAAGGCAGGAATGTGACTTAATCTTCCCTTATTTCACCCACAGCTCTGTTCCGGCCCCAGAAAAATTCAAGGCATTCAGTGAAACCACATCGATCCAAGTCCCGGCTGCATTGTGGACACCAGTCAGTGTGGACATGCCCATCAGGTATCAGGAAAAAGAAATAAAGTCAGCCTGCAAAGGGGACTTGGCTCTTAACATCATGCTTTGTTTAATTAACTGTCTCCGTTGGGGACTATTAACACACTAAAAGATATATTTTTTTAAATCACATGATTAACCTTGGGAATGAAAGAGTCTATTAAACACATTTGTTCCCCCTTACCATGTTCTGGAAACAGGATGTCCTAAGGCCTCTCTTGAAGAGAGTGGCCGTCAGTTAATGAAAAGCCATCGATCCCCTGTTTGCCGTGGCCACACGAGGAGGACACAGGCACCCATCCCTGGACTTGGTCCCTGTGTAGCCAGGGTCCCGTCCCATTCCCACTGGTGAGAGCGGTTCCCAGGGTTGCCCGAGGTTTTCATAGCTAAGTGGTCCTTTGCGGGGGCGGAGGGGGTGCGAGCGGGGAATCTACATCCGTACATAGTCTCTCCCTCTCCATTCGAAATCTCTGGGCTTTTTAAAATGAGAGCCTTTTATTTCTGTAAAATTGCCACTGCTTTCATTTAGTTTGATGGATTCAGCGTGTTTAGAGGCGGGAGGCAGGGCTAGGAGGGCGATGGATTTCTCAGCCCTACCTGCTCCACCTTCCGAAGCCTCTCCTATCTGGGCAAGAACGAATCCTCCCTTCCTTTGTCTTAATACTTAGGATTTAATTTGTTCCGAGGGCGCTTGTTTGTGAGACACCCCCCCCCCCCCCAACTTTTAAAATTTCTCTACCTGTTTTTCTCCCTTCTCGCCTCCTCTTCCATGTCCTCCTCTCCAGCTGGAACACACGTCCCCTTGCCCTGCATCCCAGCGTCTGCTCATCCCAGGCAAGCCGGGGCTGGAGGAGTTCCCCGCCCCCCCCCCCGCCCCCGGGGGCAGGAAAGAACTCACCTGGGGCTCCCCCAGAGGCCGAGAACCCCTCCCTTTAGCCGTAACTGGGGAACCAGAGCAGGCTGTGCTTCTGCCCCATCCCCGGGAAGTGGGCTTTGGGACCGTGTCTGTATTTGCAACAAGGTGTGCTGGGGGTGGAGGGCGGCTGGAGGCTCCCAGCCCTTGGACTCCAGGGACAGGAGCTCTCAGGTCACAGACAGGCTCCGGGCGAGCCGGGCTGCTCACACATGCAGAGCCAGGCAAGGCCGCCTTCCTCCCTCAGGGCTTGGAAACTTCTCCACCTTAGGCTCTCACGGCTTCCTTATTTTTGGTCTATTTCCCCTGCCAGATTGGAAGCTCCCTGAGCGCTGGTTCACTCTCATATCTCTAGTGCTGTGAATCAGGACAAGCAAGTCCCTGTGGCTGATCCTGGGCCCCCAGGCCTCTGTTCTCCTTCTGAAGGCCTCTGTGTGTCTCTGACCACCTCTGGGCACCTGGGAGGGTGGGGGTCGCCCCAGAGCCTTCGCCTGCTTCTGTGCGGACACCTTCCTCACTGGCTCCCAGACTGCTCTGGGCTTCCCCCCCGCCCTCCCCACAGCTACCCCAGGCTTTCCCTCCCCAGCTCGGCCTCATCTCCATCTCTGCATAAGGGAACCCACCCTCCATCACAGTGCTTGGTAGGGACTCAGGCAGAGCCTTGGTGAGGATGGGCCCTGGGATGCTAGTTTGTTCAAGGGCCAGGCCTGGGGTTCTGACGGCCCTGGATGGACTGAGGAGGGGGATGAGGCTCTGTCGCTTTCTGTGCAGGTGCTGGTTAGTGGCCTGCCTTGTCCTACCCCACTCTGCCCTCACTCTGACAGCATGGGGTCCCTATGGGACCCTCTCAAAGGGCTCCGGGCCAGCTCCTTGATGAACTTGACTCCCTTACCTACAAGGCTGCAATCTCGCCCAAGAGATGGGGTTCTCTTGGGTAAAAGACAGGCTGGGTCTTCTCAGCCTCTAGTTATCACTGGGGAAACTGAATCCTGGGAGATCAAGTGACCCAGATCCATGAACAGCAGAATCAGGACTGTGTCCTCCTGTGGATTCTCAGTGCAGGGCTCCTTCCAGGGAGCACAGGCGTTCTCTTGGCAGCGAGTCCGGTAGTTACTTCCACAGGTGAGGGGCATGGCCTGAGACTGAGTCATGGGAAGGACTCCATGCTTGGGGCTTCATCCCACTTCTCAGTCCCCTTCCTCACACCTGGATGCAACAGTATCCCACCCTTAGAAGCCTGCAGCACGAGCCTGGCCCTTCCCCAAAGCATCCGTACCTGGGGTGGCATCTCTCCTGAGGAACTTCTGAGACCTGCCCCCTCCTCAAGGTGTGGCGGGAATGGGGGGGGGGTGTGGTTCTGTTGCTGAGGGCTTGCAGAAGCCAGGCTGCTTCCTGGGAAATAAGGGTCCGAGGGTCTTTCCTTCTCTTTGCTGGTTAAGGAGCTGGTTCCACACAACTTTTGTCCCGTCCATAGTCTGCTTGGTTCTGCTTCTGTGGCTGACGGTGGTCCCTTGGTGCATCCTGGGCCATTGTTGAAGGTACCAGGCCTTTCTCCTCTGAGTGGGTCTCCCCTTCGGATAACGTTCTCCGGGACACTCAGGTCAGCTCTCTCTGGGACTCCGAGACCCTGAAACCTGGGGCTGAGCATTCTGTAGGTCTTGGGGAGTGTGCTGAGCTTAGACAGGAGAGGGAGAGGAGGCTTCCATCAGTCCACCTACCAGGCAGCTGCTAAGCAAATCCAGGGAGTTAATAGGAGCTACACAAAGCCCTTGATTTGCTCCAGAGATCAAGGGTCAGCTTGAATAACTCATTAATTAACCAAGCAAGGCTTCCTGCTATTGACAAGGTCTGGGAGCTCAGCCTGGGAGCAGACCTCACATCCTGCAGCCAGAAGACCATCCCCAGCTCCCACTACCCCTCCTCTCTCCTGTTCAGTGCCCACTGACCTGAGAGATGCCTGCAAGGCTGTTCCTTCTCCTGATCCCAGCTTTCCCAGGAGCCTCTGGCCTGTGCCCCTTGACCCTTCCGCTTTCAAGCCTGACCTACAAGTTGTCTCCTTGCTTCCGTCCCTGCCCACTCCTGCCCCAGCCTTCTCTGGCATAATAGCTGATGCTCTCAGGATCCAGGCGTGAGCCGGCTCCCACACACCTTCAGACACTGCTCCTGGATGTCTATCACCAGGGAGAGGACATGAAGAGCTGATTCACACCGAGGTGGAAGCCTGAGGGTGTTGGGAGAGTGGGTGGGTGGGTGGTGATTTCATCTTAACAAGGGTCAGGCTTTGACTCAAAGGGTGTAAGCTCTAATGGTGGGATTTCAGGCATCAGAGACAGGTAAGGCGGCAGGATTATTTTGGTCAAGAGTCCTTCCCAGTGATGGGTGAGGGCACGGAGGGGGGGTGGCTGAGGCTGCTCTGCCCTAGGCGTCTTTCCTTCCATTAGGGTCCAGCTTCTTCCCCATGAGTATGAATGTCTAAGTGCCTGTTTTGGCTACAGCCACATGCGCAGCAGGCACCACCTCCCACAGGAACTCAAAGGGCACACCAGAACCCCTGCCCCTGGGGAGTTTTCTTTGCCCTAAACAGAATGTACCACTAGAGGAGACTTCATGGAGGAGGCCCGCCATCCCATCCAGGTGTTGCTGAGGAAGGGAACTTGTCATCATCCGTGGGCCTACATGGAAGGAGTGCTCACGATGAGGTATGGACAGAGGTCTTCGGGCATGGACAGAGCTTTCTGCAGCCTCATATATTTGGAGACCAAGACATCAGATATCTTGCAGTGCAGTCTGCAGCACCTCTGTTATTACTTCTAGTGCTCATCCCTGCCCATTGACATTTGCAGAGCTTAGTGTTGTCTGCAGAGTCAGCCGTTTCCAGAAGGGCTCGTCACTGGCTTTAGAGTTTGTTGCTGTTTGTAGAGTCCATTGTTCACAGAACTGGGCATTGCACACAGAGCTCATCACTCTCTGCAAAGCTGGCTGCCACGTGTCAAGTTTCTTGGGGTTTGCTGAGCCTGGTATTTCTTGCAAATTCATCAAAGTTTGCAGAACCCATAGCAGTTTGTGGAGCCTCTTGTTTGCAGAGCCCACCCTTGCTTGCAGAGTCCTTCACTGGCTTCAGATCCAGGTACTATTTGCAGAATCTATCCTCTTCAGCAGATGCTGGTTTTGTAGGCTGCACTCATCAGAATCCACAAAGCTTACTGCTGTCTGTAGAGCTTGGCTTTGCTTGCAGAACCTTCACTGTTTGCAAAGCTCCTCTTGCATGCAAAACCTGGGGCTATTTGCAAGTCCTACCTTGCTTGCAGGGTTCATCACCAATGTTGGGTTCCTGGGGCATTTTCTGATTCTACTTCTCATCCCTGGATTATCTGCCTTCTGGTGAATTTTTAAGGATGTGTGCCCATACACAGGGTTTTAAAGTGTTTGTTCTGTACTTACAGATTTGGGAATCTCTCCAAGATGGCTGCTGAATTCAGGCTCTGCATGATTCCCTCTAGTCCCCGTGAGTCCCCATGACACTGACTCAATGATTAGACTGTTTTGTCTCTAAAGCCAAGATCCTCTGAGTCTTTCTTTCCCGGCACCAACAGCCTACATAACCACCTCCCCGACTATCATTGTTCAGGGTCCTCTTCTAGTCAGGTATCTGGGTTCTCTTTACCTTTGGTTCAGTGAGATCTTATGTCCTTCAGTCTACTCCCGTCCTTAGCATGGAGACCTAACATTTCCATAGCCACAGATATTTACAGAATTCATGAATAAGATGTCCTGGCAGGAATGAGAAGTAGACAGGAGTGGGGCATTTGTGTCACATGTGAGGCCTCCTCTGTGCCCAGGCGGGGTGGGGGGGCATGTGACATTGGCCCCAGAGTCTTGAAAGACCCATAACTATTTTCATCAGGTCTACCTTGTGAGGCTCTGTGCCCCAGGACTGGTGAGGGTCTTGGCATTGGTTGTGCAAGGCTGTCCTTAGCTAATTTGGCACACCGAATTAGCTCTGTCACCATTGGACACATTTGGTCTTTAATACCACACCGACTCAGGAACCCTGTGCTGGGCCGAGTGGTTTTTTTTGTTTGTTTGTTTGTTTGTTTGTTTTGTTTTGTTTTGTTTTGTTTTGTGGGGACACAGTCTTCTAAATATACATATCCTTGGAAAACGGTTTAAATGGCATGACTCCAGGTACTTCTTACCCAAAACTAGCAGTTTAAATTTTAAATGTACAGGCAATATTGGCCAAGAGGGATGGCATAGAAGGAATCAACCCAGAAGTCATGGGCATTTCTTCAGGAATTCTCCTATCACAACCACCCAGGGCTTGCCATCTTGGAACGTGACTGGGTCCATGTAGGGATCTTAACACCGAGAGAGTTTCTGCACTCCGGAAGTCTGTGATATGAAAAGTAAGTCAGGAGGTGATCACTCACTCCCTGCAGCTCCCCGGACACATTTAAAACAGAACAGGTTACTCTCCACCACCTGAGTAGGAATGCAGCTCTCATGCTGAGGGAAGGACTCCTGAACCATCTTTGTTTCTTTCCCAGGAACTCCAGGGGAGGTCCCAGCTGAGGACCCAGTGGTCTGGGCCAGTGACTAACTGTGGTGAGGTCTGGACCTTCTGACTTTCTCTGCTGTAGTTGGAATGACCTGAGGTTCCGCTTGCAGGGAGAGTCATGAAGCCGCCTTGAGGCAAACTCTTCCCCTTCCTCAGACCATTTTCTGTCCTTTGTTCTTAGAAGAAATTGAGCTCTAGATATGTCTCACTGTTGGCTTTGTCCACAGGGCCTGAGGCAAGCGTTGCCACTCAGGAGATAATTCAGAGTACTAACGGCATACAGATGCAGGTTAATTCATGTGCACACACACGAATTAAGCCGCAATTATCACAGGAACTATTTGCTAATGCTGGTTACCATTTGAACCATTACTCAGCATTGGTTACCAGAGACATCTGGTCAATATGGCTCAGCATGAGGCCTGCCTCTAGGACAGCCTTGGAAAGTAATGGAACCTTGAGTCAACATCAACACTTGCGTGTGCTGCTTCAACGTGGGAGGCGGGTCTCCCAAGGTTGGCCGCGGGAATGGAACAGGCCTGCTGGAAAAGGACACTCAGATCCCATCAGGGGGAGGAAAAGCCAGCAACAGATGTCACGTAACACCACTCCTTCTCCGCCTGGAAGACCAAGAATGTAACACACAAGGTATGTGCATTCCGTTCACCAGCTCCCCGGGGGCTGGCTGCTGTGTGCCGGGAGTGTGAGACTCAGGGGAGGAGAGGTAGACTGATAAGTGGCTTGTAAGACAAGAGCCACCCCACAGAAGCAGCTAGTTAACTCCCAGGCATAGAGGCTGATTCATGGTTGTGTCCTGTAGGAGTTCGTGCACGGAGGCCCCTGGAGGAAGCAGGCTTGCTGTCCCTTGTCGCAGACGAGGACGGGTCTGGGTGAGAGGAAGAGCGCTTCTCAGCAGCCAGAAGTGCTCCACCAAGTCATGGGGTGGCCCGTCGGGGTGGCCACGGGGTCACAGGAGTGGCCCCTCTTCAGGACAGCATCTCGACAGCCTCACCCAGGAAGGCTTTACTGTGTGTCTTTTGCAGGAAAGGAGGAAGAGGCAGGTCCTCGGCGGTTCAGAGATGAGCTCAGAGGCCACATGATGGGTCTGGCAGGGCGGGAATTAGAACCTGGCTATATCTGACTGTGGGTAAGGACACTCGGGACAAGGCAGGAGTGGGGGCAACAGAGAGGGGCAGTCATGATGGTACCACTGAGAGGGCTTTTGGGGGTACCGAATTCCTTCCACCAGAGAGGGAAATGGGGCCAGGGCCAGGAAGTGATGCCTGTCGGGTCCCCAGCGAACAGCCACGGAGCAGGGCAAGCGATGTGCTGTGCACCCCCAACAAGCACCTGATTCCCTGAAGCCCCCGCCCCAGAGTTCAGCGGAGGTGGGAAGTGAGCTCCGCATTGCTCCTCCACCCCAGAGCATTTTCTCTGCCATCGTCTGGAGGTCTCAGGTGAGGGAGAAAGAAGAAGCATGGGTGGGTTGGTGACCGCCTGGGGGTGTCCAAAGGCCCTCCAGAAGGTGGTTTGTCCCACTGTCCTGTGGGGGAAAAGCTAGGGTTCCCACTGCTGGCCCCGGGTGCCACATCGCCCCGCCCCACCCACCTCTGTGCTCCCTTGAGGCCTTCCTGTCTGGCTGGCCATTCTCTGGCCCTACAGGCATCATCTGACTTCCCCGCTAATCCCTCCCCTGTGGACTTGCCCTGAGGTTTCCAAGCTGCCAGCCGCACAGGCTCCTGGCCACCAGAGAATGCAGTCGACGGCGAGGCTGTCAGCGTCCGTGCCCAACGCTGTGGCAGGCGCTGACATCCACGCTTCGATGTTGAGGTAGGAGGTGGGGCTCCCACGTTTGCCGCGAGGCAGGAAAGGATTGCTGGGAGGTGCTCCCCGGGCCATTGAGGAAAAGGGGAAAAGGCAGTGTTCATGCAGAGACGGCCCAACGTGACATCCCCCTGACAGCCTGGTGCGCCGTGCGTCAGAACCCAGTCCGAGGCGGGAGTTCTTGGCGGAGTATGTCATGGAGCCTACAACATGAGAAGACCTAGCACTTTTCCTCAGGGAGTTCCTTTTCCGGGAGGCTCCAGACACAGAATACACTGAAGTCCCCAGAGAACATCCTTGATGAGTACAGGGTCTCTGTGAGACTCGGTGGTTTTGACAGGACTGTTCACGTAATTGGCAGGTGCTAATTGAAAACGCAAAGCCCCTTGTTCAAAAATGAAGACTTCCAAGGTGGGGATAGCAGAGCATTCAGCCAAGTGCTGGGGCCTTCCAAACGTGGGGTTTTGCGTGACTGAGCAGGCGCAGACCCATGAAGCCAGCCTGGCTCTCCAGCAGGTCAGGAAGGGAGCTGCCCCTCCTCAGAGCCCTGCCCGCTCTTTCCCTCCTTGACCCTCAGAGAGTGGCCCTCCAGGACCAAAGTGGGATCACTCGCTGGGGCTTGAGATCTTTTCTGGAAGGAACTTCTCAGGACAATGACCTCTCTCGTTTCCCAGGCCCCCATTCCAGACCCAGCTTCCTCAGGGCCCACCTAGAAATGTGGGTGGGTCCCTGCCCCTGCCCCGCACAGTGTCTGAGTGCTCCCGGCAACCTCGGCGACCTCGCACGTTTTTACCTTTGTGGGCAGTTTTCCACTCTGCCCACACCCCAACTGAGTGTGACATTTTACAGTCAGATTCCTCCCTCCCTCCCACAGGGCCTTCCAGGGGCGCTAATGAGGCCTCCCCTGGTTTATGGTAATGGCACTTCCTGTCCTCTCCCTCACATGGAGTGGAATGCGTCACACCTGGCCACCCCCAGATCCCCAGGCCCCTCCTCTTGAACCCAAACTCAGGTTACCCTCCCCGCCAGGCCCCCAGCCCCATGGCATATTTACAGAAATGCCACTCAGCAGAACAACCCAAATCAAATGAACGTTAACGGGAAAGCTGCTAGCTTCCAAATTAGCGGTGCATAATTAGTTTCATGCATAAACCTCTCGAAAGCACCGGGCGGGCGGGCGGGCGCAGGCTGGTGAGAGAGACAATTAGTTTTTGCGAGGATGAAGAGGAAGAGCAGGGAAGGAGGGGGGGAGAGTGGGGCAGGGGCAGTGGGGACCCCTGAGTGAAACGCAGGTTGCATCTGTCCAGCAAACCCCACGACCTGCCTGAGTGCAAAGCCCTTCTGGGGCTTTTAGGCCTCCAGCCTGTGGCTCGTACAGTCCCCGACCCAGGCCCAGCCCAGCCTTCCCAGAGCTGATCTGGCTACAGGACACACTCAGAAAGATCTTTCCAGGCTCCTGGCTGGGCGTCAGGGAGAGACACTACTCCTTGGGGGAGATGCAGGCGCTTTGCGCACATCTGCCCCACAACTCAGGACTCTGCCTGGAGTGGGCCGGTGCTCTGGCTGGCCCGCTGTTCTGGGGGCGGAGGTGCAGAGCCTGGCCCGGCTAAGAATCACGGCCCCGTTGTGAACTGCAGAGCTCCTGGCTCTTTGTGATCCCAGCAGCCCCTGGAGGGGAGGCATCTCACAGACAGGGTATACCAGGCCCCCTCTGGAGGGGCTCTGGCTGAGTAACCATCTCCAGACTTGGAAACCCAGCCTGCTCAGCCCATTCCATACGAGTGATCTGCCCAGAGGGGGACCCTGGCTTGACGTCTTTGGATGCACTTCCGGCATAACTGCCTGCTTGGCACACACTCCCAGAGGGTACAAAGGCCCGCAAGGACTCTCCTTGGGTCCTCCTAAGTCCTTCAGGACACAGGCAAGCCCTGCCCCCCAGGGCTCCTCCAGCCACTCGGTCTAGGCCCCGCTGCGCACTCTTGCATCTCTGACCCTACTCAGCCCAGTGCACTTCCCTCTGTGGATCCATGGCCGTTCCCAGCCCTCAGCCCTGGCTGGTCCTTGACCTTTTCCTTCTGCCTTTCCCACCGCTGCCTCCCCAGGCCCCCTGAGAAGCTGGCGATGGGTGGGAATCTCTCACGGACTCATCGCTGAGGCAGGAGGATGAACTTGGGTGGCTCCGGCATGACGTTGAGCCGGGAGGAGTAGGCTCGGAGGTGGGCTGCGGAGTGTTACCCTCTTCTCTCACCCCTGACTCTCACCTTCGGAGGACGGTAGCCCCAACCTCGTCTCTTGGAAGATTGTCCACCTCCCGCCCCCACCCTGACCAGCCTATAAGTGACCAAGGGGCACAGGGCAGGACAAAGCAGTTCGAGGCACGGATGCCTTTCCCTGCGGTCCTGGGCCGGTGTTCCGCCTCTGCAGGCCTCACCTAGTTTCCTCATCGATCAGTTAGACGTACTAAGACCTGCCCTCCCTTCCTCCTCTAGGTTCTGTGAGGATCCGTGGCAGCAGGAAGTGGAAGGTTTTCTGTCAGGGCTGGCATGCTTCCCACTCAGGTGTTATGACTGAGGACACGAAGGCTCACGTGGGGAATGGCCCAGCCAAGAGCTTGGGATGATGGCTCGTGTCTCTCAGCCCGGGGTTCTGCTGGGTCTCGAGGCCCAGCTGCAGGGAGAGGCTGACGCCTGCCCGAGGAGAGCGCCTTACATGGAAGCATGCAGTCTTTATTGCTTATTATATATTATTTATTTAGTCTTAATTTATAATTGCATGATTGCCAGAGGATCTTAGTGCCATCGGGACAGAAATGTGCTGCCCAGTCCTCAATAAAGAATGCTTTTCCTGCCATAAATAAACAGAATATCCAATCAAGTACCCATCAAACCGCCTGGCCCTGGCACAAACAGAACGCCACTAATGAGACACAACATGCATTAGCTTAATGCTCTACCAGGGAAAACGAGCTGCCAGGCTGGGCCACAGTCAGGGACCGGAATGGGAGGGCCTCCGCGTGGGCCCCGGGGGGGGGGCGCTCCGACTGCAGACACCCCCGAGGAACCGGTGCCCATCTCAGTGGGGTCACTGCTGCTGATCTGCTTCGCTTCAAGACAGCAGGGATTGGCTGCGAACCCCCGTGTTCCCAGTCCTGGGCTGGCCGCCGGGATCACCTGCTGGGGAGCCTCGTGTCTGTTTTGAGAGATACGACCCATGAGTACAATGGGGGTTAGATCACTCAGGGAAATGATGTCGCCCTTTCAGCAAGGGCCATGGGAGGTTGTTGGAGTGGGTGGGGTAGGCAGAGAAGGCTGCTTGGAGAGGAAAGGAGTGAGCTCCTCCTTTGAGGACATGCAACAAATGGGGGAGAGCATTCAGATGGGAGCCGCAAAATGGGCATGGGCATAGAAGGAAGGACAATCGCAGTATGTTGGCAGCAGAGATGGGTACCCAGAGGCTGGGGAAGACTCAGATGCTGGGAAGGGCTGGAGAATGCCGAACATCCAGGGCTGGGGTAGGAATCCGGACTTTGTTTGGTAGTGCCAGAGCACCACGAAGGTCTCAGCATTCTGGAAAGATCAGTGTGCCAGAGTGGAAACCACTGTAGACCAAGTTACGCCAGGCTCCCTCCCCAGTCATCTCTCCGCCGTCCCCCCTTCCCAGTCTGTCTGGGAGTCGGCTCTAGGAGGGGCCATCACAGTGCGCTCTTGCTCTCTGTCTGCTCTATCACTGTCAGCTGCTTAGAGCCAAGCCTGAGACGGCCGCCCTCCCCAGCAGAGCTGAGCTCCCCCAAGATAAGATGAATGTCTGCAGGCTGCAGAGCTGAGATGTTCTGGAGGAAGTGGAAGAGGAGGAAGAAGGAATAAACACCCGTCACATTAATAAGAGTTTGGAAGAAGCGAGGGGCTGAAGCCAGGAGTCTCCAGATGGTGTTTAGTGAAATGACAGTTTGATGCTTAAGAGGAAAAATGGAACCATGATATGCTGGGAGCATCGATCTTCATGGGGGGGGGGGATCGGGGAAAGGGGTATGGGCACATGGAACCCGGTGTGAGGCCTGACCAGAGCCCACTCCAGGTCCCAGCAATGAGGGTGAAATCTTCCCAGATGTCCACAGAGGGGTTCCACCAAGTGGCTCTGGTCCTAAGGATTCAAGGACAGGGCCACTCACTTCCCAGTGTTATCACACGCCCTTGAGAACTTAGCAGGCTAATCCTGGTGCCAGTACTGGGCCCCCAGGGATGGGTAGGACCCAGCTCCTGCCCTCTAAGAACACACCATCCTGGGGAAGGACTGGCCAAGAGATCGTGTTTAAACTTTGATAACGGAGGTAGGCACAGGAACTTCTGAGAATACAGGAAGGAGCCTCTTACCAGCCTCATCCAGACTGGGGAAGGCTTCCTGGGTAAGGTGAGGTCTAGGTGGAATTTGGAACACTGACCAAGGTCTTGTTCAGCAAAGAGCCTGGGGTCCAGGAGAAGGCCAGGCAATGTGAAGTTGCAAGGGGAGAGGGGAGGTCTTGGGAGCAGGGTGGCGGGGGTGGGGGGGTGGGGGGGTGGTCCTGGATCCTGTGTCAGACTGAGTGGCAGAAAGGAGCTGGGCTGGGCTGAGTCTGGGAAGGGTGGAGGAGGGCTTGGATGTCACCTGGCAGTGGTGGAGAGTGAGAGGACTGCTCACCAGGAGTGTGGATGCACGAGCCATCCCCTCCCCTCATGCCCGTTTGTTTGCACAGCCGGTGTCACCGACGGTGGTCGGAAAGCTTCTCCTGGGCTTGCCTGCGGCTGTGCCTAAAATTCTGCCCTCGGAGTCCTCTTCATTTGGGTTAACTAGAGCACGATTTTAGCATCCACCTCTGATAGCCCAGGCACGTTCTCTGCTCTCCCTGGAGGGCGGCAGGAGCAGCAAGGCCCCGCTGGTGGTGCGATGCCATATCCGGGTCCGGAGAAGTTCCACTGGGTGAACTTTGGGCAGAGCCAGGCACACAGCAGCTCTGCTGGTCGGCACTGGGGAGCCACGTCTCTGGGACACTCGGTCTGGCAGAGTCCTGGCCGCTGTGGGAGCTGGGGGGACAGAAGGGCTGATGCTGGGTGGGGGCCCTGGTGGGCAGACAAGGGAGGGGAGCAGAGAGATGGGACAGGGGGAGGGTGAGGCAAGGAGAGTCAGGGAGGAGTTCCAGGCTCTGAATCCATTCTGGTTCAATTTCCCCCAAGTCACACAGCTGCCAGGGTTCAGACAGATGCTGTGATTAGCATTTTAATGCATTTCAGAGGACCTTGTCCAAACTGCTCTGAAAATCAGAAATCAAGAGTTTATCTTCAGCTGTCCCTGTAGAGCTACATTCTCTTTTAGTGCCAGAAGAGCCCAAGGAAAAGCGTGTGTGCACATGTACGTCCGTGTGCCTACGCGCGGGCATGTGCCAGAATGCCCGTGCGTGCGCGAACCCAGCGTGTGTGCGTGTATCCGCATCCGTGTGCACACGTACATTTCGCACATGTGTGCTTCATCTACACTGCCTTTGCAAGTGCGACTTCATTCGGGATCACTCACGAGGAAGAGGGGGAGCTGGATGCTGGCTGAAAACAGGTCAGGACTGAGTGACTCGGGCTGTCAGGGTGTCTGGGCCTCAGGTAATGGGAAATGCATTTCAAATGCGGCTGGGGCTGCTTGGCCAGGTCCCAAAGCCATGTTTTCAAACAACACAGGCTAGCAGCATTTTGATGCAATGTGGAACTCCTGCCGTTGGAATTCCTCTCCCCTTGGACAGTACTAGTATCCCTGGCCCAGGCTTGAGAGGTTTCTGGAGCCTCAGATGGGGGATGGAGCAGCTCCTACTGGGTCAGCAGAAGGTGGGATTGGGACTGGGAAGCCCGAAGCTCCTCATGACACATCCTGTATGTCGTGGGGCCCCCTCACCCCTTCTTCCTGCTTCCCAAGGTTCTCCTCCTGCCACCCCCAATCTGGCTTCACGTCCCATCTGTCAGGGCTGTCCTGCATCTGGCTAGATGTCACCAGCCTTTCAACTAGCTTCAGGGTGAAGGCACGCTTTCTCCTTCCTTCCCTTGTCATCCTTCCTGGATACAACCCCCTTGATGTGTATCTCTCAGCCCCAAACACAGATTTCTAGGACCATCTTCCCAGCCCAGGGGAAGGCACCTGTTCTCCTCCCAAGACTGTGTCAGCTATTAGGGACCTGGTTCCTCTGGAGTCAGCTGAAATTCCAGATCTTTAATTCCGGCCAGATCAGCTCCCCCGCTGTGTCACAGGGCAGGGGTATCCACTTTTAGTCTCCAAGAGTCCCTCAGAGTTGCTCTGAACTCAACCTGGATGGCACAGACAGTAATGGTAGTGGGGGGATACGTGCATTGGGAAGGGGGCAGGGAAGCAGCAGACAGTTCCTTGTGAATTTGTTTAATGTAAATACATCCTCTATTTATCTTTAGCTGTTAATAAATTCATGCATTATTAGAAAATCCCTCATACCAGCAGACCCGCTGCGTTAGATCAGCTCGTTTTAAGAGATTTCCTGTTGGCAGGATTCAAAGCCCACACCTGCAGCCGGCCCAGGCACAAGGATTTAACTGAACGCCACAGATAATTAGATCAGTTAACCTCACAAATTAAAACAAGCACATCGTATTAGCTCAGTTTATCCTAAAAGAAAATATTAAGTTCCCCCAGATAAATCGTTTAATAAGAATAGAGGAAGATGGCACATACCGTCTCCCTAGAACCCACAGGCATGAGCCCAGGAAGGCACCAGCGGCCGCCAGAGGATCGGTTTGCCTCCATCGCCTAATGCGTGCCAGGCTGGGCTCTTGCCCCACGGTCTCAAGGGCTTCGAGCAACCTCAGGCAGGGTGTGAACGCGAAGCACACGAAATAATGCCAAACTCCGTGGGGTCTGAGAGGCGTGAGGGGCATCCGTAGGACCTACCCTATCCTGTCTCCTCGTAATGCAGCACCATCCCCAGTGAGACCATGGGGGTGCTGTTAGAGAGTGGGGGTCCACTCCATCCGGGGAGGCTTTCAGGAGAGGCTGAGACCCCCACGCCAGGTTCCTTCCATCTTTGAGACGTGCACTACTTAAGGAGATGGTTGCCTTCTGAAAATTCTGAACTCTCCAAGTCGGATGAGAAAGAGGTCAATTCTTGCAAAATCGGTGGGGCCAAAAATGTTGATCAGCAAATAAATAGTGCAGAATTGTTGTCTGCAGGGATATGTCATCTACCTCAGAGAGCGACAGTGTTTGCAAGTGGCTTACTGGTGCTTGCTGTCACACCATCACGGTGCTAATCACACATGCTTTGTATCTGTTCATTAAAGCAGGCTTGGCAGGACATTCACTTGGAAGCACTGTTGGACTGTCTACTGAAAAGTAATCAAACCGCACTGAGCACACCCCATAATATGATGCTAATGGAAACGGGTGTCCTCCCCAGCTCTTCTGAAGGCGGGCGTACTTACCAGATTTCTCCGCCACGGGGCTCTGGGAGATGAAGGCTGGGATCCCAGGGAGAAAGGGCACAGATGTGGCATCTCAGCAGTGTGCCCCGTATCCATGGATCCTCACAGGCTATGTGCTGTCTCTGGGCTTCTGAGTCCCCCTTGCAGAATGGGGGCACGGAGCAGGGGACGCTAAGGCACCACTTTAATTTCTGAGCTTCTCGGGCCCTCAGGAGGAAAACAGGGTGGAATGGACGGAACTCTACTAGCCTGAGAGCAGGGACGGGTTTCCTGACAGTGTTGGACACAGAACGGGGGTGCCCAGGGCTCCACAGCTGGGAGGAGCACTGAAATCACCCAGGGAGCATTTGCAACATATGGATTCCCAGGCTGCTCCCTGACTTCACGCCCGCGCATGTGCGTGCCTGCGTGTGTGCATGTGTGTGTATGCACGTGTGTGTGCCCATGCACATGTGTTGATGTGAGATGTTGAACCTCTTCCTCAGCACCTGTTACAAACCTGACTATCTCAGAACCCTCGAGATGCAGTTAGGTGGTTTAGGAACCTCTCCAGAACTCTCCTCCAGGTGAGACCTGTCCCCTAAGCCGTGGTGGGGGTGTGGGCAAAGTGCCAAAATCCCTTCACCAGCTTCCATGTCCTAGAGGGAGCCACGTTTCCCCGATGGCCCCCTCCAGCAGGCTTTTCAACACCGAGTGAGTGGCCTCCTGCCAGCTCGTGCCCCAAGTGTGCTGGCCTGGCCCACTGAGGCTGCTCGGCAAAGAGAGACTCTGGAAGGCTCTCTACTCTCTCAGACTCTATTCCTGATGCCACTCTCCCACTTCTGGCCTCTCGCTGGAC
This sequence comes from Mustela lutreola, assembly GCF_030435805.1. Taxonomy (NCBI): domain Eukaryota; kingdom Metazoa; phylum Chordata; class Mammalia; order Carnivora; family Mustelidae; genus Mustela; species Mustela lutreola. The sequence continues at coordinate 35,124,935 of NC_081300.1, read as the reverse complement.
AGGCCTTTTCCCTTCAGACCATGCTGCCTGTCATGGGGAAGCCGTCATTCTCCTACTCAGGAAGCTTTAATGGCTCCCAGGCACTGAAAGAAAAGAGAGCAAGTTGCTCCGTGGGACATTCCAGGCCTTCCCGACTCGGGTCCCGAGAGCCTCTTCTGCCTTTCCCCGTCCCTTCTCTCAGGGTTTCCTGAGCTCCCGCAGGACAGGGGTGGCACAGCCTCACTCCCTCCCTTCCTGTGTTGTGCATGCTCTCGCCCCAACGGAATGCTGTCTCCAGCCCCTCTCCAGGGACCCCGATCCTGCCTGCGGTCCCAAGGCAGTGCCCTCAGCACCCAGGGTGGGCTCATGGAAGACGCTGGGTAAACAAGCCCCGGGGCCTTGCAGGGCTCCCAGACTACTCAGAGCGCGAAATCGCAGTCCAAACTCACAATCCATTGTCCTGTAATTGCTTGGCAGGTACATCTTTTCTCCTCTGCAGGAGGGAAAGCCCCAAGGGGCAGCAGGGTTCTCGGCCTCTCCTCGCTCCCACCTGCCAAGCTGCACCTAGCACAGGGCCGCGCTCCTGGTGGGTGCTCAGGAAACACTTACGAACTGAATTAAAAACCTTCTCTCAGGCCGTGAGCAGTCCCAGCTGTCGGATGCCAGCTGTCAGGGCTGCTGGGAGAGGCCAAATGCATATTCATTTCGGATCCCTGGGTCGCCCTGCCTGGAAGGGCCTCCTGGACCATGCGAAACGATGTGGCTGCCGGGGCACGAATCTGCTTCTGCTCTTACTGGTTTGGGTGTTAAGTCTTCTGGGCTCCTGCTGCCCAGTTGCCAGGGGGCTGCCCTTGTTTGGGGTGAGGCTCTGTAATTGGGGAGTGGTGAGGCAAGTATGGAGCCCTCCAGTATGGAGCGGAGCGTGGGAACCATGAGGACAGACTTCGCCCACACCTCTCCCGGGGGCACAGAGTAGTGATCCTGAGTCTCTTTCTTCCAGCACAGCCAGGCCTTGGCAGGGAGAGGAGCAGCAAGCCAGGGATCTTCCTGCCACTCTCACACTTGGCTCCCGTGCACTGGGGTTTGTCGGTCTCCCCGTGTAGCCAGCCCGGTGCTAAGCTATGCAGCCGGGGTTCTTGTGACTACGCCTCATGTGTCAGTGGTGCACCAGGTCATGGCAGACAGGGGTGGGGACAGATCAGAAGGAGCCAAGCAGGGACACTTGCCCCTCTGGAGGGGAACGTGGCCACAAGGATAGCCATAGCCACGCAGAGACCGTCACACATCTCCTACGTGGACGCAGCGAGCTGGGGGCTTTGCAGGCTGGACCTCACACTGTGCAGAAACAGCCCCAGAAGAAAGGCACTACTGGCATCCCAGGGTTGAGATAAAGCACGGAGAAGTGAAATGAATTGCCCAAGGTCACACAGTTCAGAGTGGAGGAGCTGGGTTGGCTGAAATCGGGGCGCGAGCCTGCCCAGCGGCACGGTGGGCTCTAAATCCTGGGGGCCTTCAGAGAAGGGAGAGATTGGAAGGGCAGAGTCTTCGGAAGGACGTCCTCCTGGATTCAGGCTGGGGCACGCAAGTGGGACAGTGGGGCTTGGCCGGGGCTTCAGACAGGGACAGGAGCTGTGGGGCCTTGTATGATAGAGAAACAAGTAAAACAGGGAGACAATCATGGGATCTCGGCTCGCCGGAGGAGTGATTTAATCCGACGTGGGAACTGCCTGCACTGCCCTCCTCCACCCCCAGGCCACTCAGATTCAGTTTGAACCCTTCTGTGGCCAGAGGCTCACTATCTGTTGGGACAGTTTCTGCCACTGGGGGTTGGGGAGGGCTTGGTGGGCCTTCCTCAAACTGCTGGCAGAGGCCACAGGGGAAGCACAGGCCAGCCCTCGGGCCATCGCTGACCTTTTCCTTCCCTGCTCAGTCTGCTGGAGCTGAAGCTAATCACCAGTGTTTAAGTTCTCTTTTTCTCAGGCAGGATTTACACTGAGCCCGCAGCCTCACTCCACACCCCCTACAACAGGCCAGAGGAGTGCGCTTCAGTTCTTTTGAAAAACAAAGTGGTCACCATTGTTGCTGGCCCTGAGAACTGGCTGGGCCACTTTCAGAAGGTATGCATGCAGCGTGACAGCAGACAAAGGGGTGCGGGGTGGGGGGGGCAGTCATGGCATGCCTTGATGGGGGACAGCTGTCTGTAGGCACAGTGGTCTTTGATTCTTTAATATTTAAGCCAAATCCAGAGGCACAGAGAGATACAAGTTCAAGGAAGACACAGATGGTAAAAATAAGGGGCTGAAATCCTCCTCCCTCGCTGCGAATCCCATGGAATCGGAAACCATGTCAGTGGTTGAATAAACGTGCTGAGTTAGCAGTGCCATGTTGAAGAAACATCTCTCGAACACACTGCGAAACTCCTCTTTCTGACTCAGCCTCCTCATACAAGCAAACCCTGCATGTGTGTGGGGTGCAGCTGCTACTCTGGCCCAGCTTGCTTTTCTGTACCCCACACCCATCTCTAGGAGGGTGGGGCAGCAGACTTGGCTGGCTCCTACCCCGTATCCATCCCCTCTTCTCCTTCGTGAACCAGAGTGCAAGGTTTTATTCATAGCAGATCTGAAATCCCCTTTCCCTGCTGCCTTGCAGCTAAGGTGACCACAGGACACAGTTCTGGCCAGTGAGACATACACTTAAGTCTACTGGGAAGGGGCCTCGGGGAAACCTTTTGCATTTTGGATAAAAGGGATAGACGCAGCTGCATTTACTCTGCTTGATTGTGGATGTGATGCATGGAGCTGCGGCAGCCATTTTATAACCATGAGGGAAGAGCCGCTGACATTGTTATGCTGCCAAACCTCAGAATCTGTGATACGCAAAAAACCCAAGCTCCATTTGTTGAAGCCACGGAAGTCAAATGTATTTCTAACTGACAGGATAGTGATTGCAACTGAGGTTCAAAGAGATTAAGTGGTTTCCTAAGGGCATACCATTAGGATCCAGGCAGAGCTGAAGCTGGAATCTGATACTGCTTTCCACACAAATTAATGCTTTCCAATCTAAAGGCAGATCTCCTCTGCGGTGACATGTATAGGGCCTTGCCCTGCCTCATGTGGACCCCGGGGGCTCTAGCACTGAGGCCAGAATCTCCTGTGGGAACAGCTTGGTCTTGGCCTTAGGTGACAGGGACTGAGGAAGAAACACTATTCCTGCCCATTGTGAAGCTCTGGTTTTCTGCACAGCTGGTACCACGGGATTCAGTAGAGGGTGCACGGGCCTTGGAGCCAGACCTCTCCCTGGCCACATGACCCCAAGAAAGCCCATTCACCTCAGAGTCCTCTTCCATAAGACAGTGCTAGCAATCCTTACTTGAGAGCCCCAGTGCGATGCTACCTGGGCCCATAAGCGGGATCATCCTTGTGATGTGTCTGGCACATGGTGAGCACCCAGTGAATGGCTGTTGTCATCATGGCTCGAGAGACAGGCCTCTGTCATCCTCCCTCCTATTCGAGAGTATGGAGTCAGGAGCCAGAGCAGATCTGCAGCAAATTCAGGCAGTGCCCTGCCCGTAGCTCCTTGCTCTCCTCACCGTCATGACCGTGGCCTCCCTTCCAGCTGCCAGCATCTGCACCTCCTGTCTGAGGGATTTCTTGGATCAAGGCGCCCACTCTGTCCACCCATGTGGCCAGCCACGGAGAGCTGGGGATTTCCTGGTCCCCGCACATTCTCAACCAAAGACTGGTGGGAATTGGGTGGGTGACTCTGGGAAGTGTGACCCACATTGGGGCTAGAGGTCCCAGTGGGACTAAGTACCACTCACGGTGGAAGCTAGTCTGTCTGATGGACACACACTTGATCGATCTCTTTCCCTCCTGTCATACTTTCTCACTTTCTATTCATGTTTCCTGGGGTCACTATCCAAAAAAACCACTTGTACGCAAACGCTTGTCTAAGAGTCTGCTGCTGGGAGCATTCAAAAGAACATATTATCTTTCAGAGCCTGAAGTTAGGCCAGTGGCCATCAAATTTTTGTGCACACGAATCTTCTAGAGCTCTTGTTAAAATGCAGTGGGGTACAGTCTCAGTGATAGGACTCAGTCCAGGGTGGGGCCCAAGACTGCATTTCTTTTTTTTTTTTTCCTTTTTTTCTTCTTTTTTTGACAGACAGAGATCACAAGTAGGCAGAGAGACAGGCAGAGAGAGAGAGGAGGAAGCAGGCACCCTGCCGAGCAGAGAGCCCGACTCAGGGCTCGATCCCAGGAACCCGGGATCATGACCAGAGCGGAAGGCAGAGACCTCAACCCACTGAGCCACCCAGGTGCCCCCAAGACTGCATTTCTAAAAAGCACACTGACATTGCTGACACGCAGGTCCCACAAACACACTTTGGCCAGGGCGTGGACTCCAGTGCTGCTGACCCTGGTCAGACAGAAGGGAGACCTGTGTGGCTTAGAGCAACCTGGGAGAGCTTGCTAGAGGAAGTGGGGGAGTGGTGCTTGATGCTAAGTCTTGGAGCCCTGGGAGGACTGTGGGGGTGAGCAGCAGGAGTCGGGCTTTTCCAGGGAGGAGGGAAACAGGATTGCTGGGCCTGAAGCCATGCCCAGAGTGAGCAGAATGTCAGTGTGACTCATCTGCCTGTGACTGGGGCCTGCAGGATGTCGGGGCGGGAGGTTCTGCAGAGCAGCGGTGCAAGGAAGGCCTTCTCATCCCTAACGTGAGAAAATCCAGACTCCTGGCTCCCCAAAGTCTTCTTTCCTTACTACCTTTCTCATTCCCCTCCCTTGTACACACTTGAATTCTATCTCCCCTCCATGAAGCACTTTCTGGTCATTCCAGGTCATAGTCATCTTGCTCTTTTTTTTTTAAGATTTTATTTATTTATTTATTTGAGAGAGAGAGAGAAAGAAAGAGAGCGCGAGCAGGAGGAGGAGAAGAGGGAGAGAGAGAGAAGCACGCTCCTCACTGAGCAGGGAGCCCCATGCGGGCCTCCATCCCAGGACCCTGAGCTCATGGTCTTAGCTAAAGGCAAACACTTAACAGACTGAGCCACCCAGGTGTCCCATCTTGCTCTTCTGAAATGTAACAGGACATATGGTCTAAACTACACATTTGATCATTTTATATTTTAATTGTCCTGTGACTATTTCACATATGAATTAGGAGTCACCAGATTTTACTGTAACAATGAACCCTGTGGTCATTCACACTGACATTGCTGTTTCAGCATTCATCATAATACTTGGATTATTTATAGCAATCCACAGCATATAAAGGTCTTACACATACGATTTTCATTATAGAATTAAGAGACAGGTCCAGAAAGGTCAGGTGGTTTGTCCTAAGTCATCCAGCCAGTGGGGTAGAGGGTGACAAGTGCGATAAGTGGGTGGCGCGGAGCATTTGGCATCATGTGGCCTCTTCGCTGAACACAAGAGTTGGGCGCACCAGGCTCCCTTGCTTTGTGCCGCCTCAGCCACAGGGGAGGAAGCCACTTGCCTGGTGCCCCCTGGTGGTCTAGTTGAGAACACTGCCAATGCCTTTGATCAAAACATATTTGAACCATAATAAATGGGGTTGCTGACAGACCACATCCCCTGAATTTCAGCCCTTTTCTCTTTACAACAAGAATTTTCACGAATAATTGAAGAATGAGGAGCCGCAGTGCTTTCTGCCAGCAACACCTCGGGTTGCCCATCTTTGTGGGGACATGGCAAATGGTAATGGTAATGACTCCAAACTGGAGTCAAGAGTCACTTGCCAAAAACATGGGGACATGTTCCCACCTAGGCCAGTGTGGGCAGTGCAGGGGAGGCAAAGGCCTGGGTGGGAGGACTCTGAGATGTCTCTGTGCGCAGGGGAGTGAAGAGTCTGCATAGAAGCGAGGGAGGTGGACTGGGGCCAAGGCCTGGGGTGGGGGAGGAGAGGCAGGAACAGAGGGTGCCTATCTCGTGCTTGCTGTCTGGATTTCAGGCATTTCTGACTTCCCTCTGGGAACTCTGGTGTTCCCTTCTGCTTGATGTACTCTCAGCCCCAGCCCTCCTATCCGTGGTGCGGTCTGAGAGGCTGCCAGATCTGCTTCCTGGCACGATGGGGATCCTGCAGAGGGAGGAGCTGGAGAAACCCCACACGTGGGTGGGCTGCGGATGCCTGGTTTCTGGTCCCCGCTCTGCTTCAAGGAAACCTGCAACTCCTTCCTCTCAGATCATGGGTTCCCACTTTTGGAGATATTTCCTTCCTGCCATGGAAGAGCCATTCGTTTGTCCATTTCTCTGGGTTTTAGGTTGAATTATGTTCCCCCCAAAAGATGTCGAAGTCCTAACTGCCACCCAGTACTCATGAATGTGACCTTATTTGAAATAGGGTCTTTGCAGAAGTAATCGAGTTTAAGATGAGGACATGTGACTGGTGTGCCCTTATCAGAGGGGAAGCTTGGACACAGACACACATACAGGGAAGGTGATGGGACGCCACAGAAGAACATTATCTACAAGCCAGAACACCTAAGGCTCCCAGAAATGAGGAGAGAGGCCTGGAACAGACTCTCCCTCATAGCCCTCAGTAGGAATCAACCTTGCCAACAACTTGATCTTGGACTTCTAGCCCCAGAACTGTAAAACAACAAATTTCTGTTATGTAAGCTCCCCAGTGTGGTACTTGGTTTCAACAATCCCCAAGCTAAGACACTCAGGAGGAAGAAGGACAGCAGGACTGGGGAGCTGGAGGTGGGCAGGGATCTGGCTTGTGACCCCAGCGCGGAAAGGAAAGCAGAGACGCACAAAGGTGGCAGGGGCTAGGGGAGAAGATGCACGTGCCGACACGACCCAGGCTCACTGCACAGAGACAGGCGCCAACCCCGGGCCCAGAGGACAGACAAATGGAAATACACCATATCTCTAAAATGAAACTCTTTGATTGCGCCAATCACCAGAAGTTGTAAAACTACCCTGAAGAATTAACAGCCTCCGTACATGCTAACTACATCCATCATAAATTCGTCTTTAGTTTCTGTTATCATATCACTGTCTCTGGGGACCCCTGGCTTGTCATCATTTGCCCTTTATAATTTATTCATCTTGTTCTTGCCTGCATCCTTTCTACTTATCATTCATCTTTACAGTTGTACATAAAATTGGATGGATCCTTCCATAGCACGGTTGTCAGGAGGGAGATGGGGCTCATCAGGAAGCCCCAGGAAAGCTGGAGCAGGTCCCGCTAGAGTCTTGGAGGGTGTCAAGGTGGAGACAGGGTGCACAGAGGGAGAAAGAGGGAGAGCCAGAGGGAGGGAGGCGGAGAGGGGAGAGCCAGAAGAGGCAAGTGAGAATGATAAATGAAGACAGGGTAGAAAACAAAAGGGGGAAAAGAGGAAGAGAAAAATGACCAGGAGGGAGAGAAAGGTGGAAGAAACAGGCATAGAGAAAAGGGAGAAAGAGAAAGAATGGAAGACAAGACGGGACTCAGGCAAACAGAGGAGGCATCCAGAGCCTGCGGGAGCCAGGGGGGGGGGTGTGCAGCTAGAAATCCAATTAAGGTTGTTTTGTTTTTTAATTTTCCATTTTAACATCTTTCCTGGTATATTCAAAGAAGGTAACACTGAATTTCCCTAGGAATGACTGGTCCTGAGTTGCGGGGACCTGCGTCTGGAGGTGTGATGGCAGTGATGTTACATGTCTAGTGGGCTGAACCCAAGGCTGGGGGTGGGAGACAGACAGAGAGCAGTGTGTTGGTTTGCTTTGTATTCTTGGGTTGCCAGAGTGAGAGCACAAAAGCCAATCTTTAACTAGTGAATTGGAACTTTAATGTTTACCAAGCAGATACAGCTCCCACTCTCCCCACGCCCTCCTCCCCTTGCCAGCTCACTCTCTTCTTCTCTTCCCTGTCCGCTCCTTCCTCTTGCTGTTTCCACAAGCCTCCTGCTAATCGAACCTAGCTTTTCCCCCTTAGCAGCCCTGGCGAAGAGCCCTTTCTGCTGTCAGAGGAGCAAAGTGCTGGCCACTACTGGCCATGTTGCCTGGTTTTCCTTATCCAGTCTCTCCCCAGAGGCCCTATGTTTCTAACTTTGGAAACAGATGGGGTCTTCCTGGAAGACAATTGCCTGCAAAGTCCCAAAGGCACAGGGGCTGAGACTAAGGAGCAGGGGCCTATTTTAAGGAACAGAATTCTTCCAAGAGGTCTCCTATGCATACTCAGGCCCCAGGGAACTCTCTGAGTGGACCCCTCTGGCCCAGCTCACAGCTCCTGACTTGTCATTCATGCCTTGTGTTCAAGGCTGATTCTCAGACCAGTGCGCTCATCTCAAACACCTGTCCTTTTCCTGACTCCCTATTCCCAGCCTACTCATATCCTGGACAAAACCTTGAGCTATTCCTATACCCCACAGTCATCTGGATCCCCCCAAAAGCAACTGGTAGTGCTAAAAAAGATAGGTGGGTGTCCTGGTGCTGTTCCTGGCTTGGCCATTTCTTAATTATGTGACTTTGGACAAATTGCTTAATCTAAGCCTGGGTTTCTACATGTGTGTAGGGTAATCCTGATAATTTCCTCTTAGGGTAGTTGTGAAGATAAAATGAGGTAAAGGAGGTAACATGCTTGCTTCCTGTCCATCAGATAGTAATGCTTAAATTAATAAATTTTAGTTGTTATTATCGAGCAACTGTCCACATTACCCATTTTATAATAGCCTGCTGCCTTGTAGTGTTGATATTTTTGTGCATGTGTGTGGCTTCTGTCTCTAACTTGATGGAAACCTCCGAGAGGGATAGGGATGAGTTTTTCTAAACATGTATTTGCCAGGATGCCTAGCACAGTGCCGAGGACACACTCAGGAAATGCATGTTGATGGATTGAGAAACTGTCCCATGTTGGCTGTACCCTACAAGTAGGGTAACAAATGTTGGATATGAAAGAGGGTGGGCTGAAGAGGGGTAGGGGGCCGGGAAAGAGCAATCAAGAGTGTGAGGAAGACATAGAGATGGAGAGTTTAGAAGAGTGGAATCACTCTGCCTAGATCCTGGCAGAAGATACTTCTTCAAAAGGACCCTGATGAGCTTTTGTGGTTTAATAATCTCATTTTAACCAAGTCATGCTGAACTCAAAAATAATAATCCATTTGTGACACTGGTCCAGGAATGTTTCCATCAGCCATCCCAGGAACTTTGGTTAGGGTGGTTCCCAGGGACAATGACCTCTGACTTGCAAGAATAGCCATTGTGGAATGGTTTCTGAGCTTCCACTCACCCCAAGAGAAATGTCAGTTTCCTTCTCAGTCCCTAAATGAAGGCCCATATTGAGGGGGCATCTCTATTTTTACCTCTGTTGTTTTGTTGTTGTTTTCGGTGATGGTGATGTATGTGTGTGTGTGTGTGTGTGTACAATGGTACTGTTCTCCTTGCTGCCGACAGGCAAGCCCTGGAACTTGCTGGGAAACAGGATGGGTTGCCTGCACTATTTTCTCCCCTCTTTTTCTTTTCAGTGAAAAAGTGGAGGGTTGGTTTTAATGGACTGATTTTAATGGATTTTGAAGTCTGGAAAAGTGCCTAAATTGCTGAGGTTACCAGTTTTCTAGGTGCTTTTTTCAATTGCTTTCTTCTTAGTCTGACACAGAGTGTGCTCACTGGGGCACCTAATGTGGTCAAGCCAAACAAGAAGAGGTCTCTCTCTGCGCCCCCGCAACCAAACAGGTGGCCAAGAGCACAGTCTCAGCTGATGGAAATACTCCTCATTTGGTTAGGGTGACAGCATTTTGCTTGGTCCTGTCCCTGCATTTGCTAGCATCATACTTTCTCTGATCTCAAAGGAGAGAACCACAATAATAACACCAATTCTGCTTTCTGGAATCCACTTTAAAGCATAATTTTATTTGGTCATTTTGTTTTTCATTTGTTTCCATGTGAATGTGGGTGGAGACCATAGGCCCTGGGAAGTTTGAGCTTCAATCTTGTCTTTTCTCTATGTCCCTCCACCCTGTTCCCTGCCCACCCACCCCCCAAGGCTGTGCCTTCCCTGAGAATTGTGATGAGGTCTTTGAGGCCACGAGTCTCCCTGTGAGGCCTTTGAAGAAAGAACAAGCATTCCAGGCACTGCACGGGGACTCCAGGCTATGTTTTAGCCCCACCATTGGCTTCTCCTCACCCCTCCCATCTCCCAACATACATTCACGTTTCTTTTTGTCCTTTCTCCCAAACTTGCCCAACTTGTCTTTGTGATTTCAGAAAAATGCCACTGGATCTCCCAGTATGAAGGATTAGCGCAGATTATGGGGAACAGTGTTAATTATCGGCGGAAGGGGGGCTGGCGCGTCGCTCCAATGTGCTCCTGATTTCCCCTGGGCCTTTCTGCCTGGTAATAAGCCTGCTTTAATCTGGCAGGCCCCTTGGTGAAATCAGCACCACGGACAGTGGTATTGATTGCTTCTGAGAAACCATCACAGCTGCTCAACCAAATTACCTTTGATATGTGACCTTTAATGTAATTACTGCAACATCAAAGTATTTCTATAAATTATTAAAGAACTAATACACTCCATCATTTAGCTCTTCTATTATATGTAAAATAAACAACCACAAGTTAATGTTAGATCCTGAACAATCCACACTTGCTACTGAAATTCTCCCAGTCCCCTTTCTCTCCCCCTTCAAAATCCTGAGTGTCTCCCTCCCACCTTCTCTTTCTCTTTCTCCATCTAATTCCCAGCTTTTAGCCATCACAAAACTCCCCGGCAATCTCTCTCAGGCTGATGAAGGGCCTCCCAAAACAATACGGTATTTTCTTCCATTTGGGTGGTTCTAAAATATCTATCACAATCTCCCCCAAAACAAAGTACTATAAACACTTTATTAATCAGCACAAACCTTTCTCAGAAGGCTTTGATTATCTTACAATATGGCTTTATGCTTCACACATAACATGGGGCGATGTGGAGCATATTTCTGCCATCTTACAGAGGGCACCCAGAAAGTAATTACTATAATATATGTGCGTGTAGCCGCGCCACTAAAAAACCAACTGGGGAATGGCCACCGTGCCAGAGCTGGGCTCCACACAAAAACCTGTGCGGTGCACGATTTCCATACATTTGCATCCGCGGGTATGTTATTAAGATGACTCAGCCCCGTGCTTTGCAATCACAAGTACCAAAATACAATACAAAGGCTGTCTTAATGGAAGGAAGGCCCTCCCCTCCCCTCAATGGGTAAAGAAGGATCTGTGATGCAAAGGAAAGCTGCCCCGACCCAGGGTTGCATTTTCTGTCTACCTGGTTAACCTTTCCCGCTGTGGGGCAGAAATGGAAACGTGTGTTTACATACGGGTTTGCTCGGTAAGAATGTAAACATGCATGTGTAAACACCGGTAAGCACACACACAGAATACACGTGCTCCCCTGCAGTGTCCATTGTATAAGCTTAACCACGGTATATTTGCAAATTCTTTAAATAATGCCCACCAACACTCACATCTTTCCATTTATCTTTAGATACTCGGTGAGCCGTATATCTACCCACCCCCCATCTCTCTGAACCCACAGGAGAGACCGCGCAGACCCTTGACCCGAGGAACACTTCTTATTTTATGGTGATGAACTAGCCGCGATAATAGCCATGGCTGATATCACACCCAGTTAGGGGGGCCATAAATAATTCTCTTCTCCCCCGCACAGAAGCTATAAACCAGGGCTGAGGCGCGATAGTTTATCAAAGACGAGGGCTGGCTCCTTAAATAAACCGCGGTGATCTCACTTGCGGCGCCGAGCCTGGGCGAGGAGGCGCCCCCTCCCGCCCCGGCCCCCACCCCCGCCCCAGGAACAGTCCGTGTCCGACGTCGATCCGCTGGCGCTCGGGCGGCCCCGCCACTGGGGGCCCCGTGGGGCCGGCGGAGCCTGCTCTGGGCTCCGGGGACCCAGGGCACTCTGCGTCCCCGCCCCGGCTGCCCGCGCGGGAAGTGCGCGGAGCAGGGACCAGACCGGAGGCGTCGGGAGGGCCAGGGGAGGAGCCGCGCCCCAGCTCCGCGGCCACGGCCGCGTTCGCCCCCCGCCCAGGATTCCGTCGGGCCTGGACGGCGGGCTGAGGAAGCCGCGGGGCAAGCTCGGAGACCGGCGCCCACGCTCCCTCGTCCCGGCCCTGCGCCTCCAGGCTTCTGGGGGCGCCGGGGGCGGCGCGCCAGCTCCGGAGCGGAGGCAGGCGCGCGCCCGGGGCCCGCGATCCCCCCCGCCGGCCGCGACGCAGCCCGGCCTCCTGAAGTCGCCCCCTGTCGGCGCATCGGTCGCTCGCGCCTCGGCGGGCGCCACTTACCCCGGGCAGAGTCTTCTGCTCGTGCAGCGCGCTCTGGGCCTTCAGCGCTGACTCACGCTCGCAGTAGGTGAGGAAAGCGCAGCCTAGGGAGAGAAGCAAGCGCCGAGAAGGGTCAGTGGGGCGCCCCCGGGCCGCCGACGCGCCCTCTCGCCCGCCCTCCAGTCTCGGCCCCTCCCCGCTCTGGGTCCCTCTCCCCACCTCTCTCTCTCCTGTGCACTCCACTAGAGCTTTCTTGCCTCTCCGTTTTCCTGTCTGTCTGCTTTTTGTCCCTCGCGTTGCTTTTCTGTTTTGCTCACTCGCCGAAGTCTCCCCACCCTGCATCTCCCCCCCCCCACGCCCCCGCCTCCTCTCCCCGCGGGTCCCTTCCTGGTCCCTGTGCCCTGTGCCTCGGCCTCTCCCTCCCTTCTTCTCTCTCTTCTTCACCCCCCTCCCCCGCTTGTTTTGCCTTAGCTCCACACCCAGTACCTCCTGGAAGGGACAGCTCCCAGCCCTCACCCCCCCCCCCCCCACTTCCAGTCACATTGCGCCTTGAACTCGTTCTGGCCCCTTCCGGAGTGCTGCTGGCTGCTCCATCAGGGATGATGGAAGGACCCTCGAGACCTGCCCCTACCAAATAAAGTCTCCATCTGTAGGGAGGACCCTAGGCCTGTCTGTACTAATAAAGTGAGTGGGGCTGTCCATGTGTCCCCTGCCACCCCATGTGCAGTGACATCTTCACACCCCTCCAGTTAGAGGGCTTCTTGGGCATATCCAGCCCACCAACGCTCAACAGGAGCTGAGGCCCACTCTTGCTCTGCCTCTAATTCCCTGGGCGACCCTGACAAATTCCGTCCCCTGTGCAGCCTTAGTCTCCTCGTGTGTGCATTGAGAGGGCTGACCCACTGGGCTCTGCGGTCACTCCAGTATAGTTTTCCCCTTAAGTGACTGATCGTGCCTCACCAGGGAATCTGTATTTTACAGAACAATGTACCTAACTCACAGGGTGACTCTTTCTGCTAGCCCTTCAGGCATGGTGACCAAGCAAAGAGCATGGTTGCTAGTAGGAGAGTCTTTCTGGCAGTTCCCGCAAACAGCCGGGTGTCAGGGGCCTCTTCCTCTGCCTGTAGACATGGCCGAGTATCGCTTCTGAGGCCTGTAAGACCTAGGCCGTAGGGGAAGTCAAAAAGCCACCTTTGGCCAACAGAAGGTTTTAGTCTCCTGGGGACCGTCACCTCAAGCTTTCGGAAGCACCCTGCAGCCGGTCCACCTCCCTTGTTTCCCAGGCTTCTTCCCCTCCACTGTCCCTCTTCCTTTGTTCTCACGATCTTCTCACCTGCTCTGCCTTCTTGGCCCATGCTCCAATCTTCAATCCCACCCTTCTTTCAAGAATCCGATCAAGTTCCCCTGATTCTGAGCAGCCCTTCCTGACCGCTCTGGTCCATCCCAAGACAACCTCACGTCCATCCCAAGCCACCCATTCTCTGGCCATTTGTTAACTACTTCCCAGGTGCCCGCTGTGTGCCAGGCTCTGTGGCCTAGGCCCTCTTCCGGTGAAGTCTGCAGGCTGGTGGAGCCTACACCAACTCTCGTGACCAGGCTTTCTCTGGCTTCTTGCTCTCCGGGGAACAGAGTGCTCCCAGCATCCTCTGCAGATCTTTTCTCCTCCACCACCTACTGCTGGGGCGGGGTGGGGGGGAGTGGGGGACACAACCCTTCCTTCTCTTCCAGTATAGACATTGGTCCTGGGGTGCCTGGGTGGCTCAGTCCTTAAGCATCTGCCTTCAGCTCAGATCATGATCCTAGAGTCCTGGGATCGAGCCACACATTGGGCTCCCTACTTGGCGGGAAGCCTGCTTCTCCCTCTCCCACTCCCCCTGCTTGTGTTCTCTCTCTTTCTGTGTCTCTCTCCGTCAAATAAATCAATAAAATCTTAAAAAAAAAAAAAAAAAAGAATTGGTCTGCCTCTCTTCCCCTTAGGAGAGGGAATGTATGATCCCCTATGGAAGGGAATGTATGATCGAAGGGGACAGAAAGGAGGAAGGAAGCAGGGAGAGATACCGCGGAGGCAGAAACTCTCAGCAACCTGTGGGCTCTGCGCCTTCCCCACCTCCAACTCTTGCCCCAGGCAGGGGGGACCTGTGAGTGCCAGGAAGTCTCCCCACCACTCTATCCCATCCCTCCCCATCCAGACCCCAGATCACCCTGCCTTCTCCCCCCTCCTCACTCCTCCCTCCCGGTCCTAGTCCTGGCAGACGGTTATTGATGGAGACACCAGGGGACTGAAATGAATAGCGGTCAGAGGCCCCCATGACGTCCTCCCTCGTGCCGCTGCCTGCCTCTCTGGGGGCCTCTTTCCTCCCGCCCCTTTCCTGGCCTTGTCCTCTGCCTGTGTCTGCCTGCACCTGGGAGGCAGCCACTGTCTTGCTGCAGGCAGGCAAGCCAGCTAGGGACAAGGTCAGGGGCAGGTGTGGAGAGGGAGGAGAAGGAGGAATGGGAAGAAGAAGAAGGTGGCAGGAGGAGGAGGGAACGGGGAGAAGAAAGGAGAAGTAGGAGGAGGTTAGAGGAAGGCCAGGAAGGGGGAGTAGGAGGAAGAAGGGGAGAAAATGGCCCCCCTGTTGTGGCCCTGGATGACGGATAACGGTCCCAGGAAAAGAGAAAGAATCTGTTGCTTTTTTCCAGCTTCCAGGAATTTCTGCCAGTGTTTCTGAGACCTCACAGCCGCTGTGAACCAGAATCTTTGAGGGAACCCCCAGGCCCCATGTGACGGTCCCTGACATCTCCTCCCCTTGACCTCACCTCCTTCGGTTCTCCTCTTGCCTACTACCCTCTTGCCTCCTTCCTATTTCTCAGCTCTGCTAGACACACTGTGCCTTCGGACTTCTGCACTGATTCGCCCCGCTCTCTGCGGCCTGGCTCCTTCACTGCCCCCAGGTTTCCGCTTGAATGTGACCTAGTGATGCCCCTTCTGACCTCCTTTCACCCCTCCCCCAGCACACACTTCCTCTCCGACCTCTGTCCTGTTTTCTCTTCAGTTTGGCACCCCACTGAGCTGTTAACCTTACAGGTTGGTTCCTTGATTGGCAGTTGCCCCGCCCTCCGAGGGAGGTCAGGGACTTGCTTCTGTCCCTTTCCAGCTTGGTTCTCCATGCCCCCAACAGGAGATCCCGGGAGGTGGGATCTCAATACATATTGGTCAAGAGCCCGCAATCCTGCCTGGCAACTTGTGCGGGACCAATGCGGGGGGGGGGGGGGGGCGGTGCCCTCATCTATAAAAGGGGAGAGCCATCCCCCTCAGAGGTTGGTGGGGAGACCTACTAGTCAGCTGGTAGTCAACAACCTCTGCAGAGCATGGCCTAAACAGAAACTCGCTCTCGTGGGCATGAGATCAGCAGGAGTCCCTCTGCACGTCTGCCAGGCAGACCAGCCTTACAGAGGTGCTGGCTGGGGGAGATCCCTGGGCCCTGCTTAAGTGCCAGTCCGGTGCCATGGCTCAACTCAATACATCTCACTAGGGTTCTTAAAAAAAAAAAAAGGCAGATATAGCTAAACAGCTATTAACTGCTGACCACATTGTGCGCAAAGGGACTGTATTTGCTCCCTCGTGGAGGGTAGAGCCCTGGGGGACCAGCAGCCTGGCTGGGAGGCAGGGTCTTGCCCAGCAGGGTGGGCCTGAGGTGGAGACTCAGGTGGGACTCAGGGTGGCCAGGCCTCACTTGCTTGCACTTGCTGGCCTCTCATATGTAGGGCGGGGGCTTGGGGCACACAGAAGCCCACTGGGAAATGCTAGTCTTAACTTCCTGGTGTTCACTGCCACTCCTCAAGGGAGTTGTGGAGTTGGGGAGGAGGCTTCCAGCTGCAAGGATGTGGAAGGGACCCTCAGCTCAGGGCTCACCAACGCTGCCCTGCTCCGCCCTCTGGGACATAATGAGCTGACCTGTCCCCAGACCAGAGATGCAGCTGTGAGGCTGCTTAGGAATTCACAGTCTATTCAGGAAATGGGATTGTCCCCCGGAGCAGCTGCTACTGAGCCAGCAGGGCCGGGGAGAGGAGGCTAGGCCAGGCTCTGCACCTTGGGGAGGTCTGAGAAGGGAGCCCCTTTCCCTGAGGAAGGGGCTGGTGGCCCAGCATACCCTCCCCGGCCTAGCCCTACAAGTGGACTCTTCCCCTGTGCTCACAGAAAGAAGAGGAGTCCACTGTGGCCTTTTGGAAAAGCAGAACAATTGAAAGGCACCGAGAGGTTTCTCAGCGCAGAGACGGTTTTATGTTTCAACTGGGGAATACTCTATAGCCGTTAAAATGCTGAAATGGTCCTCGATGTACGAGCATGGGAAGCCACAGTCAGCGGCGAAAAGCAGAGTTGTGAAACAGAATACACCGCATACACGCAGTGACAACACAGTCCATTAGTTCCATGTGCACCTGAATCTGTATTTACACCATGGCACAAAGTCTAGAAGGTATCTCACCAAGCTGGAAACAGGGAGTCTGTGAGAAGGTGGGGCGTATCACCCATAACATTAACTTTTTTCGGTTTGATCGACGCAATTAGACACCATGTATCCCAGTTAGACTCATGTATCACTTGCACAATTAATTTTAAAGAAAAAAAAAAGCTACGCCAAAGAAGATAGGATGACAGGGGAGGTGGTGCGAGTGGGTGAGCCAGACTCATAGTCCCTTATGAGGGGACAGTCAAAGATCACTGGACATCAGCTTCCTGGCAAATTCTTCGTGAGGGAAATTATCACATGAGGGTCCACCTGTGTCCTGGTCTCAAAGCTTCCAGGAACTGAGTTAGATTCCCATCAACCAGCAAGCGATGCTGAGGCGGGATCTGAGGTGGGGAGTACAGAAATGACTCTCCTTGGCGCTAGGATCTCACAGCTCTGGCTCCTGTTTTTCCTGTCCCATCGTCCTGGAGGGGGGGTCCCCCAGCACCAGCCCCTCCCACAAGTCTCCCATCCCTCTGGAATCATGGACCTGAGCAGAACAGAACTGCAGCCCAGCAGAGCAGGGATGGACTTTGGAAATCATGAGGGTGTGGGAATGGGTGCAAAGAGATGTCACACGTTGAGACAAGTGCCATGACAATGCTACCGGCAGCAGCTGTAACCCGGGGTTCCCTGCACGAGGCAGCCCCCACCCTCCTGCCTCTCTTCTGAGGCTCTCACTTCTACCATGTGCCCTGAACACTGGCCTAGACCTGCGCTCACTGGTCCTCATGCTCGACGGTTAACCTCTTCCCACTCATCCTTCGTATTTACTTGTCCTTCCCATCTGTTCCTTGGCTTGTGTCTCTGAAGAGACTATCCACTGTGCGAAGGCTAAGGGCTTCGAAATGGAGGACTGAGCTTCTGGCTCAGGCACCTGAGGGCTGGGAGACCTAGAGAGCCATGGGGGTGGGGGAAGGCGAGCCACCTGGCCTGCAGAGAGATTGGGAAGGCCTCGGGCAGAAAAGGAGGGGGAGGGGGTAGAAAGGTGTTGCCAGGAGTGGTTGAGCAGGAGCCCAGGAGCCTTGGGGAGGCAGGCAGAGCTGGGAGGGTGGCGCTGTGCTGAGGTGCAGGGGGCCCGCAGACACTCCCCTCCAGCTGGGCCAGGGGGCACCACTGGTTCCCAAGAAGGTGGGTGGGTGCCCTCTCCCACGTGGGGGTAAAACACAGCCCTGCAGAATTAATTGTGAGAGATGGCAGTAATTTACAAAGCCCCCGTGTGCAGGGATAAAAGGCCCTTGTCATTGTGAAGCGAAGGAAGTACAATTTCCTGCCCAACTCCAAGCAGGGCCTAAGCCTGGGGTGTAATCATCATCACAGAAGGGAAGGCTCCCGATGTGCACCCCCCCCCCCCCCAGCCAAGCCTTGGCTTCCCACTAATTGAATTACCGAATTAGCTGGAGGAAGGTGGCCCTAGGATAGGGAGATCTGGACTTTAATAAAACATCAGATCCTTCGGGGCCTGCACTTGGCTGGCCTGGAGGAAGTGAGAGGAAGCCAGAGCCTGGGAATGGGGTGGGGAAGGAAAGCAAGCCAGACCAATGGGTCAAGCCAGGGGCTCCCCGTTCAGTGCGGTCCTCTTAGGCTGTCCAGGAAGACCCCCTTCCCACCCCAAATCTCCACCCGTAGACCTGCCTAGTTCCTGAAATCCCATTCTCAGAGCACCCCCCCTCAGTGGTTCTCACCGAGTCTGCACCTGAAAATCACCTGGAGAATCTTAAAAAACAGACACAGGCCCTGCCGCAGAGAAATGAAGGCAGAATCTCTGGGGGCGGATGGAGAAGGAGGGAGAGAGGGAACATCCGCCAGCCTCCCAGAAAAGAGGGTCATGGGTGTTCTGAGGCCAAATCCGCCCCCTTCTCCCTGCCCCAATCCAGTTCCCCTCCCCCATGGTCTGGGTGGGCAAGGGTTACCTCTCTGGTGCTTTCTGGAGCCAAACACCCCTTCCTTCCTTCTTATGCATGTGGGAGACAGAGCTGCAGAGCTGTTCCTCACCTACACATTCTCCCTCTGGGAATATCTTCCCACCTGGGTGCTCGTCCCGGGTCTGTACCTCCTTTAAGACCCACCGCTTTGGGTCTCTGGGTCTGTGCAGCCAAGGACCCCCACAGTCTCACCTCACCTTCTTCTGGTTCCTGCCCCAAGGGTGAGCCTTGTCTGCTCACTTGAGAATGGGCCCTTGGGGCTCAGCAGAGCCTGGTGACTGGCAGGAGAAAGAAACCAGGAGACTGTCAACTGTCTCTGCCTCTCTTTCCCAGCCCAGTCCCCAGCTGATCCTCCTGCCTTCTTTCCAGGACCTGTCCTGGCTGTGCTGGAGCTTCCAGTTCTTTCTACCTGGATCTTCCTCCTTTCTGCCCCTTCCCCAGAGGACTCCTCTGTGCTGGTCTTGCAACAGCTCCTGTGGCTCTCCTCTCTCCACAGCAGAGGGACAGTGAACCCACCCGTGGACATGACTCTGACTTCCTCTTGCGTCTCCATCTCCGTGGGGTAAAGCCAAGCCTGAGCATCCTTTCCCCTTCAGCCTCTGCCTTGCCTCTCTCCTCTGGAGCCCACATGTCCTTCTAGGAGTGATGGAGCCTCCCCTCTCCCACCAAGATTTCCCTGACTGCACCAACCCCAGCATCTCTTCAGGCCCTTATGGATGACCCCTCTCAATTGGCAGTTAGGACACACATATTCGTCTACCTTGCATTTATGTGTGTTTTGCCCACATTGAAATCTGCTGCTGTAGGAACTGTCAACTCCAGGGTCCTCTCCTCTTCCCAGTGACAGACATCATTGAATAAAGTGGTGGTTAAACTCCGCTCTGCCCCTGCCTGGGTGGCGGCGATCTGAGACGCTGGGGAGAGATGGTTGGCTGCGGGGAGAACAGGGTGTGTGGAGAGGGTCTGGGACGGCTGCCTTTCGGCTCAGGCCCCTGAGGGCGGCAGGAGCCATCCATCTTCCTGGGAGGAGGCCTGGCAGGTGGGGTGACAGGGCTGCCGGCAGGCGGGGGAGATGGATGGCGCCCTCAGCCAGCGCATTAGGGCTGCGGACCTTCCCCCTGTTCAGGGCCTTCCAGGGTGGAAGCTCTACCCTTGGTCCTCATCCTGCTCTGGGGCTCAGCACTGCCTTCCTGCTCCCACTGTCCTTAAACAGGACCCTCCAGAGGAGAGCATGGCGGCCTGTTCAAGCGCTTCTCAGAGATAGTGGTTGCACGATGTGGGAAAGTTGATTTGGCTCACTGTGACCCTAAGTGTGTCTCCTACTTCTTCCAGGTCTCCTGTCCTTTGTGGCCACAAGACAGAGATGGACATAGAGCTGGGAGATAGAGATGTCCCCAGACTTACACTAGGAGCCCCCGGGGAATGGGACCAGCCTTCTCTTTCTCTGCCTGCGGGACACAGGGCAGGGTCCAGGAAGCTCAGACCTGGCTCTGGACCTCAGGGGAGGAAAAGAGCGGTGTGCAGGCCTTTGCCAGGCGTCTCTCCTGCTAGTTGCTCTTGTTTACACCCTCAGCACTGGAGAATGACATGTCTGGTGTCAGCTGCAACATCTTTATGGCACTGTGAAAAGGGACAAAAACTGGGCATGACATATTGATGGCCTCTCTCTCTCTCAACGAAGAGCTCTTGGTGGTGGGGCTGGGCCCAGGGAAGGTGTCAGCCTTTCTGAGGCTCAGCCCAGGGACGAAGGACCCCCACCCCTTGCTCTGTTGACCCGTGTGCTGGCTTTGTTCCCATGGCCAAAGGGCTGCCTGTGCCTCGTCTCTAGGCCAAAATTTCCTTCTGGTCCCTATGAAAGCACTTAGCGCTCCCTTTCATTCCCGTCTTTATGGGGGGTGGGGCTTCACTGGACACGGTGCTGTTGCTCCCATGAGCTCAGCCTTCTTTTTTTTTTTTTTTTTTTTAACATTTATTTATTTATTTATTTGACACAGAGAGAGAGAGAGAGATCACAAGTAGGCAGAGAGGAAGGGAAGCAGGGCTCCCTGCTGAGCAGAGAGCCCAATGTGGGACTCGATCCCAGGACCCTGAGATCATGACCTGAGCCGAAGGCAGCAGCTTAACCCACTGAGCCACCCAGGTGCCCCGAGCTCAGTCTTCTTGCACCTTGGAGCAGGCCACAGCATGTTATCGTGGCTTGCAGAGACCTGAAGCCCCCTGATGGCTGTTTGGGGCTCAGTTCCTGTTGTCCCCTCCAGCAGCCCTGGGCAGTATCTGGGCCCTGGGGGGCCTCATGGGAGATGTCTTCCCTCCACACCCTCACCCCATGGCTTGCACTTGGAATGAAAGGCTCTGGGGTGACCTTACTCTCTTCCTGCAAGGACCCAAATGGAGTGAGCTGGGCTCTCAAGGGCTTCCCTGGGCCACAACTACCTGGGCTCCCTCTACCCCTAGAGCCTCTTCCAATGTCAAAGTCAGGTCATGGACTCCTCCACAGAGGGCTCTATTTGAGCGTCCAGGTTGGATCTGAAATGCACGTGGGGCACTTGTTACTCACACGGATGCCAGGATAAGCACTAAGGCACAGACCCTGAACCGTGTTCCCTTCTAATTAACCTGGTTGGGGAGTTTAGATCTTCCTGTTTTGAATTATCTCAGAACAGGGAGCACCTGCCGAGAAGCCGGGCGTGACTCAGTGGGAAGGGACTGTGAGCTTTCTGAGTGCCACAGTGGAACGGGCTCTCAGGGGCCCCCTTGGCCTGACCCAGCCCCTCACTGAACTGTGGGAGCTGGGCCACAGGCAGGGCCTCTAAGAAAACGGGGCCATCTCAGCTGCTCTGGGAGGGAAACCATATTCCCGTCTCAGAGCACTTCTGCCCTCTGTGTTCCCATCTCCACTGCCGGCCTGCAGCTGCCTCTGCCTCTTCTCCTGTCTTGCTGCAACAGCAGCGCTGGGCTGGGTGACCTCAGCCATGCTACTCTTCCCTGCCCTGGTGCGCTGAACCCTCGGCATGTGGGAAGAACATGGTGCAGGACCCGAGCCCCTTGGTGGCCCCCAGTGCTTGCCAGGTCGTGTGTCTCAGGCCGGCAGAGGAGGCTCAGCCATGCTTGTAGACTTGCACAGAATTCCCTCTGTTGGAGCATCACGTGGTGGTTGCCCAGCTAAACTAAGGTGGGGGTCATTTCCCCAATAGAATCCCCTTCCCCATGTAGGTGGAAATGTTGGGGAATCCCTCCTTGGTATGCTCCCGAAGCCCCAGGCCGCCTCCCTGAAACTGTCCACGGCATATCCGCAGACACAGCTCTCTACCCCATGATGTCCTTGTATCGTGGGGGACTGGCCTCTCTTGACTCCTTTCTCCGGCGAAAGGAGAGATCACACCCTCAAGGCAGGGGACTGTGGAGTCCCTCTGTCCCTCTTCTCAGTCACACTGAACCACACTTCTCCCTAACACATAGCCAGTCTGCGCCTTTGCTCTGGCTCCTCTCGGACCTGAGCTGCCCTCCCGGCTTGCAGGGATGGGGTGTGGGGGTCCTCTACCAGCTCCTACCACCTCTGCAACCCTCCCCAGATTCCCAGGACTCCCCGATTCTCCTTCCAATGAGTTCTTCTACGCCCAAGTGTCTAAAATATAACCATGAGGATTTGGCTGAACAGAGTTTTCTGTGGAAACTGTATCTCCCTGCAAGACCACAGCTCACAGAGCTGGGTCTGTCCTGTCCATCCTCGAACCAGCCCCGGAATGGTAGCTTCACAGAGCGATTGAGCTGCAGAGAATCAGAAGGGAGGGCACGCCAGCTCCACTTTGATTGTGCTCGAGCACGCAGGACCTGCCAGGTGAGGTGAATTAATCTCGCCTCCCTCTCCTGGCTCCTTCCTAACAGCCCCTAATTCACTTAAAGGACCAAAAAAAAAAAAAAAAAAAAAAAAAAAAAAAAAAAAAGGAGAAGAAGAGGAAGAAGAAGCAGCACACCAACCAAGAAATTCCAACCTCAGCATCCAAGACAGGCTATTTTGAAAAGACCAATAGCCAGGAGTCCCATAGTACAGGATCAATGTTTGGAAAATGTGATTTTCTTTTTAAAAGCAGAAAAACAATCTCACACAGTCCTGGCAGGCCGTGGTCCAGCTCTCGGCAGAGGGTGTCTTTCTCTCATGATCTCAGCCACTTAAGCCACTCTTCTGGCTGGGCATTGGGCTTCACCCAACATCAATAAGATAAGTTCAATCGCAGGCAGTTAGCAACATTTAACCTGAGGGCTGCGGCAAAGGAGTAGTTAGCAAATGTGGCGGGGATGCTGGCCTCCGTGAGTTAATCCCTCAAGCTCCCTGAGCCCTGGCAGACGTAGCCATCACACTATAGGAGGGACGGAGGCTTGAGCCAGTCCGCTGGCCCGAGTCCTGGGAAGGGATGGAGACACTCACCCTTCATTCATCAATGACCTTGGGAGTGCCCAAGCTGGGTGAGAGGCAATTGGCAAATGGGGAGGGTGACCTCTGAGAGGGAAGGACAGAGCATGGCATTCTGCTTGATTTCCTCTGTTTCTAGAGACTTACCCACATCCCAAAGAGCCACCAAGAAAGAGGACCGAGCTATGTAAGGCGTTGTTGACTGGTACATCAGACTCAAAGCATGTGACTGGGATGGGTCGTACTATCATCTGTGGTGGGAGGGAAAGATGACTCATTCATTTACCGGTTCCGCAACTATTTATTGAGGGCCCACCATTTGCTAGATGGTAAAAGACATAAAGGAACCTCTAGGTGAAAAACTTGCAAGGCTAGGTGCTACATGTGCCAGGAGCACACCAGCCAAGCCAAGGTTTTTGCCGGGCTCATGCTGACAGCAAACACTGATGATTGGTTATCTGCCGGGTGTGGGTCTAAGTGCTTCACATGTATCAAATTGTTTAATACAATAACTCTATGCAATAGTACAATAATCATCCCCACTTTACAGGTAAGGAAATAGAGGCTCTCGAAGACAAAAGATTTGCCCTGGGCCTTTGGCCAAGTTCCTGGTAGAACTGGGCTGCCAGAAGCAACAGGCCCCCTGCAGAGTCTGTGACCTTAACTCTGGGTTCTGCCACTTCCTGGAGGAGGATGCTGGGCTCTGCTCAGGGCAGGGACAAATCAGGGCAGGGACTCCCCCACTCCACCCCACCTCCTTCCTTCGTTTCTTCTTCTGTCTCGTGGCCGGAATCCCATATTCTCTCTTGTCCTTCTATTTCATTCCCATTCTTGACTACTCTAGGATACGCCATTTTTTTCCACCCCTAAACAAGGTAACACCGGACCCCGTGGTTTCTGTCACCTGCCAGCCTCCACCTCTAGGAAATCCATTTAACTCCCACGACCTGGTTGTTTCCATCAGCAGGACCCCTGGGAAAGGGCTCCAGTCTCTGAGAGAGGTGGGCCTGGCTTCAACGGCGGTCTCTGCCTTGTTCTGGAAGCCCCGGCTAGTTTGGGTAGTTCACGTAGTCCCACTGCAACCCCTGGGCCTCGGGTTCCTTAGCCAGTGACCTGCCAGGGTCATGGGCATCCAGCCGTGTGCCTGGCAGATCACTAGCAGGGGAGGGATTACTCCAGCCGCCCTCACCGGGAGCAGCAGCGGTGACATGGCACTAAAGATGCCGCTTGGCATCTACACTGTCCAGTTTGTCTGACGCTCTCTGCTTCCCGTGTGGGGCACCTGCACGCTCCATCGTAACCTCCCCACGCCAGTGCGTACTCCCAGGACTGGGAGCACCTCTATGTTTCCTGCTTCCTAGCTGGCCAGACCCTGGGGGCTCGCAGTGCCTGAAGGTGTGCACAGTGAGTCTAGGATGTGAGTGTGTTTTGTTTACCTCATGTATCTAATATGCTAATGACAGGAGGCAGTAATGAGCTGGCAGGGACCTGAGTGACAAAGAGCTGGCTTCCTGCTTCTCTAAAGACTCATCTTAGTGTCAGTTGTTTCTTTTGTGAGACGAATTGCTAAGGCCTGGAAATGTGGGCTGCAGAGGAGGGCTGGGAAGAGAAAAGTGTGTGTGGGGGGTGTGGTCTCAGGCAAGAGCAGTGCAGGTCAGTGGGTGTGCCCTGGGATGGGCAGCCCCGGAAGGGTGGATGTGGAATCCTATGCCCCCTTGGGGAGGCTAAGGATGTGAATCAAACAGGTCTGTGTTAGTCACTTACTAACTCTGGAGAGACCCCGTAAGCGCCCAGGTGGCAGCGCCGGGCCCCATCTGCTCTGGGTCCTTGTGGCCCTGCTCCTGGCCCAGGGCCCGGCATGGTTCCAGGAAGGAGAGGGTGAGGGATGGACACCCTCTGGAGTGAGAAGTCCTACTGAAGGCGATTTCTTGATGGGTAAAACAGCCTCCAGCCAGTCACCAGATCTCTCTGGACTTTAGTTTCCTCTTTTTGTGAAATGGATTCGATACCCCTGCCCATGAGTCTGGGTCCCCCGCACCCAGTGGAGTCCTGGCACAAAGTGGGTCCTGGCATACGTTCATCAGTGAATGGGTGAGTGGAACAGGAGAGAGGGAAGAAGTGTTCTCTGCTCTTTAACAGAGAAGGAAATAGATGTGTCTGTAGATCAAGGTGAAGTGATCATCCTCAGCGCACCCCTGGTCAGTGGAGGAACTGGATCCCCCATTCCTGCCCAGCCTCCTGGGTTGAGGGAAGAGAAAAGTCTCTGAGAGATCAGAGGGCCCACAAGCAGATGCTGGGTGGTCAGCACAGAAAGCCCTAGATGAAATGTGTAGGAAGCAGAGTAAATTAGCAGATGGAGGTGCGTGTCTAAGGCTTTGCACCAAATGGAGGGAGCTGGGACGGATTAGTTTGAGCTCGTGGGGCTCAGTCCATCCGGGATCCCCGCCCCTGCCTGGAAGGATGTGAGCAGTGACCAAGGCTAAGGGGAGGGGGGCAGAGGTGGAAGATCTCATGTGTCCTAGATGTGTGTGTGTGTTTCTAATCCCTGTTCTCACTGCTTTCAAGGGTCTGAGGGTGGAAAGGAGTGGGAGATCCAGTTGACTTGGTGAGCTGTGCCAGGGAGGGCCAACCTGAGGCCTGACCTTACCACTTCCATGTTGGGTCTGACTCCCACAGCTGGTCAAGGCTCAGTCTTTGCAGCCCCAGGTTTTATCCTTCCTCTCAGCTTCCTAGAAATTTATATTAGACCTCTGCTTTGTCTTGGCTGTACAGACTGTACCCCATGGCCAAGAAGGCCAGCTGGGGGAGCTGAGGCCTAGAAGGGGAGAGCCCGGGCAGTGGGGGTAATAAAAGAGGTGGCTACCAGCCCTCCTCCCTGGCGTTTCTACTCCCAGGCAGAGGTGGCCCTCATCTGTGTCTTGAGTACAGAGGCTTGACACACTCTGTGAACGGGGGGGCACCAGCGATGTGGGTTGCGGCCGAGAGGCTGGGCTAGTTGAGACCAGAGCTTCTGGGACCGGACTGAGAGGGTGGTAGGAGTGGCAGCAATGTAGATGGTAAGAGACCCTGGGCGCAAAGGCCCCCACTATACAGAAGTGGAAAAAGATACTGGGCTGGAAGTTGCCATTTGGACCAGAGGCCAGGACAGTATGCTTCTGGCAAGCCCCTGGCCTTCTGGGGCCCTTGGCTTCCTTGTCTGCAGAATCCTGACCTGAGCAAAAGTTTGGCTCTGGCAAAATTCTGGGACATGAAAATGGGAAGGAAGATTCAGAGTTCTGGATTTTAATCCCGATTCTGCTTGTTTTTGAAGGTCTAGGTGGGACAAGGTCAGACAGTACCCCCACCTGCCTCACCCCTGCCACCATAGCCCATGGTAGACCTCTGAGGCCTCCTGCCCTCAATTCTTTCACTCGATGTCCATGGGCACCTGCTCCTTCCCACTTCTGGCCTGAGGAGGGAGGGAAGGATAGGAAAGGGAGATGGGCAGCCAGACCCCAGTGGTACCCAGCCTGGGGAAGGACTAGGGAGGGAGGGACATGGAGGAGGCCTCACCAAGTGAGATGTGCCCCCAGAGACCATGCTCCTGACGGTGGAGGCCTGGGGAAGCCTGGGACAGAATGAGTGATGAGGGGACCCCTTATGGAGGCGGGGAGTGCCCCCAGGAGCCTTGACAGAGATAGAAAGGAAGAAGCGGGGACTTATTCTCAGAGGTTGGAGTGAGCTGGCTACATGTGGGGAACCAGGCAGGGCAGCAGACATTCGCAATCAGATGGTGTGCTCCTTAGAAATGCACCCCAGTGTCACCCAGTAAGGGGCTAGCCCACCCTCCCCCTCTCCCCTTCCCCCTTCCCCATCTCCTGCAGAGGTGCGGGGCTCAGTGGGCAGCAGCGTCCCTCAGTGAGGGCTCCCACCCTAGTTTCAGAGTGGCCCAGGCTGCCTCTGCCTCCCATGACGGGTCCCTCTGTGAACCCCGTGCCACCTCACTGCCTGCTTTCGTCTGCGGGTCTATATATAGTGATCTCGAGGCACACTCTGGAATTGGATTTGATGTAGCCCTCTGGACTCGAGCTAACTTTTGGGGAGTAGTTTTCTTGGGAGCCTGCCAGTCCAATTCCTCCCCCATGAACACTAATTACTGCACAGACCTTCTCCATGAAATCAGCGCTGAAGCCATTCCCATCCAGGCGGCTCTCCAAGACGAAATTTTTCTACTGGGAACCGACAGCCGCAAATAAACCTACCATCTACTTAGCAACGGAGAGCAAGAGCAGGCAGGAGGTGGGGAGGGAGGGGGGACGCGGGGAGAGTGGGAGGGAGGGAGGGGGAGGAGAAGAGGGCTCGCTGCTTCCCTTCCTTCTGTTCTTTATTTCACAGAAAGGGTGTAATCAGCGCTCTCTGGAAAAGGTGGTACAGCGTGTCTCATAAGACAATGCAGTGGCCCAGGAGGAGGGCCAGGCCACTTGCAAGGCCAGTACCTGTTCCTGGCTGCTTGAGCTTGGTCAGAGCCCCCACGGCCCCGCTAGATCCTGCTGGGTGCCTGTGGCAGCCCCCTGGCCTCTCCAGGTTTTATTCCGTGCTTCTGCCCCCTAACCTCCCCACCACCCCAGGGGCCCGGCCCATGCCTGGGCACTCCGTCTTGACTCACTGCGGATGGCCTCCTTCCAGCTCTCTGCCTGGCCGGCTCCCACTCATCTGCCACGGCCTAGACAACAGCCCACCCCACCTCTGCCAGGCAGTACCTCCTGACCCCTCTAGTCCCTCCATTCTGAATTCCAAAGGCCTGAGCCAGGCACCCGGCAATGGGGTCTGCTCTGCCCCCCTGCCCTCTTGGAGCCTGCATATCAGCTACCAAGGAAGGAGTGAGCTCTGGACTGAACAGGAGCTTAGTAGCACCAGTCCCGTTGGGCCTGCGAGGTAGAGGCCCTCTCCCCTCCTTGCCCCGGGGATGAGCCTGAAGCTCGGATTGCTCAGGCAGGACACTCATGGCTGTTCACAGCCTCAGAAGAAGCAAGGTGGGATTGAAATCCCTGGGTCCATGTCCAAAGGCCAGACCCTGGGATAGTTTTGGGAGTTTTGCCTGCTTCCGCCCACCCTGGGCCTCAAAGGTCAGCCAGGGGCTGAGCACTCAGCTCCTGTTCCAGGAGCCTTTGAAACCAAAAGACAAAAGAATTTCCCCTGGAGGCTTCTCAAGGCCCAGGGCAGGCCCCCTGAGCTCTGATGACCATTGGCCACTTGCCAGGAGCAGGCGCTTCAGCCAACAAAGCCAGAGAGGTTCTCGGAGCTGCTGAGGTCATGACACTCTGTACCAACCTTGCCCAGTTGGTGGAAGAGCTGTGCCCTCCCTTGGCAGAGCCCCCCCCACCCCTGCGTCGTGTCTGGCTGTGTGTGCCTAGCCACTGGAGCCGGGGATCCTGCAAAAAAGCTGCCTCTCCCAAGTCCTGTCATTTCTATCTAGTGCCACTTCTGCCACCAAGGCTTGGGGAAGCCTTCCCCCACTCTGGGCCTCGGTGTCTCCACTCATCAAATGGCTGTGATGATTCCTGTCCCAGCTTCCCTGCTGGGGGACACCGCACAGCAGAAAGGCCCCAGTGCTGCTCTGGTGTCGGTTGTCTCGCTGACAACCGTGGGCTTTTGGGGACTAAATGGGGGTGACTGTCCCACGGTCCCTGTCTCATGCCCATTTGGGACTCTCCTGGCCTGGACCGCCCCCATGCAGGGTGGATGAGTGAGGCCAGAGCTCAGCTTTCTTGTCCAGTGAGAAGCATCCAGACTCCGAGAGAACCCAGTGGGTCTAGGAGAGTGGATTCCCTGGGCAAGGAGGGGAGAGGATCCCCGGAAGAGCTCTTTCTTAAAAGAGAAATCGAGAAAATGGGTTATGCCCAGGGACAAGCTACCTTCGTTTTGGGGCTGCCTGCAGCCTTAGTTGTAAGGAGGGGAGGGGGGCTGGGTGAGCTGATCTGTGTGGCCTCTCCTGTTTCAAGGCCATGGGGTGGGGGCGGTGGGCAGTGCCTCGGAACAGGGCTAGCACCTCATGGCTCTCTCACCTTTGAGCTACGGGGTTTGGGGCAGGTTTCTTAGCCCCTTTGTCCTGTAGTTCAGGGGCTCTTTTTGTTTTGGGTGTGTTTTGAAATGTGGCGAGCCCCAGGAGGTGAGACCAGAGTGCTGCCTGGACCAGTAGAGGGCATGCGTGTCTGCAGAGTAAGTCCTGGCTCAGCACTGGCGGGCAGAGAGGCTTCCTCCAGGGGACCGGCCGGGCCAAGTGGAGCTGGTCATGGCAGGCTGGGGAGACAGGGCCTTGGGGGGGGTCCCCGGTCAGGGCCTGGAGGGAGGAGCTTCTTCAGCTCAGCGGAGGGCAGGACCCGTCCCCAGCTTCCATGTGAGTGGTTTTGGGGGCTCAGACACTTGGGCCTGGTGCCCTGGCCAGCTGGGCCTCAGCATCAGGAAAACAGTCTGGAATCTGCACACCATTCCTCTCGATGGCTCTCACATTTGCTAGTTTTGCTTCCCCTCTTAGGTTCCTCCTTATTTTTCCTTAGAAAAACTTTATCCTTCCTTCAGCAGAGCTCACCTGAAGCACACACCCATCATGAGGGCTGTCATGTGGGGAACGGGGCAGTGAGTACCCCTGCTTTGGCTGGAGCTTAGGCACCGTGGGCTTTTGGGGACTAAATGGGGGTGACTGTGGGAGCTAGGCCCCTCCTGAGTAAGTAAGCACCCTCTTCCTAGGGAAGCACCCCAAGAAGCATCCTTGGCAACAAAGAGGGCCCTGGTAGCAGGTGGAGAGCAGGTCCGTT
This sequence comes from Mustela lutreola, assembly GCF_030435805.1. Lineage (NCBI taxonomy): Eukaryota > Metazoa > Chordata > Mammalia > Carnivora > Mustelidae > Mustela > Mustela lutreola. The sequence goes on along the minus strand of NC_081300.1, from coordinate 35,095,073 downwards.
AGGGAGGCAGGCTTTGGCCTCAGAAAGACCTAGGTTCCTATCTCTCTACCACTTGCTGGCTGTGTGATCTCAGGTGAGTTCCTGAACCTCTCTAAGCCCCACTTTCCAAACTGTACAAGAGAACTGATGCAAGCCTGGTGACCCGTGTGGAACTCCCAGGGCAGTGCCAGCCTCCACATGTGTCCCTTCTGTGAGGTTCTTGAGCAAAGGTGTCTTGTGTCTGAAACCTCTCCTCTCCAGGGGACATCAGGGCAGTGGCCTTGGCCCCATCGGCAGGTGGTCCCTCCCAGGCTGCTATGCCTCTCAAAGCCTCAGCCCCTCTGTGTCTCCCCCTCCCCTCCCCTCTCCACCCTCCCTGTTCTTTTGGTGTTCTCTGTTCCTTCTCTCAGGCGGGGGATGAGCAGAAAAACAAATCAAAGTTGCCTGCTTGTCCTGGAGCCTGCGACGCTCCCACGGAAGGATCCCTTGCTTCCCATTACCCACCCCAATAACTCTTGTATATGGAGTGTGAAATAATTAGCAGTAGCAAAAATAATTTAGGAAACAAGAAGAAACTAATTGTATAAGCTTGTTTGGGGAAAACACAACCGACCAAAAAACCCACTGTGTAGAAAGGTTTAGACAGATAGACCTTGGCGGTCAAGGCCACACCTGGATCACCTGGCAGGGTCTCTTGAAAGGCCCTCTCTCAGGACGAGCTTCCTCCACCCCGACCTCCAGGAGGGGTCCACGGCTGCCAGAGCCATGGGCCCCCTCATGGGCTCACGACTCACTTGCCAAAACACCTCTGCACCCTCATCTCAAGCCATCTCAAGGAGACAGGCGAGCGGGGTGGGGCGGGGGGTGTTAAGTAGGGAAGGAGGTCCAGACACCTGGAATAGTGTGAGGCCCCAGAATGTGACCTTCCTGAGCTTGACCTGGGTCTGGGTAGCAAGCCCTGTACCCTGCAGGCCAGGAAGGTTCTTCTGTCTCCTACTGCTTGCCTTTGCCACTCAGACTCCCTGGCCCCAGCAGACACCCACTACCCATCAGAGAGCAGCAGCGCGTTGAGAACATGGCACTTCCCCAGGAGGTGGGGAAAACATCCGGGGCCTGGTGCTTTACGGCCCTTCTAACTCTGACAAGCCCGCTACCTCCTCGAGCACTTTTGCGACTTCTAAGCTCTCCCCTCTCCTCCACCTCACTGCTCCTCGCTTCCTGGGCTGTAAGAGGGTCAGGGGCCCTTGTTTCCATGGGACAAATGCAGAGAAACGAGGAAAGCTCCGCATTCCTAAATGGAAGTTCTCGAAATAAGGGAATGAGGGACCGGAGAGATGCAGTAAGGTCACAGTGACCGGGAAGGGCTCAGGGTTTGATCTGGGGATGAGGTTTCTCTCCTTCCTTACCCTGCTGGACAGCTGGCCTGGTTGCTCGAGGGACCTAGGTGGATCCCAGCCTAGCAGGACTCCTCAGCTCTCTGGGATGCTGCCCAAGGCCCTTGACACCCTTCGCTCCTATCTGAGTGAGAGCTGGGCCACTGGGAGGCCTCCTCTTCCCTGCCCCCTCCCCTGAGAGGAGGGGTATCTGCCTTTGCTTAGAACTGCACGGTAAGGACAGGAGTCTCACCTCTTTCTCCAGAAGCTCCTGTCTGCTATCTCCCTACTACAAGGCATCTTCCCTTGTCCGGGCCATCACGATAACCTCCTAATTTGTCCCTTGGCCTCCAGTGCCTCAGTCTCAGGCCAGCTTCTGATCTGTCACTCCCTGGTTTCGAAACCTTCTGTGACTTCCTCTTTCCTCCAAAATCAGCACACACTTCTCACACTTCTCAGCCTTGCCTCCATTGTGACATTGGTTTCTGTCATCCCCCTTCAGTCGGTCTCCGTGTTCGAGGAATTACGTCAAAGGTCGACTCTTCGGTGAGAAGTCAACTCATTGAGAACAGACCTGGGTTCATACCCTGCTGTCACCCCTCCCCAACGCCTCACTGTTTTCACCTGACTCACAGTGGCTCCCTGCAGCCCTCAAGCAATTGGCCTGGTGTGTCTGTCTCCTAGGCACACCATTCCCTGCTGACCATCGAGGCCTGGAGGGCTCATGGTGCCTTACATTCAGCCTGAGCAAAGTGGTATCCATTGTTTTGTCCATACCCATCCCGTGTCCTGGATTCCCCCATGCGGGTGATTGGCACACCAGAGGCAGAAACTTGGGAGTTCTACAACCTCCTCCTTCAACTCACACACCCTGCAGACATCTCCAAAGTGGGTTTCTCCTCTCCACCCTGCCCCCACCAGGTACAACGTCATCATCACTTTCCTTCCTGCGGCTCCCAAGAGCAGCCCCTGCCTCCCCAGGGCTCCTGGACAGGCCTCGTCTGGGCTTCTCCCTCTCCCACTTTGTGTCCCTGATTGGGCTGAAATCTGGTCCCCAGTTGCCCCAGCAGATGAGAAAGGGCGGGCACAATCAGGGGACCTCAAGGGCCAGCCTGAGACATCAGAGGCAGTGGAACTGATGGATGATCTGGTGGGAAGCACCCGGGGAGGGAGCGGCGCGAGCACCGTCATTCTGGAATAGGCACATGGCATGAGCCAGGGGAAAGCATTTGGAGGCAGGAGAGCGGCTCCCTACGGGCAGGCCCCTCTGGGCCCATTTGCTGCGCTAATTGCCTGACAGAATTACAGGGCAGGTGTCCAGGTCCTGGGCTGTGGTCTCACCGTGCACTCAGCAGCTGAGGTCTTTTGAGGGGTGGGGGTCGGGTGGAGTACTGGGGAGGTAAGTGTGGAGTGCTGCCCCCCAACCTCCCGCTGGGCTGATGGATGGCACTAAGTATGCATAGGCAGGGCACGCCTGTGATCCAGGCTGACGAATGCCACAGGTGCAGCCGCGGGGGACACAAGCCAGCTGCTCCCATCACATCTTCGAGTGCTGTTCAAGGTCATGCTGTGAGCTCAAGTGGTCTGGTGGCCTGGGGGCCTGAATCCCCTCACTGTCTTTGGCCGATCCTCTGAGCTAGCCCCTCTTCCTGGCTGGGGAAGGCGAAGTGGGAGGCAGGGAGGGTCCTCTCCCTCGGAGACTAGCCGTGTCACTCTGCGTATGCTGGCATGAAACTGAAGATGCGTCCCCAGGCTTGGCAAGAGAACAGCCGTCTCTGCAGCCTGCAGCTCACCTGCTCCTAGAATCACCTCTCCTGCTGCCTCAACCGTCCTTTTGCCTCTGGGGCCTTCTGTTCGCACTGCCCTGGCCCGCATGCGGTCTGCCCAGCCCAGAGCCCCGTCTCGACAATTCCGACGAACACCCATCTCCCTCCCACTGGCACGACTGAGCGTTCAGCCCCTCAAAGCACTTCAGCTTGTTTTTTCCCCAGCTCACGTATACAGAAATGAATGCAATGGGAGAAGGCCATCAATTTGATGTCCTCCCCTCCAATTAAAAAAATATTAGCACCTGCAACTGCCGGTCTATAGTAGAATCTAAAGGATCCTGAGTTCACGTGGAATTAAATACTTGGACATTTCGAGTTCTGCAACGAGTACCATGAAGCTGGGATATCCAGGCCTGGGTGCCCCGGTCATGTGGGAGAGCCATGTGTGGCATGCTGGAAAAATGCAGGAAATGACATCTGAGTTTCTGGCACCTCTTGGTTGGCCCAAGACCTCATCGATCTGTACCTCAGAATAATCATCCATAAAATGGGGGTCGACACAGGGTAGCTCCTAGAATCAGGGAGGGCATGATGCAGAAGTATGCACTCGGTAAGTGTAGACTTAATTTGAATCAAGTTGGAGACTTTGAAACAGACAAGTCAGCTTGGAGCTTAACAAAAAAGAAGAAGAAGAAGAAGAAGAAGACATCCGTCATATTATCCAGCAACTACAAACAGCTATGTACCCAAAAGAATGGAAGACAGGCATTCACATAGACACTTGTACAAGTAGATTCACAGCCACACCATGCACGATAGCCCCAAGGTAGAAGCGATGCAAGCTTGCATCAACTGATGAATGAACAACATGTGATCTAGCCATTCAATGGAGCATTACTCAGCTATGAAAAGGAAGGAAATTCTGACCCATGCTGCAACATGTGTGAATCTTGAAAACAGGCTGAGGGCAAGAAGTCAGGCACATAAGGTCCCATGTTGTACGATTCCATTCATATGAATCACCTAGAACATGTAATCCATAATCCATTGGAACAGAATGGAGACTAGGGATGGCCAGGGACTTCGAGGAGGCAGGAATGGATTAATTAACATGCTCTGTTTAATGCATCTGGGCTTTCCTCTGGGGCTGAGACACGCATCTTGGAACTTCATAGAGTGGGCTGTTTCACAACACAGTGGTGGTTCTAAACGGCAGTGAATTGCACATTTTACAATGGTTGATGGTTAATTCAGAAAAAGAAGGGGAAAGGCAAGAAAGCGTCAGGGGGAAATGAACACATTCAAGCACAGAGCTTTGCTCTCTGTCCCCCACCTGGGAGCAGATTTTCAGGGTGCACCAGGCCACCTTTGCCCCAACCCAACAGAACATGACTCAGGCCCAGCGGATGAAGCGCTGGCCTTCTTCCCGCGAGCGGGCCTGGGTCTGCCGTATAGGGATGGCATCTGGGCGCTCAGGGTGCCTCAGTTCTGGGGCTCTCAGCCTCCTCCAGGCTTCCTTGGTGACCGTGGCCACCTCCCTCAGCCCTAGAGCAAGCTCAGGACCTGAGGCCCAGAGTCCCTCACGCCACACCTGCTCTCCAACTCGGCCTGTGACATTCTTGGCCTCACGCGCTCATCTGTTACACCTCCGGACCCTGTCCACTGCCTCTGACCGCCCAGGTGTGGGTCTGTTTCCCCAGACTGCGAACACCCAGGGACCAGGAGCCCGGCTCTGTTCATCTCCACAGGCACAGAACACTCATCACCATCTCCGGCTGGTAAAAATGGAGAGTGGGTCGTGAGAGAAGTTGCTGGATTCCTGTTTCCCTCATGGCTCTCTGCCTTTTTTCTTTCTTTCTTTTTTTAACCTGGAGGGGATACAACTTCAGCATCTCCACCCACTTTATAAGTACTTTGACAAATGGTTTCTCTCCTGCCATGCTTACCCCAAGCAGGGGCAGCTGTCATTTTGGAAAGCAACTGTTTACAGCCCTTCTGACCTTTCCTGCAGCGTCAGCGTCAGGGGCTGGGGGCAGGGATGGCGAGTGGAGGAGGGGGCAGCCAGGCCTCACGCAGTTCAGCAGGCCCAGAATTTAAAAACGGGGAAGAAGAAAGAAAGAAGGAAAGGCAGAAAAACCCTACACAACTCTCAGAGTAATTGCTGTCTCCTTGGCAACGAAGCAGCAGTCTGGGGACCTGTGCTCTCCATCCTTCCCCGGGCTGGGAAGGCGAGGACAGCCGGGGGGGGGGGGGGCTGGCGGGGGTGGGGGGGGGGGAGGCGTTTCCACCCTCCGGTGGCATTCTGAAGAAGGATCTGTTTTCAAGTCACTCCTCAGCCCCATTATCGTTTCCCCGTGTCACTCAGCTTCAGTTCACACTTTGCACACCAGTGTCCCAGGCGCTGGGAAGAGCCGGGCATCTAGGTGGTAAGTGGGCACCGGAGTGCCAGCCAGAGGACCCACGGCCTAGGATGGTTCCCCGTGGAGCCAGGGCACCCCATGAAAGCCCTCCCAAGGGAGCTTCCTTCAAGGAGCTTAAACTTCTCCTCTTCCTCCTCCTCCCCTCTCCCTTTCTCCTTCTCCTCCTCCACCTCCTCCCTGTCCTGGTCTTAGGAAACCCCCTTTTCCCTGCAGAAGGACTCGGTGGCCTTTGGGGGCCATGGGTGTGCTCTGACGGGAGCAGGAGCTGGAGGAATAAGAGCTCTGAGTCGTGTGGGGGTCGCAGAGGCTGGGATCTCAATGGCACAGGGACCCAGGCAAACGCGGAGGAAGTGCCTTCCCCCGAGGTTTGGGAAGAGAGGAGAAAACTTCTCCCTGACCCACCGCCTACCACCCACCTGCACTGCCTGCTCCTGGTCCCACTGTGGAGAGGGCAATGTAACACAGACCCTCCCTTCCATGGATCCCTTCATCCTCCAAGGGTGTGCTCTGGTCTCCACCTCCTCCAAGAAGTTTCCCTGACTGCGCCCACTGTAAAGGCCCATCCTTCTCTGGTGCCTGCCAGGTTCTCTCTTTCAGGGCTTGTCTGTCATCTGGGAGGTGGGGTGACCGCCCCCCCTCCCAGCCAGGTGGCAGCTGCCCAAGAGTGGGAGCCATACTCGTCCTTATGGGCTTCTCTGTGGTCCTGGAAGTATTCAGCGAGTGGGTGTCGGTAGATGGGCACCAGTGCAGGCTTCCGGCAGTCAGAGCTCTACTCCTGGAAGAGAAAGCCTCTGAGAACCAGTGGACAGAGGCATAGGCTCTTGTTACTGAGTGGGTTGGATGGTCTCCATTTTTACATTCTCTTCGGGCCCTCCTTAGCCTGGACCAACCTGCTGTCTCCAGTTACATCTGTTCGGCTCTGCTAAGCCACACTCTGTGTCCTGTTCCTCAGGCATACCCGCTCAGTCCCCACGACCATGCCTGTGCTCACACCGCCCCCAGCCTCCGGAACGAACACTCTGCCCAGGCCTGATGCTTCTCTTGATTCAACCTGCGCCCTTAGGCCAAGTTCAAATGTCCCCTCTTCTACGGAGGGGCCTCACATGTTCATGAACCTTTCCATCCCTTATCTTGCTACAGCATTTCCAGTCCTAACTACCTCTCCTGGGTGTCCTCTGATTGGTTCACGGGGACCTAAGTTTATGCCTTTCACAGGGATGGTGTGCATGGGTGTGCCTGCACTTTCTGGTACATGTGGACTGGGCCTCTCTGAGGCTATGGTTCTGTTGAGCCCAGCAATCAGGAGCGATGCTCAGGGAAAGTCCCTGGGAAGATGGTGATGTCCATGTGTCTAGTTTACAGCTCCTCTTGGTACCTCTTTCTGCATTTCCCCTATCTGACCCATCCAAAACAACCACATCCCTTGTGCTCTCTGCCCCTGGTGTTCAAGTTCTGTTCTTTGCCACTCTTGCCCTCCTCTGAAGGGGTCCTTGATTCAGCACCGAGACCATGTCCCCCTCTCTCCTCCCTCAGGAAGAGGGTGTTATAATAGGAACCCAATCGCCTGTGAAGGTTTTCCAGCCTCCCCTTGGTCAGTGGGTTAGGACTTCTCCACAGAGTGACCAATCGCTGGCAAACATTTAGTGAGCACCTACTGTATGCACAGGACTGTGCTGGGTTTTAGAGAGAGAAGGGAGATTTCTTCCTGGGGCATGGTATTGATCTCAGGGATCTCAGAGTTGAGCTTAAAGAGGGAGGTAGATGCAGAAACAGACAAACCACATGAAGAATCAGGCAGAGGTGAAACTGCCTGGACCAGGCATCTACAACTGACCCATTGAGCCCTTGGTCCCAAGCCCAAAGAAGCCCCCTGCGGTAAACAAACAGTTTAAGGAAAGCACAGGGAATTAGAATTTTAAAAACCTTCCAGTGGTAATAAAATCTGGGGTGTAAAATGGGTTAGGAAATTTATTTTTTCAATATATGATTTTTCCCCCCTCTCCTCTGAAAATCCACATATCTATTCCCCTTCAGGTTGGGGCTCCTTTAAATGGTTTTATTAAAAAAATCATTTACTGTGGGCTTTTTAGTTCAACTTTAACTGGACCGGGTGGAAATTAAAAAAAGGATATTTTAAAAATAAATTATATAAATTACAGCCCTAATTATAAAGGAACTTTTAAAAATGTATCCAAGCATTAAAAGAAAATCTTTTTTTTAAAAAAATGCCCCATTTCCCTGTTCCATTGCAGGAGCATAATTTAGATACTTTTAACAAATCCTCATCCTTTGGAAGAAGCGGGCTCTCCAGGCCCATTTGCCTGTGTCTCTTTCTGCGTGCTATTATTATTTGATAACTTTGGGCTTAAATCTGCATGAGAGCCAATTATCTCTCTTTGTCATCAAGCAGGCTTGCTGTTCGGCAGTGGTTTTTATAGTACAGTAAAAGCCTTCCAGGGCCTGGAGGAGGTGGGTTTGTGATTCTCCCAGTGACTTCCGTTATTCCCCACCTCCAACCTTTTTTTTTCTGTTTTTGTTTTTCATCATTTTCCAATGCAACAAGCTTTCCTCCCCCAGCGACATGCCTCTCTCTGCTCCTTCTGCCAGGCTGTTCCCTGCCCTGATCTCCTTCCTTGAGGGGCTCGCCCTCTTGACGTCTTTCTCTCTTGACCAAGTTCTTCCTGCACAGAAGTGTTGGGAATTGGCATTTCTTGGTCCACTCACCAAAGGGAGCCTAAAGCACGAGTCACGCTCTCTCTCCTTCTGAACTAGAGGAGGTGGCATGGTGAGCACGGCGCTGGAGGGAAGCAGGGACACCCCATTCACAGAGTTGACTGTCGGAAGGGAAATGTCGGGAAGGATCCCACCGGGTCAGTCCCTCGGCTGTCAACCAAGGATGTTAGAGATGGCTGAGCCTCCCTCCTGCCTGGGGCCTGGAGAGTTCTGGGGCCGTGGGCCTTGCAGGCTGCTGCTCTTATCCCCCCACCGAGAGAAGGGAAGACACAATGATCAGAAAGAGGAGACAGGGACGCCTGGGTGGCTCAGTTGGTTAAGCGGCTGCCTTCGGCTCAGGTCATGATCCCAGCGTTCTGGGATCGAGTCCCGCATCAGGCTCCTTGCTCGGCAGGGAGCCTGCCTCTCCCTCTGCCTCTGCCTGCCACTCTGTCTGCCTGTGCTTGCTCTCTCCCTCTCTCTGATAAATAAATAAAATCTTAAAAAAAAAAAAAAAAAAAAAGAGGAGACAGAGGGGCGCCTGGGTGGCTCAGTGGGTTAAGCCTCTGATTTCAGCTCAGGTCATGATCCCAGGGTCCTGGGATCGAGCCCCACATTGGGATCTCTGCTCCAAGAGGAACCTGCTTCCCCTCTTCTCTCTCTGCCTGCCTCTCTGCCTACTTGTGATCTCTCCCTGTGTCAAATAAATAAATAAAATCTTTAAAAAAAGAAGAAGAAGAAGAAGAGACAGAGTTTCATAAGCTCGGCCCGATCCTGAAAAGACAAGATTGGAGAAAAGGAAAGGCGGTCCCGGACAGCGGAACAGCCTGATCAGAGGCAGGAGGCAGACTGGAGGAAGAGTACTTCATCCCATAGGCAAGCTGCGATCTGGTCTGCCATCACCGCTGCTGTGTCCCTGCCGCCTGGACTGGGCTGGGTCCCCAGAGGCACTTGGTGCACGTCAGTGGAATGAAGGCATGATGAGGGGATGAAGGGAAAGGATAGCGAGGCTTCGATGAGGAGCGGTTTAGGGTGTCAGACTTTTTTGGTTCCAGATAGCAAACTGCCTCTTCTGGCCAAAAAAATCATTTCCTGACTTGGTGTCCCCCTTAGCACAGAGCCCCTGCCCCTGCCTGCCCCGTGCACAGGGTCTTCCCCTCTGCCCCCTTCCAGACCTGCGTGCCCGCTGTTCCCTCTGCCAGAGGGCTCCACCCCACCCGCCTAGACCATTTCCCATCACTTTTAGGCATCTTTTCCTCCTGGAATTCCTTCTTGACTCCCCAAGTCCAAGTCAGGCCCCCTGAGGGCCTCAGTCCACACTAACTCTTGTCATCACGCTGACTCTAACCTGGTTTGTGGCCAGTGCGGATCCCCAACCCTGGCCACGCACTGACCTTACGTCCATGTGGACATCTCACACTGAATGTAAATTACTGTCAGCAGCCTCGAGGGTGAAGTACGCGTGGACCGGGCACCGCAGTCCACATTTTCTCTAAGTTCCGGCATCATTCTTCAAGCCGAGTCTAGGAGGCACTGAGTGACCTGCTCAAGGCTAAAGCCCGGGGTCAGGGGAGAAGGCCCATTTACACCCCAGGCAGATCTGGCTCCAAAGCCTTAGCCATTTCCATTGCTCTACTGGCCATGAGGGGCTTGGGCTCAGACGGGGGGGTCAGACCACAGCTGGCACGGCGTGGTGCCCGGCTTTTGCCATCACACTCCTTCACTGAGGGCTCAGCACCCAGGGTACGTCACTGAGATCCTCCTCCCTGGCTCTCCCCTTGACCAGCCTTCCCTCTCCCAAGAGCAGCATCAGGACACTAATGTGGCCTCTGTTGTCCCCTTGTGAGACTGCGGAACCCTGAGAGGCCATGGGGACAGCACCACCTACTTCTGGTATCACATGCGCGCACACACCCCATCGCAGCATGGGGACGGGTGGGAGGGGCTGGCTCTGCAGACCTCGGCCTCCCACCTAGTCCCCGAGAACCCGGAAACCTGTGGGGGTGAGTCACTCCCTCTCCTCGTCCTGGCTGGAAGGCTTGCATGGGTGGCTGAGTGCCTGGCCCCTCTCCCCCCTGCCCCCCCTGAGAGTACTCGGAGCTCCAGGCCTCCCAGCCACCAGCCAGCTGTCCGCCTTTGGATTTGGGGTACAGCTGTGTTCCTGCTGGAGGGCACTCATTTTATTTTTCAAATGAGGGCTTCCTGGAAGGTGATGGGAAACTCCCTGGTTTTTGCAGCAGGTATTTAGGGGGAAGTGATATTTCCAGATTGGCTGCTGGGCAGGGGTGCGTGGGCCCTCCTGGAAGGTGCTTGACAGAGGAGAGTTCCGGCCGCCTTCTCGACCACTCAGCCCACTTTGGGGATGGGCCCTCAGGGCCAGTCTCCTGTTGCAGTTTAGCAAGAGGGTCGTGTGTCTGGGCAACCTCTCTGTCCCTGGCAAGCCGGGACACTGGTCCAGCACCTCGTCTAACACATTCTCTAACTGTCCCCAGGGAGCAGAGCCTCAGGTTGGCCATGGCATCCCGCTCCCCGCCTTCTCTTGACTCCCTGACTGTGGGGTCTAGGAAATGGCTTGTGGGGGCTTCCTGATAGAGCACACAGTTGGATGATTGGGAGCTCCAACTTTGGCTGGGGCATATGCCATGTGGCGACACCCGTTCTGTGGGCCCTCCCAGCCCTGCCAGCCCTGGGAAGATGCCTTCAATCCCAGGTGTGGGTCCATCCGCCTTACACAGGATTCCCTACAACCGATCATCTGAGTTCTTCTAGAAGCTGGAGGGTAGCGGGGTAGGGAGGAAGCAATCTCCTGGGTCGGGGGAGCTGTAACTGGGGAGAGTTTGTAATGGTGTAAAAGATGATGTTGGGACTTGGGGGAGGTGTCTCCCGGCCTCCAGGTGTGTGGCCACTGTGTGGGTCTGACTGGGTGGGAGCTGCCCCTACCACTCTCCCTCCCCTGGTCACCCTGGCCTTGATTCAGTGCTAGCCCCTCTTGGGATCTCTGTGGCCCCCCGGGGAAAGCCCGTTTGGGGGCTGCTCCCTGGCCTTTCACTGCTGGCCGGCAGGCAGGCGGGTGGGCGGGCAGGCAGAATATTACCCCTAAGATAAATGAAGAAGACTTTCAGCCCTTATTGGATTATAGTTTTTATTGAACTTTATAAATTCCAATTAGCAGAGCCCTGGGCCATAAGCGACACACAGCCCGTGGCTCACTTTATGGCGTGATTATGACCCTGTTTATCCTCCCCTGAACGAGAAGTATTAATGGAGGAAACGAAGGATAGGGGACCCAAGAATACATAAAAACAGATATTGGTGACACAGAGATAGACCGGGCCAGAGAAAGAAAACGACCATCTCCGGGCAGGCCACGGGGCACAAAGGACCAGAGATTTCCAGAAAGCCACGTGCTTGGAGCCACAGCCTGCTTGGATGCCCTTTGGGCTTCCCTTCGAGCACAGAGAGCCCCCTCGACCCCCGATGGCTGCTGGGGCCTGGAGAGCACCTCCCACCCCGTCCCCCACAAGCAATCTTGCTCTGGCTGGAGTTTCATTTACAAAGTCGGGGTCCTGGTTTTTGCACTTGTGTGGGCTGGCAGCCAGAGCCTCATGAGACCCTGACTCTAGCCCAGCAGCTGGAGGGCCAGTGGTCTTTCCTTCATGCTTCAGAGGAGTCCCTTGCCCTTTGAGAATCCGACGGACACTAAAGGCACTCTTCCTAGAAAAATGTCCCCAGGACACACACAGGCATGAATAGACCCACTCATGGATGCCTAGATGCATATACACATGCCCGTCTTCATACAACTTCAGGAGATCCTTAGATCTCTGAAAACGGATCGTGGATCACCCCCCACTCCCTCATCCCCCACAGCTACGAGACTGAGCATCAGATTAAGAATCCTTGAGCTTGGGGTGCCTGGGTGGCTCCGTCAGTTAAGCGTCTGACTACTGATTTCATCTCAGGTCATGATCTCAGGGTGGTGAGACCGAGCCCCTTGTCGGGCTCTGTGCTCAGTGCAGAGACTGCTTGGGATTCTCTCACCCTCTCCCTTGCCCTCTGCCTCTCCCTCCATGCTCTAAATAAATAAAATCATATATATATATATATATATATATATATATATATATATATATATATGAAATCCTTGAGTTTAATGGAAGCAAGATCTGTCTCCTGTTAATTCCCCTTGGAGGTGCTAAGCACAAGCCTGGCCACAGCAGGGATACCCCCTGACGTCACCTGGGTCTCCCGTCTCCCTGAATGCTCAGGTTTGTCCCCACTTACTGCACTTTAAACCTTTACTAGCTGGGCCCCAGAACAGCGGCTGGTGAGAAGAGAGGTATGAGGTGAGCTGGTGGGTTTCTGAGCCGACAGGGTCAGAGATGGCCACGCTCTCCCACATCCACACCCCCACATGCCTTGTTGCATTTCCTGGGGGAAAGAAGCATGCTCAAGGACGGTATACTTTCCTCATTGCGTCTGACTTTGTTTGTAACTACCTCCCCCTTCTGTGGGTCATCTTTCTCCCAGCCTTCAGGGGAAGATTAAAAAAAGAAAAAAAAAATTCCTCCTATCAGCATTTTGCCGTTGTACGGAATCACTAACACCCATGTACCGAGGAAGCTTTTGTAGTTTGAACAGGATGAAAAATGCTTCAGGTGTTTGTGTCTGCAGTGGTTTGTAAGTAAGATGCCGAGATCTGCGTGCCACCTAGAGCGTGTCTATCTGGCTGGGTCCATTAGGGTCCGTGGGTCCCCCCCAGTGGTCTGGGCCTTGCCTGCCCTCTATGCCTCTGTGATTTCTGGAGCCCCGACGGGCATGGTCTTCCTTCAGATAAGCAGCGTGGGAAGTGTACCAGCTCCACGGTCATGAACTACCCCATGTTCCTGAATTACCCCAGCCAGGACTTGCTGTTTCTTCAGGAGGGGGAGTGAGTAAGCCAGGGAACCTGAGCAGGGACTGGGGACTGGACCGAGGGGACGGATTCCTGGGCTGGAAGCCTGTGGGGAGACCGGGTGTTCTGTTGAGGCCTGGTGAGGGGGTCGCTGTGGACATTCAGGCACCAAGATATTGCTGCTTGCATGCCTTCAGTAAAGTAAGAGCTTCCAGATATGTCCAGGCTCTGGAGGAGGGAGGAGAGGCCTGCAGCCGAGGGATGTGTTCCTCATGTTCCCTAGTCTGGACTTTCTCCCCGCCCTGAACTGGCTGAGCCTGACTCCAGAAGAATAGGCTGCTTCCCTTCCCTTCCCCTCCCAAGCTCCCCCAAACAGCCCGTTCCTCGGGCCCACACCTGGGGCACTTGGGCAGGGCCCGCAGTACCAGGGCTCTACAGCAGAGAGCTGCAGAAACCACACCCGAGGGGTGGGTGTGTTTGGCACCTTTCAGAGGACATGCCCAGCGATGTGTGGGTTACATCTTTTCATTCTCATTTTATGGTGTAGGAATGAAGGCTTAGAGAAGGATCTTTTGGAAAGCCGCAGTCATATCGCTGAGCAGTTCAGGGAATAGATTGTGGAGCTGGTTTCTCTGGTCCAGACGGGCTTTGGTTATCTGTTGACCCAACTGGCCAAGTGCTATAGACTTTGGGTGGTCATATGGAGAATAAAGTGGGGTTTTCCCTCTGCATTGTTGAAGGGTGTGGGGGGCTAGGTGGATAGGGGGATAAAAACAGTTGAGAGCAGAGCTGGGAGTCCAGGGGGGGGGCCATTGGTGCTCTCTGGAAGCCCCATCTATGCCCGTGGGAGATGCTTCGTCCATGGCTTAAGTGAGCAGAGTGTCAGAGTCAAAGCCTTGGGTGTCTGAGCACGGGTAGGCTGAGTATGGGGGTTTCAAAGTTCTCCTGGCTCCTTTGCCATGACCAGGAAAGCCCCTGTGCACATTGCCAAGGCCCTCCAGGCCCCTCATCATGGGAGGAGTCCTTCGAAGGACCAGGGGATCCCTGCGATCTTTTGAAACAGATGAAGAAGCCATCTGCCCAGGCAGGGTCCTGTAACCCAGGATGGGAGGGTCGGGGAAGGATGGGGGTGTGTCAGGGAGCTTCGGTTTTGGAGAGCCCTCATGAAGCCCCGGGCTCCAGGCTCCCCTCTGCCACCAAGTAACTATGGCCCTGTCACTCGCCTTCCTTGGCTTTCCTCTCCTCACAGCAAAGAGACAGCGTTAGCAGGGCTGATCTCCGAGCCAAGTCTGAAATCCGCCAGATTCCCTCTCTGTTGTTTCAGGCACGAACACAAATGAGCACGTATGGAGAACTGTGGCAAGTAATAATGGCCCCCCGGCCCCCGCCCAGAGCACACACGCTCTTTTCTCTCTTCATGCCTCTGTAATAGATCATACAGGATGGATTACATTAATTTTCTATAAACTATATCAACTTGAGTGACATGTCCTTAAGGGTTGGCTGATTGATATCTACAATGCGGTCTTATAATCTAAAATCATATTAATATTAATATTAAAGATTTTCTGTCCTTTACGCGCACCATTAAATCTGGAGTATAAGGTGAAATTGACAACATACATTTTGACAGCTTATCTATAATAAATATGCAAATCTTGATGCCCACATGTCATCACAGATGCACCGCGGCTCTCTGAAGATCAGAGCGTGCCTGTCTCCCGCGTGACATTTCCAGCGGAGGATCAGAGCACACGTCTGGACGGCAGGAGCAGCGCTGGGTGCGTCTTTGCCAGCGGTGACCCTGGCCTCTCCTGTCTGCCTGTGAAAACCTGTCCTTCATCCTGCCAAGTAGGCGGGAGGGCCTCAGGAGCCACAGTCCTAGAGACCAGGGGGCACCGTCGCTTGTATCCTCTGGAACACAGGAAAATCAAGCTTCCCTCTTTATTCTTCAGAAGTCACGAAGGGACTGGCTGTCTTCTACAGCCTTCTGGGTGCTGCAGGTTCTGACCACTCAACACGGTTAAGAGTTAGGGCTCCTGTGTTGGCAGCCTTGGGGTCAAAGCCCCATCTCGGCCCCTAACCTCTGCTCTTAACCTCCTGCATCAGCATCGGTTGTGGTACCTGCCTCGTGGTAGAAACGTGAAGAGAGTTCCTGAGAGAACTCTGAGAGAGTTCCTGCAAGCCAGATGCCCCGCATACACAGTGAAGCCTTGAGAAAGGGCAGCTCTTCGATTATTTTCTAAATGGGTTCCCCTCCCCCTGACCCGTGCCACTCCTACCTGTTCCCATGCCCCTGCCCTTGCCATAATTCCGGAGTCTACCGTTTAGCAGAATGACCATCTTGGCCTCTTCCCTGCTGGCCTGTGCCAGATGTGAGCTCCAGACGGCAGGAAGCACGCACCTCCCTGTGCCCCTAGCCTGACCAGGACCCAGGGAGAGCTGACGCGGCTGGGGGAGGAAGAGATTGGGACCACTGAGATTGGGATCTACTTATCTGTCCGCTGGGACTCTGCCAGGTCTGACCAGCTAGTGTGTGTGTGTGTGTGTGTGTGTGTGTGTGTGTGTGTGCGCGCGCGCGCGCGCACATGTTGGAGAGGGGCAGTGAATGGAGCCTGTAAAAGGCACACCGCTCCTCACTCACATTAACAGGGAGGGTGAGGAAGAGCTGAGGGAGGGTGCAGAGAAATTTTCAGCGGGTGCAGGATTGTTTGTTTGAGAGAGCCCCCGTCCTCACTCTACACCCGCTGACAAGGCAACAGGACCCGCCAGAGGCCCTGGGGCCATATCTCTGATCTCTGGCTTCTTTCCAGCCTCTCTGAGCTCACTCTCCAGGGCAACATGCAGTCTCCCTGGTCTCCCCATCAGTTTGATCCGCCTCTAGTTTCCGGCCCTGCCTTCACCTCGTCCCTGTGTCCCTTCCTCCAGGAAACCATCCCAATCAGTCCAGCCACGCTGAGCACTTCTGTCTGAACTCCGCTGTGTGAAGACCCACAAGATGATGTTCGTTGTGACATCCCCTTGCATCGTTCTGTAACTGGTTGGCAGTGCACAGTCTTGTTCTCTGCAACTAGACTGAGAATGTGGGGGGTGGGGACAGCTTTACTTCCCTCTGTTTCCCAGAGGGTTACCGTGTGGCTGGGCACGGGTGCACATGTTCTGGGTTTGGACCTTCAGGATCCGGTCAGAGTAGGGACTCCATGGATCTGGGGAAGCCTTAAGAGGTTCATTTGTTAGGTGGCCTGGGTGGCTCAGTTGTTTAGCGTCTGTTTTTGGCTAGGGTCATGATCCCAGGGTCCTGGGATGGAGGCCTGCATGGAGGCTGCTTCTCCCCCTCCCACTCCACCTGCTTGGGCTCCCTCTCTCATTGTGTCTCTCTCTGTCAAATAAATAAATAAGAATCTTAAAAAAAAAAAAAAGAAAGAAAGAAAGAAAAGAAAAAGAGGTTCATTTGTTGGGAATCTCTTGAAAGATCAGAGTTGGGCTGGATCCACTCTCATGCTCTTTCGGGTCTCTTTTGGGGTCTGGAGCAGAACTTAGGGGGACCCTAGGTGTTCTTCTGGGATCCCAAGAAATCCATTCATAGCCCCACCTCCCCTGCAGGGGTCATCAGAGTCCTGGAGGAAGGCCCACTGTTTATCCCTTATGTCCCCCATATGTTCCCATCCCTGAGCTGTCTCCAGCTCCGGGATCCTGAGACACACAGCCACAGGTCCAGTTCTGACCAAGGGTGAGAAGTTTGGTGACCCAGCTTGGGGAGACAGGCTCGCTGGGGGAGTACCACTAGCAGGCAACTGCCCAGTGTGGTTCTGGGAAATTCAGACACTTCATGGGATGCTCAGCAACGGCCTCCTACCGCTTAGGCTTTGAGTGGTCCTGGGGAGAGGGAGAGACGCCCATGGTCTGCTGAGAGGACTCCCAGTTTGAGGGCGTTCTTGGCTCCCCTGCTCTTTGTCTCCCCCAAAATCTCCTGCCACCAACCCCTCCTGGTTCTTCATCCCCGTGTGAAACTGGAGTCTCTACACTGTCTTTAACAGAGCATGACGGGTCCACCATCTACAATTGAGAAGTCAACAAGAGGGGAAGAGAGGAGGCACGGAGGAGAGGAAAGAGCGGGTGGCTTTGGGCAACTCACTCAGGCTTGCTGAGCAACCGGGACGTCCGCGCTGCCCGGACCCCGCCATTCAGTCCCGCATTCACTACATCTTTCAATAGACAGCTGCTGTGAATGAGTTACAGGAGCTCTGCTGGGCGCTGTGCCTTCAGGGGAGGAGACAGACCCTGCCCGGCACCCTTGAGCCCGTCTTCCGGGCTGTTGAGGAGGTTCAATGAGCTAATATTTGATTATCACCGGGCACAGTGCCTGGCATACAGCAGTACTCCCTAAATGTGAGTTCTTCTCTCTGCCTTGAATGAGTCACATCTGGTTGGAGAGAAAAAGCCGCTTAAAGTAGGACCAGAAAATATTATGGGGGAGGGAGAGGTAAGGAAGTGGGTCAGGTTGCAGGGGTGCCTATGCCAGTGGTGTTGGTGGCTGCGGGGTGACCAGGTGGGTGGGAAGAAGGGAAACGGGCCAATTGCAGATGGCTTCAAATACCAGCCACAGGAATGAGGATTCCAGGGTCTTTTAAAAATCCCTTTCTGTCTCCCTCCTCATTCATCTCTTCCCTGCTCTGCCTCCTTGCCTCCTCCTCCCTCCTCACCCTCCTTCCTTCTCCTCCCCACAATTAACCCCAGGCTGTCCTGATGGCGCCCGGCTTCGACGAATGCCTTCCCCCTTTTCCCATCCCCCACTTCTCTCTCTCACTCTCTCTCTCTCTCTCTCTTTTTATTTGTGTTGACTTGACTTGACAAGCCCTAATCCCTGACTCAGCTCCCACTTCTTGTTAAACCAAAGGTAAATTCTCGGCCGGCGGGGCGGCCTGGAGCAGGAGGATCTAGACCGCGGAGCAGCCGCGGGAAATATTGATATTAGCCGACCTCTGGCGCCGGCCGCCCGCGGTGAAAATAGGACGCGGGGCCAATCAATTACCGAGCCATTAAGGGCAGGGAGAGGGGAGGAGAAGAGAAAGAGTGAGCTCCTCCACCCCCTCCCCTGCACGGGCCGTCGGCCAGCCCCCTCCCCCACGCCCCGCCTCGCCACTGCCCCGCGGGTGCCGAGCTGCGTCCAGCGCTCCGCTCCCCAAGCGCTCCGGCCGTGGCCCCTGGCGGTCAATGTCAGTGATCTCAGCGGGTGACTGGAGCCCCGGCGGGCCCGGGGCAGGGGCGGGGGTGCGCTCCCGTCTCCACCGCTCGGGCCCTTTCCGCTGCGGGCTTGCAGCTGTCTTTGTCTGCGCTTCCCTTCCTCTCCCCGGGGCTTCTGGATCTCCAGCCCTTCCTTCCTCATCCTGCCCTCCTCGTTTTTCTCTTTGTTACAACCTCTCCTCTTTCCCTGGTGCCTCCTGCTCCTCTGACCACTCCTCTGTTGTGTCTCTGCCTCTGCCTCCCTCCTGAGCTGGCCACTGGGTGGCTCCTGCCTCCCGTCCCCCCCGAGTGTGCTCTGAGAACTGTGGGGACTGCCCCCCCCCTCGCCACCAACTGCCAGATTTCCCATTAACACGTGTCCTCACCAGTAGGAACCAACATCAGGCCCTTCTGATTTGGGGTTAATGACTCCTGGAAATCCTTTCCATTTTTAATTTGCTCCTTCTAACTCAGACAACTGCCCTATGTTAGGACCCCCACATCTAGATGGGGGCCCAGTTGTGCTCATGGCAGACAGAGCCTCTCTGCAGGTGGGTTTCCGGGGTGCGCAGAGGGGAGTGGGAACAACTTTGCGCGCGCACGCGTGTGTGTGTGTGTGTGTGTGTGTGTGTGTGTGTGTGTTTGGGGTGGGTGGTTCTGGTGTCTGTGACCAGCTTTGTACAGCTGAAGGTTGAGCGTGGGACCACACAGATTCTGGACTTCAACAAATTTTTAACATTTCTCCTGAAAGCAGCCTGTGGAGCTGCACCTTCCATCCCAACAGAGGAGAGAATCTTCTGGTTTCTTGAGTTTCTAGGGGGTGGGGAGAGAGTAGGCTCATTTGTCAGTGTGTGAGCTCATTTCATGACTGGCTGATTGGTCTACAGTATCTCCTGTGAATTCCATGGGTTCTTAGATAAGCAAAGGGGATTGAGGAAATCTTAAATTTGATCAGAGATGGTGTTGGAGGGAATAAACAGTACTTTTTCACTCTAAAGAAGGATCCCACGTTTTACAAAATTTTAAAATAAAATTATTTAATTTTAATTTATCTAATTTAATTTATTTAATTAATTGGCCTGTGTTTAACCAGCCCTCTGGGGGCTCTGAGGAGCACTGAAGTTAGAGCACCACTGACCTCAGTTATCCCCGCAGCCCTGGAAGGCAGGTGGCAGGGAAATGAGTCTACTTTTTACCTCTGGAGGAGCAGTGGCAGAGAAGCACGGCGCGGCCAGATGGCAGCAGGGCCTGGGATAGGACTATTCCTAGTTTTTGTGTGAGGCAGGCTTTAAGGGTGTTAGAGGGTGCGTTTTATTTCAACTCACAAGCTCCCCTCAAAGGAGGTAAATATGACACAGAGGGAGGTGACTGACAGGTGACTGTGGGTCTGCCTGTGACCTGTAGGGTTAGAGAATTCTTGAGCTCCTCTGGCCAGCGTTCAGTACTTGGGAAGGGGGAGCCACTTGCATGATAAGTAGGATGATTCTTTACAATCGATTTTTTAATTGGACCATTAATCAGCCTGTGGAGTGGCACCTTCCATCCCAACAGCTCACCTCAGGGTTTTGCCAGGCACCCTCCAAAATGTAGACTCTGAGATCCCTGTCCTGACAAAGGGGTTCCAAAGCCCAGAGAAGGGACTGCTAAGTCCTTGGGAACCTCCTGGGAAAAGCTTTAGTGTCCACTGGGTATAGTTTGAATGCCAGCTCTGCCCTTTATGTGCAAGTCCTGTAACCTGGCCATCCCGAAAGAGCTCAATTTGTAGGGTGTGGTCACCGCCCCAGTTCTCTGAGAGCTTGGGAACAACCCGCTCTGCTTCTCTGAGGCTCAGTCTCCAGCCCTATACGGTGAAAAGTCAAACTAATAGGCTCTCCAGCTGCAACACATCATGGTTCATACTATTAATGTATGTAAGCCCCAAAGAGCGTAACATCAAGTAGAAGGCCCTCAACCCACAGCAACAGCTTTCCCACTGTCCCCACCCCGTTTCAGGAAGATGAGCGCCAAGTCCTTCACAAATAAGCACAATTGTTAAGAAGAAAACAGCAAGTGCTGTGCTTTGTAGGGGACACCAGTAGCCCCAAACACACCCTGAGCTCCCTGACACTTTGTCACCATCACTCCATCCTGTGACCTCTGGCTACAGGAAGCCTTGCTAGCAGAGGAGGCCCAGTGTGCAGACCCTGTTGGACCCAGGTCACCAGCTGGGGCCCACGAGAGCAGGCGAGGTGCTCCAGCCTCCTCCAAACATCCTTTTTTTTTTTTACCATCTATTTCCCAGAAACCAGAGTTCATTAAAATCCTCCATTTTCTGAGAACTTGGGCTAATCAAGGTTTTTATGTAGCATTTTTTTTTTCCAGAACACTAAACTCAACTGACATTTCCTCAAAGAGCCCAGTACTTCATGAAACCGCTGGGGTAGGACCTGATCTTTGGAACTGGAACATCAGACCGTGCTGGGGGACGAACCGGATGTGCCCCTGAAAAAACAGGCCAGGAGTGGGGGAGATGGGGTCGGGAAATGCGGCTTGCTTTCTGGGCTCTGGGAGGGAGCGGGATAAAATGTTTCGTAGTGTCCTTTGTCATCTCTAACCCACAATCTCAGTGCATTTTCCTGCTCCTTCTGCACGAGTGTCGCCTCCTCCTCCCAGCGGCTCTGGCCACAGGCTCTTGACATCATTCTCCTCCACCTTCCACCAGCCTGTGGACTCAACCACACAACTTTGCACTCGATTTCAGATTGTCCCGGGTTGCTCCTTAAATCTGCTCAGGGTGTACTCTATTCCCCAACCAGATTTTAGATTCTGTTAAGCCAGGAGAACTCACGGGTCCCCGCAGAGTTTTAACACACCATAGACCCTGGGTAGATACTTCAAATCACAGACAAGGAAGCGCTAATAGCATCCTTACAGGTCACTGAGTCTGACCTTTGGGTCGCGGCTGAAGGAACTGAGGCCCAGGACTGCAGAGTGACTTGGTCAAGACCTTGTAGGTGGTGTCAAGGCAAGAAAACCGAGCCTTGGCAAAACTGGTTTTCTGGTTAGACACTACATTAGTAAGGTGTTTGGGAGAACGGGGATTCAGAAAAAAAAAAAAAAGTAATGAGAGCTTCAATTGCTAGAATCTCTTTGGAAGCCAACGTCAGTCAAAATGCAGAATGCTCAAATCTACTGAAATAATTTCACTTGGAGGAATTTATTCTACAAGTGGAATCGTACATGTGCATAGTGCACGTGCACGGAGATATTGACGGTGTGTGAATTGTAATGAAATAAAGCAAAACTAGAAAGAATCTGATTGTCTATCCGTGGGGCCCTGGTAACGATAAGGGAGTGCATATCTGGATAACTAAATACTCAGCAGTTATTGAATGGAGTAAGTTGATACTTAGGCAGGAAAGATCCGGATCTGGAAAGATCCGAGACATACTGGAAAGTCAACCATCAAGGTGCACAGCAGCCTGGGGACCATAATCCAACCTCCACGACAGAAAGGTTGTCTGTGGGTGTGTTTGCATGTGCCTGTGTGTACTTGACGTATTTCTAGAAGAATACCTGGGAAACCACTCCTTCTGGTGAGTGGGATGGGGTCTCAAATGGAAGGGAGAAGCATGCTTTGTTTTATACCTCTTTGCACTTTTTACCATGTGCGTGTGTTATTTTTATAATAATAATTTTAAAACCTCAACACTGTAGTCTCTTAGCTCAGCATTTCCCCCCACAGTACCAAGCCACCTCTTGTGCTGTTATTCTTCTGTAAATTGGTAACTTGGAGTCTAATTGACAAAGTTTCAAGTAGGTAATAAACAACAAACATGCCATCTGCTCTTAGCACATCCCACAATTATTTTCCCAGGGGACTGAGGCTCTAGGGTAGGACCCCCACATGTGAAAGGAGGTACAGTGGGGGTTAAGAACCAGACTCTAAAGACGGTTGTTGACCAGGCAAGTCTTTCAAGTGCTCTGTGCCTTAGTGTCCTCATCTGTAAAATGGGGATAGCAACACTTCCAGTCTCCCAGTGTTTGTGGGAGAACGGATGCCATAATGCACAGATCTGGCTCTGGAAGTGCTTGGGCAGATGATGCTGACTTCTTCCTCTCATCCAGGGAGCCCGCTTCTGGCCTGAGAGGCAAGCAGGACACAGAGCTCCCCATCTGTCCAGTGCTCCGTCCCAGATGGCATGGGTCAAGGTGCCCATGAACCTGCAGACACTGTCTTTGACCTTGGGGAGGCCAGTCTTGGCCGGATGAAGTACAGCATGCTCATCACACGAGGGAGATTTATGGGGAAGCAAATAAACAAAGGAGCGTCCAAAGGGTTCGGCACCAGCTCCCATATCAAGGAAACCAGAGAGGAGTGGAGGCAGGGGAACTGGAATAGAGAGAAGGCGTTCTAGGAGGTGAGACAACCTGTTGCCTTGCCTTCCTACAGAAGCTTCTGGACTTGTTTTGCAAGCAGCTGGTGGATTTCTGGAAAAGCAAGGGCTGACCTTTTGAGGGAGACCGTGATGTGGTGCTGGTGGTAGGACAGGGACCTAGATTCTATTCCTAGGGGACTGGCACCCAATTACAACACAGTAGCCACCCCAGCTTGGCCACAGACTTGACTTTTTCAGTGCCTTCACCTGAAAAGAAAAGGTGCCTGGGCCTCACCCCCAGGGACTGATTCAGTCAGTGAGAAATGGGGTGTGGAGGGAGGTGGAGACCCACAGCCTTGGTCCCCGGGGACTGCCTTGGACCATTCTGTGGGTTTTTCAAGCAGTCCACACACAGAGTGGATGACAGTCCCTGCGCAGATCCGAGGTCTTTGGGTTACCTCAGTGTTGACACATGGCCTCGTGGTTATACTGTCCCTAAAGACCGTCCATCTTGCCGAGGACAGTGGGCCAGACTCTTTTCCTGAACTTCGGATGGAGGTGTCATAGTAATTACTTATCAATAATAAGACTAAATACATGGGCTCTTCAGGCATATGATTTCCTGTAAGTTTCACTGTAATCCTGTGAGGTTCTTACGGTTATTGTGTCTGTTTACAGGGGAGGAAACTGAGGCAGAGAGAGGTCATGGACCTTGCCTGAGGTCCCTGGTGAGTCCTCCAGCCCGCCGGCACCTCTGCCAAGTGCCACTTCAGTAGTCCCTCAGTCCCAAATAGACATCCCCGTATTGGACAGGACAGGGCTGTCCCCCTGTGCTACCCTGATTGTGGGTGATCTCATGCAAGGTCTCCAGTCTCTGTGGCCTCAGTGGAGATGAAACCATCCTCCCACCCCACCCCCACCCCCAGCCCCAGCCTGCTCGGGGAGGTGCTTTGAGCACGGAGAAGGGCTTGGCAGGGGTAGGCAACACCCTCTCATCCCTGAAGGAGGGTGGGGGAAGCTGAGATAGGAGAATCTCCCTCAGCATCACATTTCCCTCCCGGGGCGCCCCGCTTTGTTTCCCTTCTTTTGTTCCCCTTCCTCCTTCTGCTAGTGACGTGGTCACCTTCCCAGGAGATAATGCTTGTGCGGCTGTGTCCTGACAAGCCCTTTCGGCCCTATCTCTAATCTTCTCTGGGTTTAGGATTAATAGACTTTTTCCTCGTTTGGGATCAATAAGTACAGGGGTGGGGGAAGGGAAGGAAAAAAGTCAGCAGGATTAAAAAAAAAAAAAAAAAAAAGGACTGATAAGAATCTGGTCCAGGTCCTCAAACCCGGCTGTTGCTGGTCAGTATCTTTCAGCTGGGGGTGTGCAGGCAAGGGACGGGTGGGCCGCCGGGAAGGTGTCTGGCCTGGGAGCTGGGTGGGGGCTGCCTGTGGGACAGCAGGAGCTGGGTGAAGTCACAGACTTGATGAGGGGGCCCCGGGGGACCCTCAGTCTCAGGCCAGAGCAGGTTCCAGCCTGAATCTCTGCCCAGGAAGGCTCTCTGAGTCCTGAGCTGCCTGTCCCAACAAACTGCCATGTGCTAGAAGCCCTTTCTCTCCAGAAGCTGGTCCCCACCATGTGGGAGCAGGTGTCCCAAACTGCCTCCTTCCAGGCCCCTAGGATTCCTCAAGGGTGTGGGCCATTGAGCTGAGTTTCCCAAATCGGAGTCCCAGAATCCAAGCTCTTTCCCGGTATTTCACGAAGTTGAGTGGTAATGACACATGTCCCCTTGATGAGGCTGCCGGGTAGCAGCGGTGTGTGTGTGTGTGTGTGTGTGTGTGTGTGTGTACACACAAAGAGTACCTCACTGCTTTGAGCAAGAATCCTATCCACTCGGCTTGGCTAACACTGGTTGCTGCATGCCGATCTGCAGCTCTGATTAGCCTTTGATTAATAAAAAATGGGGAAGGAAATCAATTATTTATTTAATAACAGCAGTTTATTTTAAAGGCAAAACCTTTAAGAAAGCCGAGAACTCGGGGATGGGCGGGAACCGGGGAGGGTCATTAGAGCGAGGAGCTGGGGAATGGAGGCTTTCCATCACGGGGCAGGTACCGTCCTGTGCCCAGGCTGGAGGGCCCATGCCGGCGGCCTTTCTGGATGTGGGCTACACGTGCCCCGAGTGCAGGGAGCCCGTGCAGCTGCAATCTGGAGGACAGGCCAGTGTGAGGACGGGGGGCAGGGCACTGTTGGGTACCCATACCTAGGTAGCTTGGTAGCTTGGGTGATGCATGATCTAGGCCCGTCCCCAGCTCCCGTCAGGACCTCTCTGTTACTTCTGGCCTTAATCTCTTGTGCGCCCACCCCAGGAACTGTCCTCCAGCAAGGGCCTGGGCATGTGGTCCCTCGAGCACTTACGCTGGCTTCCCTCTGCCTGTCCACGCTGGGGCCTCCCGCCTGGCCTAGCCAGGGCCAGCTCCTCTCCCCGTTCCTCAGATGGCCTTCTCCTTGTGGAGGGCACTTCTGCTGATCTTTGCACTTTGAAACCATATCCATTCATCAAGGCCAAGATCCGAAGGACACCCCGCAGAGCGGCTCCCCAAGTCGTCCCCTCGGGACACAGCCTTTCTTCTTTGGAACCTTCCTTGCACTTTGAATGTGCCTTTCTGTGGCGGTTTGGGAAAATGTGGCTTTGTATTTTTATTTCTTTGTAGGTATTTTGAGGGCAGGGGCTGCGTCTCAGTCACCTTTGTGACCCCTGGCCAGGGTGTGTGGAGTAATGGACGGAGGGGTGGATACTATCTTTTGGGGAGACTGGTCCCCTATTTAAATCTGAAATCGCTTTCAGATTAAAGCACCGATCTTGAAGGGAAATGATGATAGCTTCTTGGAGGGATTCAAAGGAAAAATATGCGTTCACACTTGAGATAAGCAGATTAGGGCACGCGGGTCACGAATTTGACTTTTTATGTTCCGGAAGATAAGGAAGGAAAAAATGGTCAAGTGACCAGAGTTAATTTTCTGACAAAAATGAACCTAGCCTTTTCTCTATTGACATACCAGCTCTCCTCCCTTGACAACGATCTTCAAACTCGGTTTTCTCATCTGTCAACT
Organism: Mustela lutreola; assembly: GCF_030435805.1. Classification (NCBI taxonomy): domain Eukaryota; kingdom Metazoa; phylum Chordata; class Mammalia; order Carnivora; family Mustelidae; genus Mustela; species Mustela lutreola. Next base: position 35,069,248 of record NC_081300.1, on the reverse strand, counting down.
GGGATAGAAATTCCTAACCCACTGAACTTCCCCCAAAGAGAAAATGCTCTGTGCGTGGGGCAGGTATTATCTATTTAGGTAATTATTGATTATCTAAAGTTACTGTCTTGGGGCGCCTGGGTGGCTTAGTGGGTTAAAGCCTCTACCTTCAGCTCAGGTCATGATCCCAGGGTCCTGGGCTCTCTTCTCAGCAGGGAGCCTGCTTCCTGCTCTCTCTCTGCCTGCCTCTCTGCCTACTTGTGATCTCTGTCTGTCAAATAAATAAATAACATGTTTTAAAGTCACCGTCTTAGTGCATCGTCTAGAAAGACAGGCACTGTACCATTAATCAGGGGCCAAAGTCTGTCTTTCTGTTTCCATTTTCTGAATATCTCTCATGGAAGACGAACTTCCCAGAATTATCTGGGTTGTTGCCATGACTTTCTTCTGACCTTACTGGTGTGGGTGGCCACTGCCAGCGTGGCGCCTTCCAGCAAGCCGCTCAGCCACGCCGGATGCCACGCCCTTAGTTAGATTCTGTCGGGGCTGGGCGCCTGCAGGTTCAAGGCCTGTGCACAAATGTCTCCTTCCCGTTGGTGGAGTGCTTCGAGTCTTCCGAAATCTCTGCTTTCGCAGACATTATTCCATGAGCTCATCCCCAATTCCCTGGATGAGAGTTGGGAACCCCGGGCAGGGGCCACATTTGCTGAGCTACAGAGAGCCCGTTAGATCTTCTGCCGCCAGCACAGCAGGTGAGAAGTCTGGGAATCGAGGGCTTCCGTCATGGACTTGGTGTTCCTTACACTCAACCTCCCCAGCCCCTGTCCCTACAGTGGGTGGGGGGTGACTTGAAGAGGGGGGCTTTCTGATTCAGAGAATAAGTCACCTGGTGATTCGAGGGGTGGCTTTAAGGAACATGGCTGGGTGGAACACCCAAGCTCACAACCCAGACGAGGTAAAAGGCGACTCTTCACAGGGCAGAGGATTCTTTCCTTTCTAAAAGGACTCCTTATGAGGCTCTTCTGATGAGCAAACAGCATATCTCAACAGGATTCATTATAAAGAAAAAAAGAAGGAAGAAGACAAAACCGAAGGTAATAACAATTTGCCTCCTATTTCAGGAGCAGCTCTTGTGAGAAGTGAGGCCCACCTGTTTCTCATCAAAGCGCCTGCAAGTCCCTCTCCTGGAGAAAGTGGGGAGCTGCAGAGACGGGGGAACTCAGGGGGGCTGGGAAAGAAGCATGGCCCTGTGATCCTATCTGTCCCTCCCTGACAGAGAAGGACACCTGTCGTCCCCCTGTCAGGGGGCAGCGAGGAGGGGTGGTCCTGGAGGGAGGAGTAAGGATCGAGCAGTGTCCCACTGTGAGCGGCCCATCCAGACACTGGCAGCTCCGTGGGGAGGATGGCGGACTTACTCCAGAGGCAGATCTCTGACCCTTCCAGAGCTGTGGACCTGGCCACTGGGTCCTGATGGAGGCCGCCTCTTTCATTCGTCCCTGATGGGCACCAGGGGGCTCCTGGCTCTGGCAATATTTGCTTTATGGCATCAGAGCAGCGTTTCCCGTATTCACATAGTTAAATTAGTTAGCTGGATAGGAACCTCTGAGATGATGTATCTAGTTGTCAGTCGTGACTTGGTGCTAATGGCACTACAATTTGGTTACAACCCTCACCGTCATTAATCATCGGCCCCCGGCCGGCTGCATGTGGGGGTGCTGAGAGGGTGGGGCCGGCTTGGGCAGCAATGCGCCCAGCACCCAGGCCGGCTGTCTCTCTCTTCCTCTGGGCAGTGTGGAGGCTCCGTCCCTGGGCAGGCTGCTGTCCCCCGGTTCCTGCCGCCACCACCGCCACCAGCACGGCGCACCTCTATTTATTAGCATCATGCTACTTATGCTAATAGCAGGCCGTACACTATTTCTGAGCATTAACATCTGCTCCAAGCAGCCGACTTTCACTTACAGAAACTGATTTCAGCTCAGTCAAGCAGATAAACAGAGAAATCAAAGCAGGTGGCTGGAAGTGAAGGAGGAATTCTCAATTCCTGCATTCAACCGATGAACTTCACTAAAGCCATAATTAATATTCAGATAACTATATTCCGACACATAGAATAAACAAGATCATTTAAAGGATGCAAAATACATCCCCAGGGCCAGAGGGGAAGAGAGGGAGGGGAAGGCAGAGGACTGAATATGAATGCAGACACTTCCGTGTGGGCCTATTGTCTGCGTGTTTGCAGCCTTGGAGGAGAGGTGCCCAGGCTCAGGCTCGAGGCTCGCAGAGCCCCTTCTGCAGGCCGGCAGGAGCCAGGCCACTCACGGACGAAACAAGGGAGCCTGCGGGACAGCGTCCGGGAGGCAGAGCTATCCACACCGCGGGCTGGTGGAAAGCTGCCCTCTGCACTCCTCTCCTTGGGAAGCTGTCAGAAGGAGGGCTGACCCCGGGGGGGGGGGGGTGGGGGGGACCCAGCGGCTGGGTCTGCCTCCCTGCACCCAGGCCTTTTCCTTCTATGGAATGCCCTGCTGGTAATCCTTCCTGCCTACGATTTGTGATTCTAGCATTAAAAATAACATCTCTGTATGATTCGGATGAGGCTGAATCCAACTCTTTATATTCAAAGCTACGAGAGAGACGGTGCATACCTTATTGGGTTAATTTACGTCATTTTGTTGTCTTTCCTAGTCGGTCATTTCAGAAATGTTAAAAATAAGACCCATGCCACCATCTGGAACAAATTCTGAAGCCAATTGTTCTTGTTCTCCAAAGACCAGCAGTCCCGTGGCTTTGAGGTTTAGACACCCACCCAGCGACCATCCCCATGCCACTTGCATATGCTTGGCAAAATGCTCACCCCAACGCATTTCACCGTAGCTGATAACAGCAGTGGGAGTAATGGGAAAGGTCAACGGAAGCCATCACCTGGTACGGTGCACACTCCATGTGCGTGTGTGTGTGCCTGTGTGGGCTGCAGACAGAGCATTCATGCAAGTGTGTGATTTCAGGATGGATCTCTGTACCTTGAGCTCGAGGGGACCGTCGGTGACCAGGACCCAGTGTGTGGGATCCCAACCTGAGCCCCACCGGAGGGGGAGCAGCCACCAGGACAGGGGGACCCCAAGAGCCCTCTCAGGTGTGCCCCGCTGTCACAGTGCTGGCTGAGCCGGTCCCCGTATGAACCCACACTAGCCATGGTGAGCGGAGAGCCGGGTTCGTCCCTCGCCAAGAGGCCCTTGCTAACTTTTGCTTTGCTCTTTTTTTTGGTTCCTCTAGCCACGAGGGCCTTGTGGCTAAACAACAGTGACAACAAAATGTTATTGATAACTTTAATTTCCACTTTGGGGAAACATTCCTCTCCTTCCCCACGCCTCTGCACATATGTCCTGTTTATGTCCCGTCCTCTGAGAATGGTGTTGACAATGCTGGGAGCCCTGAGCTGCGTCCTGGGTGCTGTCAAGGCTCCTCTGGAACCACTTGCTTTGTGGTTGAAATTTCCCCTGACGCCTGGAATCTTTTTTCTTTCTTTCTTTTCTTCTTCTTCTTCTTCTTCTTTTTTTTTTTTTTTTTGGTTTCCTTGGAAATGACTCTGAATCACAGTGTTTGCAGCAATGGGGGGGAGGTAAGAGGATATTCCCTGGAGGGGTGTTGGGGGGGGGGTGGGGGACGAACAGGCTTCCCCAGGGAAAGCTGAGGTCTGCACAGGCCTGTGTGGCTGTGTGGTGTGGCTGGGGGTCTTCAGGAGCCCCCAGGAGCAAGCTTTAGGGCCAAAAGTGGATTGGACCCTGGACAGCCCGGAATGGCTTCTTCCCTGGAGCCTGTCTGCCCACCCCATCTCCAAGGGAACTGGCCAAGCGACAGCCATCTTCCCAGCCTGAGCTCGCTGTCTCAGCTACAGGGCTCTACCGGGCCCCTGTGCGGTACTTCGCTCTCCCCTATCCATCTTTGCCTAATTTGAGTGTCACCACAGCCACAAGAGGTAAGTGAGACAGGACTTGCCTGCCATCTCCGTTTGCAGAGGCTGACACAGAGCCAGAGAGGTTGGGACACCCCCCACCAACCCCCAGACTGTGGTATGAGTTAATCAGTGGCAGAGATCGGCCTACAGGTCCTCACCCCCAGCCTGGCAAGTCTGATGCCCCCGGCCCCGCTCCCGTGCACCCCCACATGACCTGCAGACGCGCACATGTGCCTCACGAAGTCCCAGGCTCACGCGGACTGCCGCTCGCCGCCTGTCTCACACACTCGTGCACACACAGCTCCGTGGGCCCGGAGGAAGAGGAGGAGGACACCTCCTGGCTGGCAGGAGCTGGGTGCTACCGGGGGAAGGAGCCGCACCCTGCCGGGGCGCGCTGCCTGCCTGACTTCACAAAATGCATACACGCAGAAGCAGGGACAGACATGCCCTGATGTGGCACCCTGTGGCTTAGTCGTCTTAGGCCACAGCGGGCCATGGCGGTGCAGCAGGTCGACCCTCCTCAGCCCTGATGTGTCCAGTCTCTTCCTCCTTTGCATATCCTCCACCCCCACCCCCCGCGGGCCCCCCGCACCCCCCGCACCCCCTCATCTCCTCTCCTCCTCTATCAGCATGACCGTCACCTGAGTCTCCAAATTGTCAACTCCCAAACCAGACATATGCAGGGCAAGGACAAAAACTGATTTCAGACCCATATCCTTCAGAGTCTGGGAAATTTCACCCAGGCTGGATAGAAGCAGGCCTGTGTACACTCCGAGGACCCGGGCTGCTCAGCTCGGAACGGGGCTTCTATTCAAGAGAAGGAGTCCCTGGGTCGTCCGTGTGTGTAAGGGGGGGTGAGGTCTTCTGTAAAAGGGACAATCCGAGTGCTGTGAGTGGCCTTTAACATTAAGGCAGGAAGGCTGGTTCCTGGTCAGGTCTATGTGAAAGGACACGACTTTTCTGTCATGCGTCTGCAAAAGGACATGAAAATTGCCAGTCTCTGGGGCCCGTTCCAGGCTTCTCTCCCCACCTTGACTCCACACGCGTGGACTGACAGGAGCGCTTTCCATCCCATTGGTTGTCTGTGGGGCATTGAGGGATGAACCTCGGGGGTGGTGACAGATGGAGAGTACCCTCCCTTTGACTTCTTCGAATGGAAATGACAGAAAACTCACCATTTTATGTCACTACCGGGCTCTGGCCCATCGTGGGAGAAATCTCTTTCATTCAACCCCGGTACCTCCTTTCTGCATGTGCCTGATTCTGGGACAGCCACGAAGTCTTCGCTTGTCCACCCAAGCATGCCCCTGTGAGCCTCACCTCCACCTGGCAGCTGCTCAGGTAGCTCTCCCATCTGGTGCCCCGTAATTGCCTCACCCCGTGCAGGTGTGCGCGTGTGCATATGTCTCTGCCCTGTGCCCTGAGGGCCTGAGGCTCTGAATCCAGAACCAGGGGCGGCCACTATGTGGCTGAAGCTGTGCAGTGCTCCTGGTGCCCTCTGCTGGCCACATCTGGAAACACAGGCAGCCTCTAGCCAGTGTCTGGGTGGGACCTTCCAGAGGTGGAGGTTTTCAGGACAAACAGGGCTGGCTGCGGGGAGGTGGCTCTTGTCTCTCCCGGTGTGCACCTCCGAGCCTTCCCCTGCGCCCTCCCGCCCCCCGCCCCGGTACCATACACGGGGGAATAGAGTCCCTTTTCCTCATCTCTTCACAGTGGAGGGACCTCATGCCTGATTCTGGTCTTTGCTGGCTGTGTGGTCCTGGGCAAGCTGCCCAGCCTCTCTGGGCTTCATTTAGTTCTGATCCCTCCTTCAGATCCCACTTCGAGTACCGGTTCCTACTTGCCATCTTGCCCACACAGGCCCCCACTCACTGTGGAACGTCCCCCTCACCTTCTGCAACCCGGGCCTTGGGCCTCTTTCTCAGGCTCACCACCCCTTGAGGGCAGAGCTCTTTCAGATCCTTTTTTTTCTTTTTGAATCGCACCCAGCACCCACGTAGCTGTCTTAACACCGCACCAGCACCAGCAGTCGACCAATACCTGTTGAAATGATTTGTTTTACAATGGCTGCCTTGGACTAGAAATTCCCTCAGGTGCCTCCGTGGCTCGGATCCTTTTTCATTCTAATTGTCGCTTGTGGGTTGGTCTCCAGTCCCAGGTGAGACTTTAGACCCTAGAGGGCAAGGTGTCCCGGAATAACAGTGTGGCGGCTTTCCTGAATACAGAAAGCAGTTCTGACTAGTAAAGTGGTTACGCGTGTCACTCCCTCTCCCCAGACCAGTACATTTTTAGGGCAGAACAGGAAGATGAAGGCTGTGAAGAACATGGCAGGGCCAAACTCCTTCTCCATTTCTACCCCTCCTCCTGTGTGAGCCGCCCCCCCCCGCCCCCGCTCATCAGCACCCCATCTCTGCCCTACAGCGTCTCTTGCTGTTGTTCCCTTTACCCAGCTGGTGGGCTGATGGTGCCCGCAGCTTCGCAGCAGCTCATCCCAGCCCCTAAACTCCAGGCAGGAGGATGAGGCGACCCTCGGGTCTTATTAGAGCTCTCAGCACACTCCCCTATGTGACTCCTCTCCAAGGCTGCCCCAGCACAGCAAACACTGCCTCCCGAAAACAACAGTAACAGCTAACGGGTATTAATAGCTCAGAATGTGCCAGGAGCCACGCTGAGAGCTTTGCACGTATTATCTCACGGAATGCTCCTAACAACTCTCCCCAGCGGCTCTATTATTATCTTTATTTTATAAAGAGAAAGCTGAGGTACAGAGAAGCCAAGCCACTTGCCTAAGGTCACACAGCTAGACAGTGGGAGAGTCAACATTTGAACCTGAGCCCTTTGATTCCAGAGCCTGTGGTTCATAACACACTCCTTCAGGCAGCAGGATGTCTGGATGGTGGATGAGGGCTAGGCGCCTATCAGACAGACAGACGGGCACACACACACACACACAGGCCTGGTGCCGTGCCTATGGAACATGCCAGTGAAGCCCACACCTGCCCGTGTCAGGTTTCCACACACACGCTTATGTTAGTCATCTGTGTGCATGATGCTCTCGGGGCCTGACTGTCTGTGGTATTTTGGAGCAGCGCGATCTAATAGAACGTTCTGCAGTGAAGCAAATGTCCTATGTCTGCACTAACACAGTGGCCACTAGCTACTTGTGGCTAATGAACGCTTGGGCACGGCAAGGAGACTGGGGAACCGAATTTTTTTTTTTTTTTAAAGATTTTATTTATTTGACAGACAGAGATTACAAGCAGGCAGAGAGGCAGGTAGAGAGAGAGGAGGAAGCAGGCTCCCTGCTGAGCAGAGAGCCCGACGTGGGGCTCGATCCCAGAACCCTGGGATCATGACCTGAGCCGAAGGCAGAGGCTTTAACCCACTGAGCCACCCAGGCGCCCCAGGGGGGAACCGAATTTTTAATCACATCGAAATAAAATTGATTTCAATGTACACAGAAACTGCCACACATGGCTGAGGGCTGTCCAGCGGCCGCATCATGGGGCGGTCGTGGGCATGAAGGGAGGCCACGGGGCCAGGAGGGCACGTTAGAGCCCTCAGTAACACGGTGTTACTGTCCCTGCATGCTCAGTGACAGTGTGAATGCATTTCTGTGTGTCCTCTCCACATCTCCATTTGTCCTGCCATCCAGCTGCCCTCCACTCTGCGGGGGCCTTCGGAAGCCCACCCTCCCGACAGCGGCTCTGACCCAGGCGTACCCACGATGATGTCAAGGAAGGAGGGGTTGGCTCTAGGCCTCCCAGGAGAGCAGTTAGGGTGTTGCAGGCCAGCCTGGGGCCTTGGGGACACCTCCCGCCCGCAGATTCCCTTGTCCCAGCCCAGCCCAGCTTCCCAGAGCCTCCCCGGTGCTTGGGTGAATCATTTCAGCTGCAATTTGTAAGTAAAACATCAGCTTATTTCGTCGTGTTGCTTTTATTAGTTTCTTTTACGTTAAAAGAGGGAGGAAAGGACCAGCAGGCTGCCTCAGGCATTTGGTTGTGGTTCTGGGGGCCACACAGAAGTCTCTGAGGAATGCGTCTCTCCTGAGGGGTCCAGAGAACCCAGTGGGGTGGAGTCAGGCTGGTTGGGGCTGTGGTGGGTGGGTGTGTGAGGCCACAAGGACAGGGGGATGGGGCAGGCAGGGCTGGAGGCCTCAGCCACCGCAGAGCAGGGAGGAGGGAGCTGGGCGACCTACATCTCCGCTGTGAATCTGGCTGACTCACCCCTGGACAGTTCCCGCTCTCCCTCCGGGGTGGAATGCAACCTTGGCATCCTGGGAAAGAGACGCTGCAAGAAAGGGCAGGGTGGTGGCCCAGGCAAAAGCTAGAGGGATCGAAGCCGCAGTATAAAGGATTTAGGTGGGAGCATAGGAAGGATAGACCTGAGCAGCTTTGTGGGTGGGGGCGGGGTTCGGGGACAGGAGGGCTCCCTGGATCCTGTCTCAGGCTTCATGCATCCCTGACCTCTTAGTGGGTCTGGCACGGTCTGTGACCTCACTATTGTTCAGACCAACTGGGAAAGAACAGTAATCACATCTGTGAAGACTGTTTAACTCGTTCTCATATAAATGACTTTAAATACCATGATACGTGGACACCTCTCACATTGATACCTCCAGCCCGGGCCGTCACTCAGCTCCGGGGTCACACAGCTACCTGCCTTCTTCATGCCTCTGCGTGCACATCGAACTGGCATCCCCCTCTCAGCACAGCCAAAACGGAATTTTGATTTCCCATGCTTAAAACAGATTCCTTTCCAGTAAATGGGACCACTTGGCACTGAGAGGTCAGAGGTTCTTAGGCTCTCCTCTTTCTCTCGCTCCACACCCAATCCAGCAATGACCCTGTATTTCCCGCATCTTCTCTGCCCACCCTATTTTACATGCCCATCATTTCCACCTGGGCTGCCTACCTCCACCTTTGCTCCCCCATAGCAGCTGGCTCTACCCAGCAGCCAGAAAGATCTTTGTGAAATGTACATAACGGCATGTCGCTTCCAGTTTTGTGCTATACTTAGAATGCAGCTCAGACCCTCTCTTGACCTGCCAAGCCTGACGCAACCCTCACTCCCCACCTCTTCCCTCCTCTCTCTCCTCATCACTCCACAAAGCTCCGGTCACACGGGGCTTTCTCTAGTCCCTTGAACACATGAAGTCTTTTCCTGCCTCAGGACATTTGTACTTGCTGTTCCCTCTGCCCAAAGATCGCCCTCCCTCTATCTCTGTGGTTTGGATCTGAGCTCCACTGTTAGATCTGGAGGGAGACCTCCCGTCACACAGCATAGAGGAGCCCCAGTCACTCTATGCCTTACCAGTACACTTGAACTCTCAGTACAGCCCTTACTAGCACGGCTTTCGTTTTGATTTTAAGTTTATCATCCAACCTCTCCTCCGGAAAATGTAAGCCGATGATAGTCAGAAGTTTATCTGCCTTGGTCATTGTTGTGTCTCTAGCAGCTAGACTCGTGCCTGGCACAGAGCGGGTGATCGATAACTATTTGTGAATGAATGAATTATTTAATCCCAATGATGTTTGTCTGAGAAGCCTTTTTGCCTGGGGTGTTAGTGTGAGCTCGTGAATGTGTTTCCTGGACCGGCTCTTGTGTACGAGTTGCAAGACTAATTAAACTCATACATATTTGTGGAAATGCAAATATAATTTTATTTACCAATGACTGTAATAAAGGTAAATGCTCCTTACTTAAACAAACAATTCACTTTGGGAATAGAGCTGTAAACAGAAGCAATAAATAAACACTCGTTATTGAGTGCTTACTGGGTATCCACTGAACTTCAGAAGCTGGCTGCTCTGATCAGCCGTCAGAGTGCTCACCCTCCTGGAGACGTCCTCCTCCTCAGAGAGGGGACTCAGCCAAGACCTGCACATTACTCGACCAAGCACATGACTCTCGGGAGGCACAGCCTGGCGTCTCGGCTCTGCCACTTCCTCACTACGTGACCTAGGACTTGACTTAAACTCTCTGTTTCCTTGTCTGCTGAATAGAGAAAGGAACTGAGCCCCCTCCTGGGGAACCGGGAGCCTTAAATGAGATAGCACATTAGAATGCCTGGTACTCTGTTGAGCACTTGGTAAACAATAAAGACACGTTAGGCATTCTTCTCTTGTTATTATGATTATTAGCATTATACAAGCCTATTCTAGGTGTTTCTACATGTTCTCATTTAATTGCTACGATAACCCACGGAGTCAGGGTTGTTATTCCTGATTTATAGGCTGAGAGCTCAGAGCTCCAGGACTAAGATGTCCGTGGTCATCATTGAGCTCTCAAGGATGAAACCTCAAGGCTTCCGACTCCAGATCCAGTGCTCTCTGCATGGCACTGCCCCTGCCTCCCCTCGTTCTTGGGGAGAACCTAGAGCTAATGAAAGCTAACTCTCACACCCCATTTCCCTTTTGACCCACGGCCCAGCCGTAGTCACACACTCTTCAATCCTTATGGGATCTCACCATTTCCAGTTACCTCCAGCCCCTACTGTAGTCTCTGAGCAAGCCCTCCAATCCTTCCATGATCGCCCGCCACCCCCCAAGAGTCCCTAATGCTTGTCCGGCGTGGACGCTAGATCCAGCACTAACTTCCCATCGCGTGACGTTAGACCGTGAAATGGGAAGCATTCTTAGAGGTGCTTACTGCCATCACTCATCTGCGTTCTCAGGTGAGAAAATGGAGAGCCCCAAGAGCCCAGTGACGCACTCTGGGGGGATCCCGGGCTCGAACCCAGACTTCCACCTCCTTTTGAGTCCTGGCCACGGCTTGACCCACCACCCAGAGGCAGGCATGGGAGCAGGCTTGACCCACCACCCTGGCCACCGTGGGAGCAGGTTAGGGCATGCAAGGGGCTCCCAAGTCAGCCCACTGGTGGTGGGTGAGGGTAGGTTGTGCTTTAATTATGCTTTGGGCCGCAGTATCCCAGCGTGGGCCTCTCGAGCCTGGTGGCTTCCTCAGGCGGGGGCTGCAGGTTCTCCTTCCATGCTTCATGCAAGGTGCAGCCCAGTCCTGGGTGAGTGAGTGATCGTTCAGATATGTGGCGGGGGGCTCCTGGGTGGACCTGCTAGCCTGGCCTAAGGCAGAGAACCATGACATTCACAACAGTTCTCTTTGAGAGGTGAGAAGGCAGGTGCCTTTCTCTTGCTACCTTCCCGTCTTGTTTATGTTTTCTATGGTGAGTATTGCTCACCGTGGAAAACATTTATAAGCCACTTTATTTTAAAAAAGCAACTGGTCTTTGCTGGGACCAGAGTGAGAGTCCCTCCAGGTGAGTGAAAGCAGCCACCTTAGATCTGGGCTCAGGTGTGCCCAGCTGAAGTCTGCGGAGAAGTCTGTGGGGCACATGGTGTCACTGACACGTCTTGCCTTGGGGACCTTGCAGTCTAAGGAGAAGCCAGCCGGATGTGCCCTTGCAGCCTGGGTGGCACAGCAGGTCTGAGGCCCTGGGGAGGGCGATTCAGGCTCGAGGGGCCTCAAAAACGGAAGAATGAGGCTGCAGCCATTACAGGCCTCCTGAAGGAGGCTCACTGTAGCCTCTGCGGTGGAGAAGGCTTTGGTTCAGGGGAACGAGAAGGGAGTGGGGTGCATGGGGTGGGAGGGGCTGCCTGAGTAGAGAGGCCCGGCTGGGACTGATCTCGCAGGGAGGGAGGCACAAGAGCAGGGCCGGAGGTGTCTGGGTTGGGAGCCCTTTGACGTCTTTCCTTTTTTACGTGGGATACATCTACAATCTCGGGCAGGCCTGCCACGGTGCAGGCAGGGTCTGGACACTCTGCCTCGATGGCTGCATTTCATACTCAGGATAAACCTATTTAGGCAGTTTGTACATTCTCATTTGCCAGGCAAAGAAACTGAGGCTGGCCCAGGAGGTAAAGTGACTCGCCCAAGGCCTCCCAGCTGCTCAGTGGAACAGCTGGGATTCACCCTCAGCACTGCCCATTCCACAGCCCCTGTGCTGCCCCCTCTAGCCACCGCCGAGTCCTCACCTCCCACTGAATGTGGTCGGAAGGCCCAGAAATCTGTGTGGGGTGCTGAGCAGGTGGGAACACGCAACCTGAGCTGTGTCCATATCCGTGTGTGCCTGTGTGTGCTCATGCGTTTATCTGTATGTGCTGTGTCTGCGTGTGCGTGAATGTGTGTTTGAGTGTGTGTCTGCATGCAGGGTCTGGGTGGCCCAGTGCCTGAGGGTGAGATGCAGGGGAGCAGGATCAGAACCTCTCCCTAGGGGTGGGGATATGCCGTTCTGGCACTGATGACAACAGACTGAGGAAGGAGTTTTCTGATGCAAGTGCATGGGCCTGGCCGTGTGGGAGGTCATTTCCCCTGGGGAAGAAGGCCTCGGGCCAGTGGCCACAAGGCAGGGCGCAGGAAGTTACAGGATGCTGGGAGGGTGTCCATCTCCGAGGAGGGAGGAAGCCCCAGCATTCCGACAGCTGACCGTGGGGCTGGGGAGCCTCCAGAAGGTGGCTCTGGGGACCAGGCATTGGTGTGCACGGAGGCCCCTGAGCTGTTCGCCAGCTGTGGGCTTCTTGGATCCTCATTTGGGGAATTCCAAGGCTTGGGAAGGTGGCTGGGATCTTTACTTCCCACCAGAGTCCCAGGGGATTCTGACACAGCACCCCTGGGACGGGCTGGGGAGGCTCAGGGTCTGGCCCCAGCTGCAGGAAGACAAGGCAGGCTTCCCCTAAGGGCTCTGCGTGCCCCCCACGCCGACTGTGGAGGACCTTCCGGCCAAGCACAGATGACACCCCTGAGTTTGAGCACAGGGTGGTGCACCTAGGGACCAGCATTGTGGGTCCCTTCGGTTGAGTGAAGGAGGGAAGAGCTAAACCTGTGCCTGAGACCCTGGGACCCTTGAGACGAGGTAGGACTGGCCCTCTTCCCACGCACTGCCTGGAGCAAAGCGAGTTTGCACACAGGCGAGGCTCAGGGTGGGCCTACCCTTATGTCTGCACCCCAGGAGCTGCATCAGTTCCCAAGTGGCCCAGGGATGAGACAAAGGTACAGGTCACCTGTAATGGATGTGTGGGCTGGGCACAGGGACTCTGTGTGTCTAGACAGAAGGACCGAGCCAGCAGGGCAGAGATGCGTTCAGCCAGAGAGCATTTCTCAGGAGCCCCACCCTAACCCTCTTTTGCACTGTCCTTCCCTCAGGGCACACTGCTTCCAAGAGCTGCCTCTGGCCTTGCTGGTCAGGTTTGAGCACCATCTGCTCCCACCCAGATGGAGGCCGTGGGGAGGGCCGGCTCTCTCTTCTCATAGCTGCTGCCTGCACCCCCCCCCCCCAACTCCTTCTCTTTGTCTCTGTCTCTGCGCGCCCCCCACCTCAACCAGGGCTCTGCCCTTTCTGTCTCCTAGGGCAGCTGGGTGCTTCGGGCTACTTTCTGGGGAGCCCAGAAACCCCAACCCCCTCTTCTTCCGGTCTCCCAGGGGAATCTGTGGGCAGAATGTGAGAAAATGCCACAGATGGCCCAGCCGTGCATCCAGGAAAGCAGCGAGGTCTCTAGGGGACACAGTCTCACTTAGTGTCCCACTCAATTAGGCTGCCCACAACCACACGTGTGCAGAACCCTTCCTCCCACAGACCTTTCCCACCCTCCTCCACACCCAGGCCAGAACCCCTTGGAAAGACCCCCGTCTCCACACATATTGGCAGAGAGCGGCATGAGTGCCCAGCGAGGGAGCTGGACCCAGCTTTTTTGCTGTTTCTGACGTGCACTCGGTAGAAACTCTAGTCATAGATATACACACGATCTGTCACTTGAGAACTGGCCCGCCGAGCCTGTCACAGCCCACACCGGCCTGCATACGCCCAGCACATATGAACACATACACGCTCACGTGGCCTTGCCTGTGGCTCACTGGCTGGAACCGCAGTGTGCTCAGAGGAAGGTGGTGTGTGTGCTTGTGTGTACACACGCACCTGTGCACGCACACATGTGCCAGTGTTCTCACAGCAGCTGCAGTGAGGGCTGCAGATGATTCTGGAGCTCTGCTTGGACTCAGAGCTTTAGGATGGGGCCCCGAGGTCCTCCTCGCATGTGATAGCCTTCGTCTGAAGAAAGGGCAGGGCCCACCTGGAGAGCAAATGCCCGTGCGAGGGAGTTGGCAGCCTTGGTGGTGCAGTGAGAGCGTCCTATCTGCATCTTCCCTTTACCTTCCAGAACCAGGGCAGAACACAGAGCTCTCCTACACCCGACTTGCTTATACAAACCACATGACACCAATACACACACAGGCACACACACAGGCACACAAGAAACTCAGAAGACACAGCCTAAATGCAAAATGTGAGGGGCCGACAGGTAACCAACCACACAGTGTGCCTCTAATGGACTTAGCACGTGCCAGGAGCGTAATCCACACCACGGTCACTCACAACCCTCTCTCTGCCACGGTCTTCAGAGGGCCCAAAAAGCTTCACCCCTCACAGCCTGTCAATACGGCACGTATACGGCAGTGGGCAGGGGAGAGGGCAGAACCCACCCGCCACCTCCAATGGCAACCCAGAGCCAACCCAGCACGCGCGGCTCAAGTCTGTGCACAGCAAAGCGGCCCTGCCCCTCGTTCTGGGAAGGCCTCCCCTTCCTAATGGTCTGCTCATCCTTCCAGCGGTGCAAGTTTAGGGAACCCATTCCCAGAACCTCCAGATTTTATTCTAAAGGAAAGAAAGCCATAGGTTTCGCATTCTCCGACGAGTTCCCTGCCGCTGCTAACCCTTTTCTGTGTGCCCGCGTGTGCGTGCGTACGTGAGTTCTCCTAGGACAGCTGCACAGGGCCACTTTCTCTGCCCAGCCCGAGCCAGGTGTAGTCCCAGGGATGACAGGAGCCCTGCAGGCTGGGAGCAGGCTTGGGCGGACACCGGAGGACTTGGTGAGTGGACATCAGCCCGTGCTCCCAGCCTTGAAGGTGAAGCAGCTTGCACGCTCCAGGCCAGACCAGCTAGGAACCTGCGACCCTCCTCCCAGTTCTCCTTCCCTTTCTCTGAGGCCTCTCTTCTGTTCACGGGCTTGGCTTTGCTGAGGTGACACCTGATCGTGGCCGACGTGCAGGACTGGGTGGCCCTGGCAAGAACTGCCCCAAATTTCTCCAGAACCTGCCTTTGGTCTTGGTCAGATGAGCAGGAATTTGGCTGGGATCGTGTGAGCTGACGCAGAAGGGAGGTTGCAGGCTGAGCGTTCTCAGCAAACGCCTTCTGTTTATTTGTGGATGTCTAGTGAGAATTTGGCCTTGGGCTTTATGGGGTTCCTAGGCCACACAGGTGTGAGCGAGAGGACTTTTGGCCTCTGGCCTAGGACCCTATCCCTCCTTCCTCCAAACCAGCTGGTTTTCCTTCTCCTGCGAGGGTTTTGTGGCTTAAATTGTGTCTTTGGTTAGCAAAGCCTCATTATGGAGTGGTGTGCGAGCATGCAGGTCTGTGAGACGTGTGTATATCCACGCGTGTATCTCTGCGTGCATGTGTGTGTGTGTCAGTGTGTTTCTATGTGATGTGTCTGTGACAGCACGCGTTGGCGTTAGTTGTATTTTTGAGAGGGTGTGTACTTATGCATGTATTGCTCTGAATGTCCATATTTGAGTGTGTTCCTATGTATTTAGTTGTGAGTGTGTCTTTCTGTATGTATAGATGTGTATTTGTATGAAGGTGTGTTAGTTATCTCTGATGTGTCTACGTGTGTGCATGACTGAGTGTGTGTGTGTTCGGAGCCGCAGAAGACAGTGAGGAAATTTTAAGAAAACATTAGCCTATAATGTCACACGTATAATGTCACACGGCTTCACTTTCCCCATCTGTAAAAGGAAGGAGATGCACGAGATGATTGTTATTTACATCTGTAAAGAGAGCTGCAATCAGGGAAATGCGGTGGGCTTGAAAACATAAGGAATTTGGGAGCAAGTTCTGTCTTGGCGGTTCCCTAGTGTGTAACCAGGGTCGAGTTACTGCCCTCAGAGCTTCTGTTCCCTCGGCATTCAAAGGGGCACACTGACATCTCTGTCGCAGTTTTGTCACAGGGATTCGGTGAGATAAAATAAGCGAGGGCCCCATGTGTGTCATGTAGTAGGTGCGCGGTCAGTTCTCTCTCCCGTCCATCCTTGAGCCCTGATGTCATCCTGCCGTCCTATTTCCAAGACAGCAGGACTGTGAGAGCTCCCTGCGGTCTAATAGGGGTGCTGGCACTTAGCACATGACAATGACCCTAGAGATTTTAACTTCTTCACCACATTTTCCCTCATCTCAGCTCATTCCCTCCACATGACCCTAAGAGGTGGGAGGAACAGGTGCCCCTGCAGTGATTTAAGAGAGGAGGAAGCAGAGACTCAGAGTGAGGTGGCAGAGTGGGGCAGAGATGCAGGTGTCCGGCTCCCGGGTGCGGTGCATCCGTGGGGCACCGGCCACCTCTACGGCTGGCAGCGTCCAGAGTACTAAATGCTTCCTGCTTCCTGGGGCCCTAGCAAGAAAGGAAGCCTCTCTCGAGCTATCAGGCCCAAATCAGAGGAGCCTGCCCCGACCCTCAGACGCATGCAGGCCATCCTTGGAGTCGATACGTGGAATCAGCCCTTTGCACGGAAATTGCAGGTCTGACTCCGTGAAGGGTGGCTCGTCATTCCTAGAGCCAGCTCTGATCTGCCTGCAAGAAGCAGATTTCTCTCCCCGCCACCCAAAATCGATGGAGTGGACACCCAAAGCCAGATTCCTCAGCCTTGTCTCCCAACGGACATACGAGATTCGACTCTAAGGGATGTTTGCTGGTTTCTGAAATCAAGACCGCCGTAGAGCAGTGTGGTCTGGGTCCCAGGAGAGTAGGGAAGAAGATGGTCTCATGCTACTGAACGGGCCCAGCCTTTCAAGGTGATGTCTCAGAAAGGGGTACACTCCGTCTTTACATTTAACTTTGGGGAGGGGTGTGGAGGAAGGGTCCCAAACTAATCATTTCTTTTGGCCAGGGGCTGCCCAGCAGGCCAGGCCTCGGGAACCTGCCTTGCTGGTCTGCAGCCAGACCTCTGTCCCCCTGGTTTACCTCTGCCCCCTTCCCTGGCTTGCCAGCACTGGGTCTGAGCCTAAGCTGCGCTGCTGTATCCTGGCAGGATATGACCACATTGTAATTTTCCCTCATGATCCCTTTTCCATTTTTCTTTATAAAAAAGGTATCAACTCTACCTGGTGGCAATAGGGATAAAAAGCGGTAATATGAAAGAAAGCACTTTACAGATTAAAATACTATATAAATGGAGGGCATACTCTAACAGAAATGAAAGATAAAATTTAGCATCGACGATACAGTATGTAATATGCATGGTTTGATTTTAAATGCTCCAAACACCTTAGTACCTAGGTTACACAGGTACAGTGTAACATACGGCTTAATTTGGTCTCTAATGTGTTTTAGAGTATGCACTGTGATCCATAGGATTACATAATATCTTACGACACATCATAGTCCTAGCACCGAGGAAAGTACCATCAGAATCAGTTGACATTAGGCTATTTTGGCATTTGAAACACCAGCCCTAGATTTGTGATTTTTTTTTTTTTTTTTAAAGATTTATTTATTTATTTGACAGAGAGAGAGATCACAAGTAGGCAGAGAGGCAGGCAGAGAGAGGAAGGGAAGCAGGCTCCCTGCTGAGCAGAGAGCCCGATGTGGGACTCGATCCCAGGACCCTGAGATCATGACCTGAGCCGAAGGCAGCGGCTTAACCCACTGAGCCACCCAGGCGCCCCTAGATTTGTGATTTTAACCGCTAGAGCTGGGAGAGAGAAAATGAAAAATAGGAAGGGGGAAGGAATCTCCATGGGCCAGCAGTGGCGCCCCCTGGGTAGGAGGTTGGTCCCTAAGAAGGCAGAAGTTCCAGGAACAGGTCCAGGGAAAGGGAGTAGCAGGGAGAGGGCTCTCTCAGGGGAAGGTAGGAGAGTCTGGCTTGGCGGTGACTGCTCCCACTATTTATGAAGCCAGATGAGGAGCTACAGGGCTTGTGGTGGCCCCCGTGTCTGCTGATTAGCTAGAGATTATATTGATGATGTAATAAAAATTCACTTTGTCTATTAAGTTTCACCAGAACAATCAGGAGAGATTAGATAAAAATCAGAGGAAATGAATAACAGAAGGAAGACGAAAGCCACGAGCCTCACTCCCTGCCATGGTCCCCGTCTGTCTCCCTTTCTCCTGCCTTCTGGGGGGCAGGAATGACGATACCTCCACCCTGGCACCCAGGCCAAGCCAGCTAGAAACGTCCCCGAGCTGGGCGGCTGTCGGGGAGAACCTCACACTCAGATACGACACTGGTTTAAGTTTACGGACCCTTGTTTAATATTTGATTAGACCTTTGGCAAGGCAGCCTCCTGCTGGGGGATGAGCTGGGTACTGAGCCTTTCAGCTGCCTGGGTCCCCCTGGACCCACAGCGCGGGAGGAGGAATCCTGCGTTCTGGGCGATGCAGCTTTAGGCCAGGCAGACCCGTGCCCTTATAAGTAGCCAGGGGCCGCCCAGCCTCACAGTGGCTTCCTCTAGCCTGGCCTGTGTCCAGATTCCCCCATTAGAGAGGTTTCTTACGGTTACAGCCCGGGCTCTAAAATGTCCCTGTATGAGGCACATGTCACCAGAGATGGTAACACATTAATGTCCCTTAGCCGCCAGGGACATATCTGCCCAGTTTGATTTGTCAGATCAGCAGGGGGCAGGACTTTGAAAGGCTGGGAAAAGGAGGTCACGCTGGGTTGGGGGCCATTGTCTCAGGAAGGCGGGGAGGCCTGGGAGCACTGGGGCTTGGGGTATGTGGCCCGGGGGGATAGCTGGGGGTGGGGGGGAGAGTGGGGGAGGTTCCCATCCCCTGCCAGGAATGGAGTCGTGCAGTTACTCCGGCTCCGTGAGAGAGTCTGGTTCTGCTCACCCTCTGAGACCCCCCCTGGGTCAGGAAGGTGCCAGGTCTGTGGCACTCAAGGTCTGTGGAAGGCCAAAAGAGGAGAGTTTGCCTCTCCTAAAAAGACGGCTACAGCACTCCTATTCGGGGGCCCCCAAGGTCACCTCTTCATTCCTGCTCCTCTGGGCTGGCTTTCTCTCCTGGTGACGGCGAGGCACCCTAATTGTCCCCCTGCCGTAAATGGGCTGTCCAGGAGCCCTGGCACCCTTGCCCACACTGGCAGCATTTCTTCCTGGAATTTAACAAGATGCCTCAACTGCAAGGCCATTGTCACCCCGGGAAAGCACTGTTTCCTGGCTTCACCTCCATAGCCTGGCTGCCCCCAGCCATCCCTGAGCGGCGAGTGGGCACAGAGGAAGGGTGGAGGGCATGAGAAGATTTTAACCTCCAGAACCTCATAGTTTATCTCCGGGACATTCCGCTGAGTGAGCCTGTGGGGACAATCTGGATGTCTGCCTTGGTGACAGGGAACCTGGCCACAGGTTTAAATACTCCATGAGTAATTTCTCAGCCCAAGTGGGCTGCAGTTGGGACAGCTGAAGGACACTGCAGCCCCAAGGCAGGGGAGGCCGGTCCTTGCCGGTCCTGTGTGTGTCACTCACTTCCTGGGACAGAACTGGAGCCTTGTCATCTAGTTCCGATCCCCACTGCTTCTCCCTCAGCCGGATGGGTGGCGGGTCCCAATTTTATTCAAAGTGAGAAAGTCCTTTGTCCACTAGCCTGAGAAGGAGATGTCACTGCTGCGGGACAGAGCCAAAATGTAATGACGAGACGAAACAAGGCCATGGGGCCCGTCAGCCACCCAGCCTCCCTGCTCTGTCTCTTTCCCGTGTGCCAGCCTCGACTCCTGCCACCTCGCACTACTTGGGCGTCCAGGACCAAGCTCCCGTGGGCAGGAAGCCTGTACTCCTATCTGATTACTGCTTTTGGGGGGTTTCCTTCCTTTGTCATATAGGGCCTATGCACTTGGTACCTCTGTATTTGTGCGTTTGCTGCTCTCTGTCCTATCCAGTTATTTGGTGGTGGGGAGGGTGGGTCCCCATGCTCCAAGGAGAGACTTCCAGATCCTCTGTGTTGTGCATGAATCTATGCCTCCTTGAGGGAGGCCTGTGTCTGCCCCATGGGACCCAGGGCTTCCCAGTGGAGGTCATGGCCTGTCTCCCCCTCCAGACTGAAATGCCTTATACACTCTCCACTTTGCAGAAGCCTGCCTTTGCTCCATGGGGGGATGCCTGGGGGTGTCACAGAGGTCAGCTGCAGTTGGGGCAACGGTGCCCCTGCTCTTGCTTCACCTGGCTCCTCCTCTTGCCTCCGCTGGCCTCAGGGACCCTGTTCTCTCTGCTATGTGGTCACTGCTCTGGGCCAGACTCTTAAGCATCGGCTGAACTGAGACAGTTCGTAACATTCAGAGTTAATGAATGTTTTGCAGAGAAACTAGAGAGAAACAAACTAGGGCCTTAGGGACAGTGTGAGGGGCAGATAGGGGTTTCACACCAAAGGGCAGTCTAGCTGCCCTCTGGCTCCAGCACCTTGGGTGGAGCTCGCTCAGCTGCTCCTGCCTTCTCCCGTCCCCTCTCTGGTGTCTGTCATTGCAACCACTTCTGCCAAGTGGCCATTTATTAAAGTCTAAGGGTGTGCTCTCCCCACACTGAGACACTGCCCTGTAATTCGTGCCCTCCTCCTCTCTCGAGGGACACACTCAGTTGCCCTGTCCCGGACCTCACCCTTTTCTCCTTATTCCAGTGGATTTTCAAACTTGTTCAACACAAATGGTAACAGAATTGACTCTGAAATAAACAGTGTAGGGGCACCTGGGTGGCTCGTTTGGCTACGCGTCAAACTCATGACTTCGGCTTGCGTCATGACCTCACGGGTCCTGAGATCGAGCCCCACCTTGGGCCCTGTGCTCGGCGGGGATTCTGCTTGGAGTTTCTCTCCCTCGGCCCCTCCGGCCACTCTCTCTCTGAAATAAACAAACAAATCTTTAAAAACTAAAATATATCTAACAATTTACTTATTGAAATAATTAAGATGACCATAAAGAAGGTCTTATTTGTCAACAAAAAGACTTTTTAAAAATTGGGGCAAAAATGAAGCATGAACGTAAAGTCAGTACCTCTGTGCTCTTCTCCCTCACTCTCATGACTAATGGGACTGAGGTCCCTGCCTCCGTTGGACCTGGACGGTCTCTGTGCCATTGACCCCTAGGGAATCAGTCCTGCCCGCAGATCTGTTTCATCAGGCGCAGTGTTGAGTGTGTATGCCTGCGTGTGTGTGTGTGTGTGTGCGCGTATGTGTTTGTGTCCTGGGCGGGGGGGGGGGGGCATTTGCAAACGTTGAGGGATATAGCAGTTTGGATTCAGACTCGTTACAGGTCCTAAGTGTGGAAAAGATTCTAGTGCCCAACATACAGAACTAAGAGGAAAACCCATGTTACACTGTAAACTAATTATTCATTTTGGAAACGGAACAAAACACACATTCCCATTGGAACTACAATACTTTCTGGATTTTCTGATTCTCCTCTCTTGTTTTGTGTGGCTCTATTTTGCTGCTGCCCCAGCTCGGGCCCGGTGAGGGGTCTGGCCCAGGGTCCTGTGCCTCCCCCAGGAGCAGAGGGCTCCCCTACATAAGAGAAGAGGCTCGCCGTCACCCTGGGAGCTGTAAGGAGAGCGGCTAGAGAGAGCGGTGCGCTCTGCAGCTCCTCCAAGGCGAGTCTGACAGTGACGGGAGCGCCTTCCTTGTCAGGGGCCCCGCACGGGAGAGCAGGAAGTTCTTCCTCTCACCGTCAGATGGCAGGCGACCGCTGGTGGAGAGGGGAGCATTTCTGCACACACACGTAGTAGGGAGGGGAAGGGTCTAGAGGAGGGGCCTGGCTTCTGGGATCTCTGCTGTTCTCCAAGAGTTCCTTAGATCCGGGTCTTGGGTCTGGGAGGGGGATGGGGCCCTGGGGATGGAGGACGACCTTGGTGCCCAGACCCATCCATGCTCCCCGCGGGCCCTCTGTAGCTGCACCTAGTCTGGGCTGGTTTGGGAGCAAGTCCGGACATCCTGGAGCTGTTCCAAGTGATCTGGGGGCTGCGTCTCTGCTAGGAGTGCTGGGCCACTAGCACTCGGGAGGTAGTGCAGAGTCTAGCCAAGGTGCTTTGTCGGAGGGCTGGGTATAAGCTCACGGGCAGAACTCTGAGTGTGTGTGCAGCTGGGGGAGGGGAGGCAGGTCAGAGGAGGATAGATGTGGCCTGTTGGCTGAGGCCCAAATGTTCCCTATGGGAAGGGGTGCATCCAGCGCTCAGAACCTCCATTTCCCATTCCAGCCATGGGTACCACTCGTCACCCTCTACAATCGCAGCTCTCTCCCTTGCACGTTCAAGGTCCATCTCCTATCATCAGTCACCAACCATGGGACCTGGCCGCTATGGCAGGCTCCCTTTCAGCTGCCTCCACAGGCTCTGGGAGCAGAGATGAGGAATGATCCAAAGGCTCAGTGGGCTTTTCTCACCAACCCTATTCCCTTTCTTCCTCTCTGATGAACCCCCAGCCACAGGGACTCTCTCCTTTCCTCTCCTCCCTTCCAGATACTCAGGGCTGGCAAGGGCGGTCAGGAACATCGTGAGCTGGGACTCTGGCAGACAAGGGAGGAAGGGGTCAGGGGCAGGCCTGAAGGGAATTCCAAGGCCAAGGACACAGCGGCCTTCCCTTTCCTTCTTACTCACGGTGACAGGAGGTGAGCCTCCACGAGCAATGGCTTTCCAAAGTCCAGAATATTCCGGACCCAGCCAGACTCTGCTGGTCCCAAGAATCCCATTATGGTGGCTGATTTGATCAGGTGCCTTTCTTCCTGGGACCTCTAAGTTGAGAAGTACACACGGGCCTCTCCCGGGGCCAGTATCCTACCCATAACTTGGGATGTTACTTCAGGTTCATGACACCCCTTGGAGATGGAGCTCTTCACACAGCGGGCGCAAGGATGCTCCCTGCGCCTTCTCTGGTGAGACAAAGCCAAGTATTGATTTGACAGAAAGATATGGATATGTTGGGTGGATAATGGTTAGGGGATCCTATTTCTTTCTTTTCCTGTTCAGAGAACACCTCTCCTCTGCCTCACCCCGCTGGAAAGCAGAGGCCGGATGAGGGAGAGTGTTCTCTCCTCGGTCACCCGGGGACGCCTCCATTCCCCCTGGGCTCCTTCCAGGAGTTTAAGACCATGAAGCCTCTGGGAATATGGTCCCCTTCTCCCACCATGGCAAGCACTACCTACATCCTCGCCTCTCCGTATATTCTTAGAACCAGTCAATATGATTAATTTTACATGGGTATAATTTCCGGCTGCTGCCATGGAGCCCTCCCAGCCTCACCCATCAGCAGCGACATGATACAGTTTCTGGTTATCTTGGTCAACCAAGATATTGATATTATTAATAATGGATATCTATATGCTGACCTTTGTCCACCCAACTGAATCACTCTGGGCTGGCTGTCACATTTCTTTAAGAGCTATTGATAAGCCCATTACTGGAAGGGCATGGACAATCTTAGGTATGTGCTTCTCACTCACCTTCAAGCATCTCCTGTGAGAATCTCCCCTTGTTAGGTGAGCTGCTGTGCGTACGGCAGTGTGTGCAAGAAAAGTCTGCAAGCAGGTGCCTGTGTGGGGAGCGTATGTACGTGTGTGAATATACATGTACGTGAGCATGCCCGCAATTGCACATATGAATGTGTGTGTGTGTGTGTGTGTGAGAGAGAGAGAGAGTCTGTCTTGAGCACTGGCCCTTTTAGAGCTGATCAAATAGTCAATTAGAGCATTATAGGGAGGTAGCTGAATCAGAGAGTTCCTACAAATACACTGTGATGTAGTGTTTGATCTTTGGATGCCTCTTGTCTCCTAGGACTTGTGCAAGAGGTTTGGCTTTATAAGGATATTATTAGGTTGATGCCTCGTTCTCTCCATGTACCTTTCAGGCAAGAGGCCCCACTCGCTGGCAGCAGGCTGGCCAGAACCTGCCACAGGGATGTGTGCTTCAGGTCACGCTACAGGCTTGACTCTGGGCTCATGCAGCCTCCAGCCTCAGTCTCTCGCTCTCTCTCTGGCCAGTGGCCCCAACGGCTCAGGCTCCACTTTCTTAAGGGCGGAGAGAGGAGCTTGACTCGGCCTCTCTACCCTCTACATCAGAAACTCCTGATCAGAGGACTGCCTGGCACGCTGGGCTATTTATCGTGTGCCACGGGGGTGGGGGGGCAGTACTTCTGAGAAGGGGTCCATGGTAGAATGCACACTTTGCGTGCCCGTGTGTGTCAGGATGGGCACCTGATCTCATCACCAATGAGATGTGGTGTCCAATCTTATTGTGGCGTGTGTGCGTGGCTGCTGTTCCTGCCACCTGCGTGGATGGGGTGTCAGGGACAGCGCCTCTATCAAGTCAGGCGACAGGGATCGGCTCCTGTTTGGTCCCAGACAGGCTCACTTGTCAGGGGAGGCCCTCACTTGCCCCTGTAAAGGGAAGCCAGCTAGCTAGAGAAATCTTTTGGATCCTCAGACATAGTGTATGAATAAACCAGACATGGATTAATTAGGTGTGACTGCATCATTAAATTAGAATAATGAACAAACAGCCACGTATGGCATTCAAATTTGCCTAGAACGACTCCAAGGGTTGCTTTCAAGTAAGTCACCTGTCAGTTTGTAGGTTTTGGGGACTCTGGAGAGTGAGGTTCCTGTCCTATCTTGAGAAGCGAATTCTTTAGGCACCATCTACCCCAGGCAAGGATAATCCTTCAACGGGTGCCCGGACTCCACAACTGAATCCAAACAATGGCTTTGGTTCGATACAGCATCATCTATGCACGCTTCAGCTGCAAGCATTTCTCAGAGTGAAATATGACAGTAGCACAGGTGCTCAAGAGACAGGAGGGAGAAGTTAAGAGGTGTGAGCAGCGGATGTGAAACGCATCGATCCCATAATATTTATGTGGATGTGCACGGCGTCGCTTGTGCATGTGCACGCGTGTGCACGCACACACACCTTTTGCATTTCTGTGAATTCTCTTCTCCTCTGTTGACACTCCCTATTTCAGCCACAGAGACTCGAAGGTGTACCTAGTCCTAGTTGTATAATTTTAGAAATAACAGCCCCTCGCTTCTGCAGACAACACCCCTCGAAATCCCTGTCCTAGGACAGGGAGGCTGTGCAGCTGGAACCATTTATCTTTAACAAAGAGGAAGAAACCAACAGCTAAGAGGGAAGAAAATGGGAAATAAACTCACTTGCCTCACTGAAGAGCCTGGGGGAAAGCCTAATGCACGGGGGGCTTTGTTAGTAAGATCTGTTAAGTATCTAGAAACCTTTGATCTGGAGCCGCTTTTAACAAAGGTGATAATTAATTAAAGCAGAGTGTATTGCAATAAAGTAACATTGCGGTCAGTTTATGCGCTGTCCAGAGCCGGCCTTCGGAAGTCTCTGTCAATTAAACTCTTGTTGGAGGCCAGCTCATTATCAATTTTTTTCCTGAGCTTTGATCAATATTTTTGGCTGTTCTGTCCCCACAGAACCAGAACTACGTCTGTCTCCATGAGGACACCCATTTATTTACATCTCGCAGATGGCCACGTAGGATTTGTTCCTGAGCTCAGCTGCTGGGAATCGCTCTGTTCGGAGCATTGGTCAGCTTGTGCTGGAGGGGAGATACAAGGAAGGATAAGAGAAACCAAATACGGAGCAAGTCGAAGGGGAGAATGCCTGTGAGCATATGGTCCCGAAAACATCCCCTTCTATTTCCAAAGGGACTTGGAAAGGAGGACCGTGACCCTGGGGCTGCCCACCTGGCTTCCTAGTTGGTTCCTGAGGGCAAGGCTGAGGTTGAGGCTTTACACCCATCCAGGGGCCACTGGGACAGGATGTGTGGAGACAAGGAAGCCCTCAGGACAAACACAGCAACTCTGGGAATTCCTCTGCCATCATTTCTACCCTTATCATTGTCTTTTTGTCCTGGCATTTCTAACCGCACCCTATGTTGCCAAGTGGAATGTGGATCTTTCTCTGTAGGCCCCAATGGCAAATAGGAGAAGGGAAAGGGGGAGATAAAGGCTGGTGATAAACGGGTTGCAACTAATCTGGGGGCTCTGTTCCCTTGCCTTAAGCTATTTGGCTAAGATTAGTTGCTTTTTGTGATTCTTGTGAATTTAAAAAGGCAAAAGTAGAGGGAATGAATGTGCTTCTCTTGTGGAGAGACCAAAAGGGGGGCATCCTGGTCCCTGCCACCCCCTCCTTGCCTGGAGGTAAAATGCAGCACTCTGCTTGGAGGGGCTAGCTTGACTGACTTGGTCAAGTCGTGTGTGTGTGTGTGTGTGTGTGTGTGTGTGTGTGTGTGTGTGTAAACATCACAAGAGAAAAGTCAGGCTGGGATGCCAAGGGGCAACCGGTGGGGTAGGAAATGCAGTGGGTGGAGGGATTTATCTCTGCAGAGAGCCAGGTTCTGTGCCGGCCACTCAGCTCCCAGATGGAAGGTCATTTCTAAAATGAGTCAATAGGTGAGCTGAAGCAGGCAAACATCTGAAGGGTGATGAGTAGGGGGAGATGGAACTTTTTTAAAACCTGCACCTTTGGGTGGAGATATCAGGCAGATACGCAAGAGCACACCTTCACACTGGAACTTAGATCCTTGACAAATCCAACCTCTGAGTTCTTAGGTGGAGCACGGACATAATCACAAGGACAGTGTCATCCTTCCCACATTCTTTCCTTTTCTCCATCAACCATCTCCCTGGTCGCGCACACTGCCTCACCAGATGAAAACTACCCCTAACATCATTCCCGTTCTGTTTGCATTTATTATCTCTTCCCTGGACACGCAAACTCATATACAAACAGAAGTTCACACACACAGGCTCACACCAACACCCACACAGGCTGCGGTATCTTCCCCCCACCCCCCCGCCCCATCCTCCAGGACCCGCAGACACACACAGATTTTCACACTCTCTAGCGCTTCTCTCTGCATGTCACATGGGATTTCCCTTCCAAGTTCAGAAACGCCGCGTTTCGGCTGCTGTCAACCAGCACTCCCAGCTTCCGGCTGGCATGTGGGCCCTACAACTTTCAGTTTTCCTTTTGTTCTGCCTATGATTTGGGGCCTCACTTTCTGTTCCATTTCCTCTTCTACGGCCTGCCCTCTCCAAGTCCCCATCGAGGAGATCTTTCCTGGGTCAGTTCAGAAACAGGCCACCTTCAGATGATGTGTGAGCTGTGTAGTGTTTCCCCCAAAACCATCTGAGGTGAGTGAGACCAGCTCTTTTCTCAGGGAAGGATGTGGTGTCTTGGGTATTTTCTCAGGCATCACTTAGAAGCCCCTCTCTTATCCTGGTCTATGAATTATAATAATGAGGTTGATCATGTTAATAACAGCGAGAGAGATGGCTGTGCTCCGATTCCTGGAGTGTGGCATGGTCACTGGGTGTCAAAAGTGCCCCCTGGAAACCAGCTCTTTGAAAGTACTCTGACAACTTCACAATATGCCTGCATATTATGGGGCACATATCTATGACATATGTTTTTTGATAACTGTTCCTTTTTTTTTTACCCCCCCAAGCTGTGACTTTACTTAAGAAAAGCCTTTCTTTTTGTTTTATTTTGTTTTGTGTTTGAGAAGCCACAAACATCCAGCCAACTGGAGCAGGTGGAGAGAATGAAAGTATGCCAGGGGGGTTCTTTCAACCCAATCTAGAATTCCCATTAAAGCTGAGGGGGAAAGAAGTGTTAACATCTCCCTGTTGAATTGCAGTGAAATCTAGGCCAGCCCTGGTTCCCATATGTGTGGGATGCGCTCAGTCATGCTTGCACATGGATGCGTTGACGGCACATGTGCAGATTAATTTATCTGTGTGTTGATTCCGAGGGAGTCTCTTTAAAAGATAAACGAAATTACGTACAAGCAGCAAATAACCACCAGTCTCTTCAATAAATCAATTCTTTCCCAATATTGTTCTTTCTTTGCTCCTAAATAGAATACTTACAAACATCTGGGGCTTGAAAGTCTATGGGAGCTGTGGCTTTGGTTTACATTAGTTTTCTAATGATCATTAGTGCTTATTTTTTCCACTGCAATTTGTATTGTTTTTAATGTTATTTTCCCCATGTTTTTCGTATCCTTTTCTCACAAGGCAAATCTTTCTTTTTAAAAACTGCAGGTGTCTGCCCAACCAGTCTACCAGTGTCTTTCCCTGGAAAGCCTGAATTTTTATTTTTCAAAGTAAATTTTTTTTAAAGTTCACCTTAATTGAGCTGATGCCCATGTTGACCCTTCCAGATTCGCCGTCTCTTAGACTCATTTGAAAACAGAAATCAGAGAGAGCCTCACTGGCTTTAATTCACCTATCTAAGGAAAAAAACCAAGATCCCTCTCGGCTAAAGTCAAGCGATAGAAACTCGGTGTTCTGAGAACTGCTATACCTTACATGAAAATACAAGGCACAATTTTATGATACTGGTCAAGAATCAACAAGACAATTATAACACTTGCCATTTCTCTTTCTCCCAACTACACACCAAATCCAGGGGCTTCATGCATATTTTACTCAGCTACCATTGAAATGAGAGGTTGTGTATCTGGTCATGAGTCTATTTTCAAATGATATACTCTCCAGAGTTCAACCCACAGAAGGTTCCATTACTCTGTCCCAACCCTCCCTCTGGATGTAGTGTGGAAGTATAAGGGGCTGAAGTCCCTGCAGCTGTGGCTCCTGGGTTGGAAGAACTCGATTTTCCTCTATGCAGTGGGGGAAGATATCAATGCAGAGTGGTTACCCAGGCACAGATCTGTTCTGACTGGTTAACAAGAGGGACTGTGATATGGGCTTGGCTGTTTAGATTAAAATGCATTGCAGGCTCCCGGAATAAGCACACATCAGTAGTAAAGGCTGTTTAAACCTTTGGGGACAGCCCTATGTTTAGATTACATTAATTCATAAATATTATACTAAATACCACTTAAATTGGACTTAAATGACTTCAAAGATAATGCATTATAATATGGCTATCCAGAGAGCACTAGTCTTTATGTCTCCCAGTAACTCAGTCTTTGCTGCCTCCTATCCTGCTAGACAAGACCAAAGTTATGAATGGATTGCTGGCTTGTTCATGTGTGATCCATCGACTGTGTGTGTGTGTTTTAGCAGGCATGGGTATGTGTATGTATGCATTTTCAGACACTGCTTCTGTTTGTTCTCCAGGACATAAAAAGAAGAAAAGAGAAATAAAGGTAAAGGGAGAGAAGGAAAGAATTCCACTAGTGGGTGACCTGTTCCTTTCCCCAGGGGAGAAAAATTCTATAGGAAGGGGCAAAACTGGTCCTCAGCTCACTTCTGCTGCTACCCAGGGAGCTTGCCTCTCTCCTCTCTAATCAATAGTACAATGTCTTTCTCTTTGGAACCTGGAAAAAAAAAAATCTTTCTCAAAGTGCTTCTAATGGGGGGAGAAAAGAAGACTCCAGAGTTCGCCGGGAGAGTCTGCATTAAACTGGGTTTTTTTCGTTGGGTGTTATTTCTTTGAATTGTAATTCTGGGCCTTTTTTCTTCCTTTCTCTCTCTGCCTAACACCCAGATCTCCCCCACCCCCGCCCAAGTGCTTTCTGGTCTCCAGGGGGTGAATTTACCTTTACAGTAATTACCCCAGGCCACAACTGCTATTTGTTGGCTCCCCAGCCCAACAGCCTTTCTCTGCTACGGCTGGGTTTGCTCCACAACACCCACCCACTCCCTCCTCCACAGACTCCCAATTTGACTGGAGTAATTGCCTTTTAAGGTTCACTCTACGCATGGCAGGTATTCCATTAACCCTTAGAACTCCTTCCTCCTTTAGTTACCTGAAATGGCAGGTGGCCAACAAATGGATAGCCACCTGAAATCTCATGCATTTTATTTAATTTTTACTTATTTTTTCTTCTTTCCACTTCTCTTTCTATCTTCTTCTTTCTTTCTTTTTCTGTTTTCTTTTCTTTTCTTTCTTTCTTTTTTCTTCTTTTGCCAATAACATGCAGATGCCTTCCACACTGGAGGCCAGTATCCTGTCATGTCTCTCAATTTTATTCCAGTAAGATTCATTAGAAGTTATAAATTCAAGAAAGGGAAAGAAAGAGCCACAAACATGCCCTGAAACAAGGCTCAACAAAGACATGTTTCTACCCCTAGCTTCATGTTGTCAATTTAGAGTTGGGGAAAATCTAAAAGCTAAATGCAAACCTCATTCTTCAAGCCTCATCATGCTTTTTGACTTAACAGTAATTAATCACCAATGGCAAGCGAGTAATTTTTTAAGGTGGCCGGAGGCTTATTTTATCAGGATTAGCTAATAAATCAAGCTGTATCTCTGAAAGAGGAGTTCAAACTCTTCTAGGACTAAATAAACCAGACCTTAGAGACTGTCTCATTTATTCAGGTCTCCTGGAGCTTCCAGGCACTGTTAGAGACATTGTGGCCCAACCTTGCCTATAAAAATCTGAGGGTTATAGAGGCAGGAAGTTTCATAGGGAAAAATATATATGCTCAGGCTCTGAAGGATGAGCTGCGACAACGAAACACCCAGCACACTGGAGCCAACGGGCCTGCCTGCCACTGACTGAGCCAGTTTAGGGGAAGAATTATTTAGAAAATGAAGTTTTGCTTGTTCTAGGAATCCTGGCCAGATATGTGTATGTATATGTATGAAACATATGAAATAACTATAACATATCCTTCTCTAGCTTCCTGATGCAAATCATGATAATTCTACTTCTTTACTATAATGCAAGGGAGTCCAAAGAGCAACAAAAACAGTGATGATACCAGCAAGGGATTGTGAAAGAAACAAGGAATACTGTTAAAGTTTATCTTCATTTGAAATAAAGAAGTGAATAAAGTGCTCCAAACCCGGATCTCTTAAGAAGCTCAGTTCTTCACAACTGTCTTTTGCCTCTGGTTGGTTCTGATTTTTTTTTTTTTAACTTTAAAATTTTTAAATCACCACAAGAACTGATGATTAAGATGGGCAAAGGATTTCCTTATTTATGCTCTTTAAATTTTCACTATTACTATTTTTAAATCTAGGGACATATTAGAATGACAAAGCTTTGATACAAACCTTGATTAGCTTCTAGGGAGCTTGATTGGAAAGGGAAAAACTACAAAGATATGGTTGACTTGAGAGGGAGGGCGAAAAATGGAAACAAATGTTATTTCAAACACTGCCTCCCCATTTCACCTTTCCAGTTTCTCTTCTGATCAGACATTTTCTCCATATTGGAGAAAGGTTGGTTTGTCTCTCCATTACACCCCCCACCTTCACCCCACCCCAACAAACCCAGTATATTTCCATTCTGCTGTGTTTCTGTGCTACTCAACATGCCATTAACTTTAAGATTTACTCCTCAGCAGGCAAGCTGGAAGATGCTAAAGCCAATAAAAACTGCTCTCTGGGACTCCAACTATGAAGAGTTTGGAGCTCTGCTTAGTATTTGGATGAAGGGAGGGCTGGAGGAGGGAGGGAGGTTGTGATAGTGAAAACCACTGCTGCTCAGAGAGCCAGACAGCTCTGCGCTCTGCACCTAATGTGCTGGAGGATCAGCTCTGTTCATAGCCCATTTGTGGCCAAGGATGAGGCTGCTCTCTCTGTGTGGGTGGGTGTGCGTGTGCGTGTGTGTGTTTTCATCTTTAAAACCACCAGCTCTAACACAGCATCTTCAGTGGCTCTCCACACTACTGTTTATTAAAAACGGAACGTCCATACACATCCCTTACAACTTCCTTAGCCCGGTGCTCCTTCCCTGCCTGACGATCAATCTCTCTCAGAAAGCATTTAACTTGCCCACACAGCTCCAGCCTGGATTAATCCCCACTGCACATCCTATACATTACTGTTAGGGAGCGGAGCACTGGGCTAATTTCGTCACCCACCAGCCACCCACACACGTTCTACAACTGAACACGTTTGGGGATCTGCCTTAAAGATAATAAAACAAGGAGAAAACAGGCAGGCTGCAGACAATTCTCATGACCACTTTCCTAAAAAGTTGCTGGGTTTTAATTCTTTGATTATTCTGTGTCCCCCTCCCCCAAGCACTCACTAGCAATGATTGCTTCAAGGGAGAGCAATAATGTACTATAAACCTCTCTGCATGGTGAGTTTGGGATAATTTAGGCTACACCCTTCAAAAGGCATATTTTGCCCACACAGATTTTTTTCCCCAAAAGCTCCGCTTTCCTGGGAAGGGGATCATCATTCAGGCTTCCCCGATCCCCCCACTCCATCCAGGGGATGGCTGGTTCCTTGCTAAATCTTGCCTTAGGTTTTGTCCCTCCTTCCTTCAAACATCAAACACCCCCTCCCCCACCACTCACACCACAACCGGATTATTGAGGCACATAGCTCGACATGGAGAGTTTACTGTTAAATTGATAGCAAAATAAAAATATCTCTCTGAATTTGTCACCTCTCTTCTTTTTAGACGGCTGCGCTCCTGCTATTCTGGCCCCGAGCGGAGAAGGAGGAGATCATCTCCTCTTAATATTTTCAGCACCACGGCGATGGACAGCACCCTAGGTCCCTGGCCCGCTAAGCGTCCGCCAGTCTGCTCAGCGTCCCGGGCTTGGCCGGTGCAGCGGTCCCCGTCCCAATCTTTCAAGTCGCTGCGCCCAAAAATCCAAGCCCCGTTTCCCCTCGATCCTCTCTCTCTTTCTCTCCATATTCTGCTTCCGCTGCTCTCCCCACCGCACCGCTTCTATCAGCTCCTCGCCCAAAACCCAGCTTTGCCCCAGCGAACAGCTCCCCACGCACCCCAGTCCTGGGTCTCTGCTGCCCGAGCGCCTCCCTCCTCGGCGTCCGCCCGAGGCTCCCTCTCGCGCCGTCTCCCGCTCGTCCGTCGCCGGCCGGCTGGCCGGCCCGCCCGCTCCTTCTCCCCGGCAAAGTTGGGAGGGAAAGGAGCACTCACCTTTGTGCATGCCTGTGAACCTGTCCTTCAGAACCGTAAGCTCGTAGATCTTGCCGAACTCCTCGAAGAGGGGCTTGAGGTCCTTCTCATCCAGGTTGCGGGGGATCTGCCCAATGAACAGCTTGATGGCATCGTGGTCCTTCATGGGAATGGTCGACGGGTTCCCCGGGCTGTGGCTTAATCCGTTCATGTGCCCTGCGCTGCCCGGGCTGCTGCCGAGCCCGTTGGTACTGAGGCTCGCGTTGTCAGCCTGTCCGTTTGCTAACGTGGCCATCTTTATATACATAGAGAAAATCTTCTTTCCTTTTATTCTTTCTCGCTCGCACTCTCTCGCTCTTCTCCCTCGCAAGCTCGCTCGCGCTCACACACGCACACGCATACACACACTCGGGTTCTCTCCCCCTCGGTTTCTCTACACCTCGCTCTCCTCTCGCTCTCTGCTCTCTCTCTTTCTCCTCTCTTCTCTCGCTCGCTCGCGCTCGCGCTCTCTCTCTCCTCTCCCCGCTCTCTCTCTCCCTCCCTCTCTCCTCTCTCTCTCCCTCTCTCTTTCTCTCTCTCTTTTTCGGCCTGATCCGATTTTTTTCTCCCCCCCCCCCTTTCCTTTCTTTCTTTTTTCCCCCTTTTCTCTCTTTTCTTTTTTCCCCTTTTTTTCTTTCTTTCTTTTTTCTTTTCTTTTCTTTTCTTTCTTTCTTTCTTTCCTTTTTTTTTTTTTTTTTTTTTTTTTTTTTTTTTTTTAAATATATTGAACAGACAGGATCTCTGTCCTTTCCGTTTAAACAGGCTGGACCGGTTCAAGTTCCCAGTCAGACCAGGGGTGGGGGAGGCAAGTGAGCGCGCGCGGAGGAGGGGGGCACTGGGCTCGGAGAGGGCGAGACGAAGGGGGGGGCTCCCGCGCGGCGGCGGGCGGCGGCCGGGAGCAGGACGGCGTGGGGCGGCGCCGGCCCCGCCGCGCCTCCCCCGTCGGCGGCCCCGGCGAGCGGTGGTGGTACAGTCCGAGACAGCCCCCGGCTATAAATAGCGCCAGGCGCATGGCTCTTCGGGAGGCGCTGAGATTCCGGGCCCGGCGGCCGCGGAGAGCGGGTGCCCGTTAGGAACGGGGCTGCTGGCCTCTTCTTTGCCTTTTGGGGGTTCCTTTTGTAATAGCAGCAGGTGCAACTTTTTGTATTTTTAAAACATTGATTTTCATTTTCGTGTGGGTATGTCGGGGTGGGGGGAGCGTTATGCACCGAGCTGCGCTCTATTAGGGCGCCAGGCGGGCGAAGCAAAGGCAGGGATGGCGGGCGGGGCGGCGGCGAAGGCGGCGGCGGAGGTGGAATGGGCGCTTTTTTCTCCCATCTGCTTCCCTTTATTTATTTATTTAGACTAGAAAAAGCGAGTCGGCTTGGAGGGAGTCCGCCCAGCGATCCGAGTGCGCATTGATCAGTGTCGAGAGAAAAAAAGCTACATAAATATATATTATGTGGATAAATCTATGGACAAGAGCTCTCTCGCGCGCGCTCTTTCTCTCCGTGTCTCTGCTTTTTTCCTCCTCGAGTCCCCAACCTGCCAGAGCAGTCCCAAATCTTCGCCTTCTCGCACGGCATCTACCGCCACCCGAGCCACCTGGGAGGTCCGGGCTGGGCAGCAGTTGGGCCTCGCTGGGGGGACGGGGCGTAGAGATTTGGGGCCCGACCCTTGTCCCAGCCCGCCTGGAAGGCTGGAGGTGGGTGTTTCCGTCCCGGACGGCCTCCCCCGGCCCCGAAGCGCGGCGACTGGTCCGGCAGGCGGCTGGCGGGAGGAAGGTAGGAGCCGGGCGCCTCGGCCCGCTCGCCCGCCGTGGAAGGAGACAGGCTCTGGGTGCCGTGCCGGATCGGTGAGCCAGAGCGAGGGACGGGCTTAATTTTGCCCTCGTCTGCTTTACTGGTTCAAATTGAAATTTTTTTTCTTAATCCACTATCAAAGAAATACCCCCCCCCTCCCCGAATCGCTATCCGGGCTGCGACCGGACCCAGACTCGCGCGGCGTGCGCTGCCCCCGCGGGTTTCGTGGGCAGCGCCTCCCTCTCCAGAAGTGCGAGGCTGGGAGTCGCGTCTGCGGACTGGAGCAGAGGGTCCGGTCGCCCAGCCCGACTTTGCTGGGTTCCCCACCGGGCCCGCAGGGGCCAAAACCTCGGCTGCGCGGGAGAGGGAGTGGCCGGCGCGGGAGCCGGGTCCAAGCAACCCCGCCTTTGGGGGCGAATGCTGGTGGTGAACTTGGGTTGGGAGAGCAGATTTTCATTTTAATGATATTTACCTGCCCCTCATCCTCTCCCACATTTGCTTTTCCAGGGCAGCCTCTTCTCCACGGCTTCAGAAGCCGGGCAAATTAAAATAACGCGCCCGCTCCCCCGCGAGTTGCGGGGGCAGAGCTGCTGGCCCGACCCTGTCCGGACCCCCTCCGGCCCCCTTCGGGTGTTCTGGGTCTCTCTTTTCTTGCCCTCGGATTACATGACGTTATTAGACAGTACGTTTTAAATTTTACTTAAAGAAATGAGACCCCATCCGCCTGAAAACCGAGACCAAGCCCGTTTGGTACAACCACAACGCGGAGCTCTCCAGCGCCAGGAGGAGGCCCGAGGAGGGCCCGAGGTTCGCAGCCCCAGGCCCCGAGCCCACCTGGGACACCTCTCCCTGAGGATCCAGGGCGAGTGACCAAACAGCAAGTACAATTCTGAGAACTGTGGAACTTCATCCTTTCATTTTAAGATTCTCCTGTCTTTTCTTGTTGGAATCGTGTGTAAGTATAGTTGATTCATAACTCGGTTCTGGGCTTACATTATTCAGTGTTATATGATGGCCTAAGAATCGCACACGTTGATGGAATCGAACAGAAACTCACACATAGAGCCTATCCGCAGTGTAGCAAGCAGTGCGCTTGGTGTGCCTGTGAAGTGCTGGACTAGGGAGGCAGGCATGGCCCTGGTAGGTACACAGAGGGCTTGAGCTGGGGGTTTGGAGGTGTGTGTCTATCTCTCCTCAGGACTGTGGGTCCTTGTGTGATGTGGTGAGGATGTGTACATAGACCCTGTTTGTATCCACACTCTGCCTGTGTGTGTGTGTGTGTGTGTGTGTGTGTGTGGTGTGTGTGTGTGTGTGTGTGTGTGTGTACCAGGCTGAGACCTCCTTCTCTCCTTTCCCTCAGGGCACATCAGTAGATGCCAATATCTTTGTCCAAAATATCTCCTCTAACATCATCTTGTGGTGCTGGCACTTACCTCCTAGGTTCTCACAATGGAGTGGGATCTGTTTTCTGCCCTAACAGGAGTGGAGGAGACTAATTCCTCCTTGAGGTCTTTCTCCCCCTGCCCCCCAAGTCCTTAAAGACCCAGCTAGGTCTGGGGGATGAGGAGGGAGTGAGCTGGGGTCCAGGGCTGGGAAAGGGGGAGACTGCACAGGGGAGGGCAGCTGTGGTTTATCTTCCACTTCTTCCTGCCCCCACCCCAGCCCCGCCCCAGTCCCAGTAAATTATTCACAGGTGTTTCATTATTCATATTATTATTAATAATAATAGCCAATACATAAATAAAAGCAGTCCCTGGGCAGGAGTGAGTGGGAGAGTGGAGTTGTTAATGGAAGGGGGCATCTGGTTATTCCGATGCCTGGGCTCAGCTCCCTCCAGGACAGGACCTCTGCCCCAGGGCAGGACACCCAAGCCTTCTCCCAGTGTCTCTCCACGTGTGGCCCCAAAGCTGTGGAAAGCTCCTTCTTCCCTAGGGAGGGAGGGTACCTCACCCTCCCCTCTCTCCCACCTGAGGATGGCTTATTTTGGATTTGGACTGTCTCTCCTTAGGGGGCATAATATGGACTTCAAGGCTCGGCTTTCTGACCCCTATGTGCTGAAATGCCCCACCAGTCCCCACATTGCTGGGGCCAGGCAACCAGGACACCAGGCCCCATGTAACTGAGCTACCTACCCTGTGTAAACAGCGGCAGAAGCAGCTCGGCCAAGGCATTGATCTCTTAAAGGCGCAGAGCTTGAATCTCTTAGGCTCCTACTGCTTTGGCACAGCAGAGTATTGGGGATAAAACAGCATGGACAGGTGTCTCCAACTAATGTAATAAAGAAACAGGACCCTAGAGATAACAATAAGGAACGTGGTTAGGTTTCCTCATTGGTATCCTTGCCCTGATATTCTAGAAAGACTTAAGCTATTTTTTTTTTTTTTTAACCTTAGATCATCAAAGAGAAATGTAACTAGGGAAAGATGGGGGCAAAGTATTACTCACTGTGACATTTAAACAGATTTCAAACTTTTTCTTCAAGTGCCACTTCATGGCCACAATGATTCCCTCTACTGAAAGGGAGAAGGCCGGCAAATGGAAGTGGGAGCTGGAACAATCGCTTCTCATTTGCTCTCTGTGTTTGGGGTTTACATTTTTGTTGCTGATTCATCTCTGGGGATGTCAGGAAGCCCTGTGCGGTGGGGCTCTTAGCTCAGATGGTGTAGTTTTCCAGGCCTTACCATTGCCTCCTGCTCCTGGCTTCCTTCTGCTCCTCCCCCTCAAGGGAGGAGGAAGCCCTCCTTGTCTTCAGCTTCCCTTTCCTGAAGCCACCATCCCTCTCCTCCCCTCTGGCACCCGCTGAACCACATTATGCAGCCCTGGCCGTGGCCCCATACACCAAGGCCTGCTGTGGCTGTCCTGCCTGTGAATCTTCTCTCTCCATCTAGATTGTGAACTGCTGGAGGGTGGAGGGCAGGAACCTGGTATCTGGCCCCTCCTTCCTCTCTCCAGGCAATCTTGGCAGACATGAGCACACAAGAGGTGCTCAGGATGGAGTTTCTAGCCACCTATGGCTAATCTGACTGTGGGGTAGGGGGCGATGCTGTATTCATTCACCTGGGCCCTAAAGATGGGGAGCTGCAGCGACCCAGGCAGACACCCAGGAGTTCAGAGCCCAAGATGAGAATACCCACACAGCAGTGTGGCTCCCAAGGCCACAAAGCTGGGCTCGAGGCATCAGCACCCAGTGATTTTTGCATTCAGCCAGCCCTTCCAGTCTCCCACTGGAAGCAGCAGAGAAAGGGCAGGACTGCGAAGAACCCACTCTCTAGTTAGAGAGACCAAAGTCATACCAACGGAGGATCCCCAGAACAGCAACAGATGGTTAGTCTTCCAGGCCTGAGGAGTTCCACACGTGAGAAAACAGAACGAACCAAGTTGTGTGGGATAATCCGTGATGGGGGGCAGCCACCTTGAGGAAGGAGGGTCTCTTGTGAAGGCAGGGGGCAGAAGGTGGTGGCCAGAGAGCTGGGTGATGGCCTGGCATGAGGGCTAAGAAGGCAAGAAGCAGCTGGTTCTCCAAGCCTATGTTCAGAACAAGCTGAAAACAGAGCTGCGTTCTGTTTGCCTGAGGTTCTCTAAACGGAGACAGGAGAGCGGAGCACCAGCCAAGGGACTCTGTGGAAGGACTGCTCTGCTCAGACCTGCAGAGGGTAATGAGGGGAGGCTGTAGACAGAGAACCCCACTTGCCCTCTGCAGGGAGCTGCTGCCTGGTTTGGGCAAAGAGGTTGACTCAGAGAGGAGCAACCACACAAGTGTGTAAGCCTGCTGAGGGGCAGAGCGGGAGGTGCTGGTGGTGTGTGTCATGGGACCCAAGAGAAACTGAGCTTGTGTGGGCAGCGGCACCCTGGGAAGGCTCCATGGTGGACAGAACTCTGATCTGGCCCTGTAGGAAGAGGAGGTCTGCTTAGGGAGGGAGGAGGGAGGTTGAGACAGCAGGTGAAGTTGCCAGGTCTGGTATGTGCAGTGGGCCCTGAGTGATGGTGGAAAGATAGAAGCTTCTAGAGGGGGGTCTTGTGTGGAAGTAGGTAGGGTGGGGAAGATGTGGCTTTGAAAGCAGCCTCAGAAGTCTGTTTCTAGTCTTCTCCACAAGTTTAGGACTTCTGTATCCTTGAATAATTTGGGAACATTTAGTGATACAAGAAGCACTAATTGAGGTGTGAAGGCAGAGGAAAACCATCCCTACTTTCTCTCAGTTAACATTAGCAGCCTCCTGCCAGCAAGAGAAGACAATTGAAGGGCTCCCTTGTCCTGTCCCTGGCCAACAACAGACCTGGCCAGGGAAACAAGCCCATGGAAGGGGAAGAGAGTGGAATTAGGATGCCATGTGTTTTGGGAAACCCAGAGACTCCCCAGAAGGGCGTGGGCTGCCTCCTCCAGCTCAGAAAATGCCAGGGCTGGCAAGAGAGGGGCCTCTGGGCTCCCTCCCTTGCTGGTTGAATCCCAGGGACATGTGGTCGTGGTCTTATGGGGGTTCCTGGGCTCTGGGCAAGAGTGGGTGAGAGTAGTTTTGGGGAGTCTCAAGGCCTTCAGTCCGCATGGACCTGCCCTGTTCTTCACATGGGAACATGGTCCTGTTCTAGGCTTCTATGCCAACCGGGGCTTTGCCTCACTTTTGCTGAGGGCAGGTGGGAAATGGAAAGGCAGCCCAAGAAGCATGATAGAGGGATCTGGATTCCTGTAGCCCAGACATCCTGCATGTGGGGGGGGGGGGAGGGCAGGAGGGACCCCAGTCATTGCTTTCCTGGGCTCAGCTTTCTCCTCCATAAAATTGAGACCCTGGTCCTCTCTTCCACCCACCTTTCTTTCCTCACATCACATCCAAGAAGTTGAGACAGCGCCGTGTCTGTGAGGCTGACTCACGGTGTCATGTAAAAAATTCAGGGGAGAGCAGGCACTGAGGGTCATAAGGGGCCATACCAGAGGGTAGATACAATTAACTTGTTTCACTGAAGGGTTAGGACTTTACTCCTCTTTCCCAAAGAGTTCACATGTTTTCCAAAGGAGCCCTGGCCAGGCAGCCCTCAGTCCCACGGAGCAGGTGCTTATGGCTGCATTTAGGGAAAGCTGGCAGAGCCAGATTCCTTGGCTTCACATCCTGCCTCTCCCCGAGTCCTAGCTCTGTGACCTGGGACAGGTAATTTAATCTCTTTGTGGCTCAGTTTCCTCATTTGTAAAAGAGGAAGAGGAATAGAACCTACTCCATAGAGTTGTCCTGGGGATTAAATCCTGCTTATACTAGGTAAAGTGCTTGGATCAATGTTGGCCCAGCCAGGACCTTGGGACATCACTCCCTGAGGCCCTCTCTGGGTCTGAGCGGCTGCTGAGGCCCCTCCCACAGCAGACGGAGGAGGCGGGGCGGCCCCTCCCGTTGCCCCCCTCCCCGCCCCTGCTTCGAAGCTTCGTGGGTGTCTCCGCACTGGCCACAGGGCAGTTTCTCCCCGTGCTCCTGGGGACCGAAAGCCTTCCCCGAGGGCGAGGCCCGCATCACGGCCTCTTCTTCGGGCCTCCCCTAAGTGCTGGCTGCGGGCGCTCCGCAACCTCTTCTTACCTGAGAGGTATTGCCGCAGCAAGTCCTTTTAATTGTGAAGTTTTACTAATTAGTTTTTAATTATGTTAATTTATTGTACATGAGCCCTGAGGTTTTCAGACACTGGGCTCACTTTAGAAACTGGAATAGTAAGTTGTATTTATCACACACACAATGCTGTGGATAAATGTCACTTTCTTGTGGCCATGATTTCTCTGATAATGTGGCTGAAAACAGGGCTTCTATTCGGGCTTTTAAATATTAATTTTCCCCTTGCAGCCGGCCACACCCCCCACCGCGTCAAGTCCTTCAGACAGTGTTGGGATTAAAACTCAGCGTCCACAGGCTGTGCAGGGGACATGATGGAGTGAGGTGGCTTGGTGGTACAGGAGGACCCCGGCTGGGTAGGGGCTCTGCAGGATAGTTAGACCGGGGGGGATATTCTCAGGGTTGTTATGGGGGAGGGGGCTCAGACTCACCCACCTGGGTGGACACCACCCCCCCCACCCCCACCCTGTACACCACCTAGCAGCAGGGTACTGACAAGAGCATGGCGGGGTGCCTGTGTCTAGGTCTGCCAGGGAGAGGGGAGGAGAAGCTGGTGATGAGGATGGAGAGGGCACGTGGGCAGTGAGAGTGGGCCCTGAAGTCCACGGAAGGATGTAGGCTTTTGTTCCAGCGCTGGCGGGTAGCACTGGGGGTGGGGGAGGCTTACAGCAGGGCAGGCTCACAGGGAAGGCACAGAAAGGGGACTCACTGCCCATAGGCTGACCAGTTGCTGGGGATAACAGGGGAGAGTGTAATCAGAGGCACAAGCCTGGGAAAAAAAGGCACCTGGGTATTTATGGAGGATGGCTGAGAAGGGAGAAATTACCCCCAACACAAATACATGTGCCAGACTGGAGGGGCACTGTCTTGGGCTCATTTTCCAAAGATCATTTCTACATTCAAAGGATGAAGGTTTGCTGCCATTGGTAACATTTAAAGAAGATGCCACCGTTTTTAAAGAACCACTCCCTTCCCCAAATAATTTCCAGATGGTCGCCTTCTTTTAATAAGTTTGAAGTGTTTATGCAAAGTTGTGTATATATGTCTATATATACAAAGACATATATATATATATATATATATATATATATATATCTTACTAAATAGACATATTAATATACATTTTGCTTGAAAAGAAAATTTAAAGAAATACAGTCTGGGCATTTAATGCTTTAAAATATGTATATGAGACTTAAGTTGCTGTACTGTTTGTACATAGGTGCATAGCTGCATGCAACGTTGATAGGAAGAGTTTGAGCTTTAAACCAGCCAGATCTTTACTTGCCAGCAATGTAAGTCATGATTTCCAAGGCTCAATTTCCTCATCTGAGACACGGGCATAATAGCAGTGCATATGACTGTCATGGAGAGATAATAAATTATTGAAATAGGTAATACTTAGTGCCTGCCACATAATAGGTGCCCAGTAAATGTTGGCTATGATTATTAAGAGTGTGTTCATTCCCAAGTAAACTAAGTATCTCCTTTCCAAGTATCTCCTTTCCAGGTATAAAGATAAGCTGTAGCAGAAAATAGCATTTAAAATATGTGTAACAGGACATGGAGAATTTTCTTTCTTTCTTTAAAGATTTTATTTATTTATTTGAGAGAGAGAGACACAGTGAGAGAGAGAACACAAGCAGTGGGGAGTGGGAGAGGGAGAGGGAGAGAGAGAAGCAGGTTTCCCAATGCGGGGCTCAATCCCGGGACCCTGGGGTCATGATCTGAGCCGAAGGCAGAGGCTTAACCACTGAGCCACCCAGGCGCCCCAACATGGAGAATTTTCTAAGGAAGAGGGCAGTTTAGGTTTCTCCTCAGTGGTCCTCCCACTGCTTTGAGGGGAGAGGAATCTAAGTCTCTGTTTGTGGGTGCCATGCTGTATGAAAGCGTTTTGGGGGAAACGCCTACGTCAGGGAGGGGCCCCATGACTTTCCCTCAACATGGCCACTCAGTGGTGCTCACCTACGTTCAGATTTAGAAAGGGCCCCTCATGGTAGCGAGGACCTAGTACCTTCCCTACATTGTCCGGGAGCCTGTACTCCTACACCTGCCTGCCCAGACACATGGGAGGCTCCCACATAGGTCTGCGTGACCACCCCCTCCCCCACACCCCCTTCCTGGGAAGGGGAAGGGTGGGCGAACTCTGTGACTCATTCTCTGGCTCTGTGCCCTCTCGCTGAGTCACAATGTAATTGATCCCTCCCTGCGCCAGGTTTCTCTCTCATGTGACCCAGAGCAGGGTCATTTCCAGACCAGGGCTGGGGAGGCCTGGCTGGGGAGAGGCAATCCCGGCAGGGAGGGGCAGACTGTCAGAAACTGAAGATGGCCCTGAGCCTCGTGCCTGACTCTCCTGGTTATCCAACAAAGTGCTGTGTTTGTAAGAGTCAGGAGTCGGTCTACCAGTCACCCACCATATGTATTCTGTCATTGACCTCTGTCGCTGTCCCCATTAGGGGAGGGCTGTCTCTATTAAAATCATGCCAGTGGGAGATCATGGAGGTCTCTGGGCACCTCCTTGAAATGCTGATGGGATTCGTGCTTCTGGGATGAGGGTGGTCGTTCTTATTTCTAAACTGGGTCATGGGTTTAGAGAAGCTGAGAAGTGGGAGGAAGGAGGATGGGGATGCGTGATCCCTGTTGGAGGGGGGCATCACCCCTTGGGGCTCAATTTCATGCCATCCTTTGCCCAGAAAGAGAGGAACCACTTCTCATCCTGGTGAAATGGGAAACTCTGGCTGGCAGGGCTTGAATTGCAAATGCTGGCCTGGAGGCAGAAGGCAGACCAGGGGTCAGCTGGGCAAGGTCTTCTCTAATAGACAGATCTGGGCTGTGGTGGACAGGCCCCTCTCCAGCACCATCACACAGGCCTTGGTATGGACAGCATCACTGTCTCACCTTGGACATGTCATGTAACCCCTCTTGGTATCCTCAATAGGCATCGAATTCTTTTTTGAAGCCAGAGAGGTCCCCAGTGAATGTATAAGTCTCTAAGAAATAGGCAGTCCTCTTGTGAAAAACTTGCCTCCCTCTCACCTCCCTGTCCCTGGCTCTTGTCCTGACCTGTGAGCTGGCATCCACTTTGAGATCTATGCCCGCTTCCGGTCTCTGTGACCGGGTCCAGTCCCAGTTCTGAGATGATTCCTGCTCTACTTCTGCGAGCAGGGTCAGGGTGACAGGGTTTCATGTCAGGTGGCACTTCTGTGGCCGTCAAGCAACAGACGGCTCTCATCCAGGCTCTGATGGGACTCAGGCAAGACTTGTGTGTGTGCCCCTGAGTCACCTGCGTCCCCTCTCTGGACCTCATTCTCTGATTGATGAGATGGGGATGGTAATCCGGGCTCTGTACACCTTTTGGGGAGTGGGGGGATCAGAGGCAGGGGTGGAATGGCTTCCCGGAGGGCAGTGTGTTGATGCTGTCGATGTGCTCCTTCCCCACCTGCCCTGTTCCTGCCTCTGCAGAGTCCCGACCTCAGAGTAGCCCCGCGAACAGAAAGAACCGCCTAGTTCTCACATCCATCCTCCTCCTCCTGATTATTTCTCCCAATCACACTTAATAGCCGCCTGGCTTTTGGCTGCAGCCCGGTATATAATAACCTGCAATTATTGTCCACTTAAGCTGTCCCCAGGGCCTTGTCTGCTGCGCTGCCCAGGCCCGCACCGCCAGCCTGCTGATTTCCCTGTCAGAGTCATGGCCAATGGGAAGGAAGCCCCTGAAGGGCCAGACTGACAACCTGTTTGGCAGGGCTGCCGCCTCTCCAGCTACATCTTCAGAGATGGGGCCTCGGAGGCAGCCCATGCCCACCACAGCCTCACCCAGACTGGGTGCCCCGCTTTCCTGGGACCTGGCTCTCTGGGCTGCCTGCAGTCCTCCTCCGCCCCGTCGGCCCCCACGCAAGCACTG
This sequence comes from Mustela lutreola, assembly GCF_030435805.1. Lineage (NCBI taxonomy): Eukaryota > Metazoa > Chordata > Mammalia > Carnivora > Mustelidae > Mustela > Mustela lutreola. The sequence continues at coordinate 35,025,164 of NC_081300.1, read as the reverse complement.
TCTCATGTCAGCATCTGCGACCTTGCTACCCTTACCTGACACTCCTGGCTGCTTCCTATAGCCCAACTCCTTTACAGACTCTGTTCCTTCTCAGTTCTTTCTCCCTGCACCCTTATAATGGAGGCCTTGGCTCTTTACATGCCAGGCTGCCGAAGATCAGAGAGGTTAGGTATCTTTCCTGGGATCACACAGCCAGGCAGGGACAGAACAAAATTCCAAATCAGGTTGGCTGATTGCACAGCTCACTGAGTCCTCATGTGGTGCCGTGGTTGGCTTTCTGTTCGTCACAAGCCCAATCTTGCTACGGTGGCTCTGCTGGGTGCCTGCTCCTCCCAAAAGTCATCTCCACCACAGTGGTAGCACCGGTCCCAGCACTCAGAATGTGCGCTGCCCTGGAGTTGCAGCAGGTACCCTCCATCCCAGGAGGGCTCCTCACGAATTGCTGGCCTGCCCCTCCTCTGCCACACTGATTCACAAAGCACTGCTGTGGGCAGATTGGACACAGCCAAGTCTCTCCTTCCCTACCTGGCCTCGTACTCTCCTGAGCCTCCCTCCTAGAGCTCCTGACAAGGTCCTCACCCATCTGTACAGTAAACATTTGCATTATCTCTCTGGCTCCAGCTGGACCCAGTTGAGGTGACTGCGATGCTGACGGCGGTGACAAATGTCGATCCCTAGGCCACGAAGGACCTGCAGGGCCCTTGCTGCCATTGGGAGATGGCAGAGTCTGAGCACGTTCGTATTTGCACTCCGTTCTGAATCTATTAATTAAATGACCAGAGGGACAAAAGAAGGTATCCAGACCCTAAGTGAGGACCTTTATCTTAAGTGCTGGACATCCTGATGTGTGTCTGTGGGTTGGTCGGCGAGCATGTGTGCGTGTGTGCGGGCATCTGTAGGCTCAAGAGCGCATTGGTGATGATGGGCTGTGTAGCCCGGCGGGGCCTGGGGCGAGTAGACTCAGGACTCTCCTGACTGCCAGGCTGGAGGGACCCAGGGCCTGAGAGCTGAAAGGCTTTGATGGTCCTTTTGTCCAGAGGGCCTGCCTGGCTGCTATGCCCCTGGCAGGTGCACTGGGCCCTGGCTGTCGGTGGAGGAGGACAGGAAGGCCTGTGGCTCAGTCTTTGTCGAGTCCACTCATCTGCCTAGGCCCTGGGCTGAATCTTCCTCCCCAGACTTGCTCAGGGACACTTCCGTTCCCCGTCCAGGCTCCCTTATACTTTGCCTGAATGTTCCTCACACCTGCTTGCCTATTTCAATGCTTTGTCTGGGAAATAGGTTCTCAGCAAGAAGAACTGTTGGGAGGCAGTTTTTGGGTAGCCGGAGGCCTTCTCTGGTCCACCAGATCTCACAGGCTAAGTCTCAGGCTGGCCTGACTGTGAACTGCCATGAGGGCTGTGTGGAACCTCAGGAAGGAGCCAGGCTTCCTCTCCTGTGCCACCGTAGAGTCATCGGTTCAGAGGGATGTAGCAGGCCTTTTGTCTTGACCTTCATTCAGCCGCCCTGGTGCAGGGACCCTCCCCCCATCCCATGCGGCCCACATGGGATGCCCACAGCCACGCTGCCTCTCCGTGGCCGCTCCCAGCCCTGCCCTGACTCGCAGGCTGGAAATGCCCCTGCCAGCTGGTTGTCAGTCCCCGGCTGAGACCTCTCAGGAGAGGCTGCGAAGGGATGCTCAGGCAGGGAGAGGGCAGGTAAGGAGGGCGGCCAGAACCAGCCATGCCAGCTGCCACCTGCTGCGGTCTTTGGTGACTTAACACTAAGAGGGGCAAGCATAGCATGGTCTTAATTTTCTCTGCCATTTTACTCTCCTGCCCCCAGGCCCTGTCTTTCCTGTGCCAAGGGGACAGAAAGATTTCAAGCATGCTTGGTAAAGGCCACTCCGTCTCTTTTCAGGGTAATGCAGCCTTGTGTGGGCAAATCTTCCATCTTTGGGGAGGCTTTTCTCCCCATCTCACCTCCAGCTGAGGTGAGGGGAGCTTGTACCCCTTGTGGGGAAAAGGGGGCCTGGGGTTGTCCTTGTGCTGTCATCTAGGGTTTTAATGGACTCCCCGGGATCTGCCTGCCGTGATCTCCACCCTGGAATCCCAGAGTGGGAGTTGGCAGGTTTCCCTGCCCTTGAGGCCCCAGCCGACATCAGGGTCACAGGGAGTCTGAATCTCAGGTCCTCCTAAAAAACCCACCTGCCTCTTTCTCCTTCTGTGTTTCTCACCCCAGATGTCAACCAGAGAGCTTCTGGAATTTTCCCCTCTCTCAGATGGGTAGAATGGACAGGGAACGAATTGTTGAAATTCATGTAAATTCATCTTTCTGCCTGAGGCCACTCTCCTTTTACCCCTCTGGGTAGTAGCCCCAGGCTGCCCGGGGCCACTGGAAGATGGCCCTATAGCCCCAGTCTGTCCCTCTATGAGTGCAGCCCAGAAACCTAGTGCTGCTGTGTATTAGCAGAGCAGCAAGACAGCCAGGGCCCTCAGAACCTACAGTGAAGTCAGGTTCCGCCGAGCTGGCTTAAAACATTTCTAATACAAAAAACCCAAATACCTCCCTCCGGGGTTGCTTTTAAAACCAGTTTTGATCATTGGGAGAGTAAATCCTGAGCTACTTAGGAAGCTTGACAATCGAAAATGATTCATTTGTCAAATATTCAGGTTAGTAGAGATTTAGTCTTTCCTGGTAGGTAGGAGAGGTGTGACCGCAAACCGGTCTGACAGGTTCTATGTGAAATGTTCCCACGTCTGGAGCTCGGCACCCCCGAGCACCCACCCTCCTGTGGCGCGCACACGTGTGTGTCAGCGTGTGCGTGCACGTGTTTGTCGGGGACACACGTGTGAGTGCGTCTTCCTCGTTGGGGTTTATTATATTCTCTTTGTGCTGCTAATGCTTTTGGCCTCTGGGGGTGCTATATTTATATATATACAGATGTAGAATTCGAGAAACACAGGATTTTCAGCCTGAAAGGAACCTTAAGCACCTTCTGATCCACTTTTCTCATTTTACACAATTAACGTCCAAAGAGGCAAAGTGACTTGCTTAAGGGGCACATACAGAACGCTGGTCTCTGTCTCTCCCTCCTGGGCATATGCCCACTCCTCTTAGTAAGTAGGAGGTGGCTTAGTAGTAAGAGACGGTTATTTCCTCACTGTTCAGCACTCTTTGTCCCCCTACTCCCCCCCCCCCCCCCCCCCCCCCCGTCCCTTTGACCATCTGTCTGTCTTTTCCCTCTCCCCTCCCTGCTCTGTGTTCCTGAGCTAGAAGCTGAGGCTATCACGGGCAGTGAGCAGAGAGGCTGGCTCCCAGGATGGATGCCTCAGCAGCTGGCCAGGCTAGGGCCCACCCCCTAACTGGGGGAAGTGGAGTCTCAGCGTGTTCCCCTCTTCCGTGTCAGCCAGGAGCCTGGGGGAGCAATGCCTCAGTCCTTGGGGAAGGTGCTGAGGAAGGAGGGTGGGTTGGCCCCACTGTTACGCAATCTGTTTTCAGCCTGATCCTTTTTTCCTGGCTCCCTCCTGGGAGGAAGGGGGGGGGGATGACATTATGCTGGGGAGGGAATGGGTTACCTCCCTGTCTTTCCTCCCTCCTGAGTCCTTTTCTCTAGCCTGAGCCACGTGGTCTCCAGTTCAGATACCCCATTTGGGAAAAATGTATGCACTCCTAGCCTCCAAGAGACACAGGAAAAAGATCCCTTTCTACTGCTGACATCCTGATGCCAAAGCCTGGCTCCCAATCCTTAGCAGACTCTGTGGAAATGACTGTTTTGAAGTCTCATTCCCCAGAGAGGCGCGAATCTCAGATTTGGATTAGATCTTAGGGGTCACTCCCTTACTCCCTTACACCCATTGCAGGCCTCTGTCCTCAAGCATCCTGACAGCTCTCAGGTGTGCCTAACCACTTTCAGCGATAGGCCAGTTCCTTTATTTAAAAAAAAAAAAAAAAGATTTATTTGTTTGAGAGGGAGAGAGTTGGGGTGGGGACAGGGGCAGAGGGAGAGAAATCCTCCTGGAACCGACTTCCCCACTGAGCACGGAGCCTGCTGCTGGACCCTGAGAGTGTGCTGGACCTGAGTCAGAGACTCAGCCAGCTGAGCCCCGCAGGGGCCCCAGGCCAGTTCCTTTAAGAAGTCCTGCCCTTGGGATGCCTGGTGGCTCAGTCTGTTAAGCGGTTGCCTTTGGCTTGTGATCTCAGGGTCCTGAGATCCAGCCCCTGGTTCCCTGCTCAGCTAGGAGTCTGTTTCCCCCCTTCTTGCTCTGACCCTCCCCCTGCACCTGCTCTATCTTTCTCTCTCTCTCAAATGAATAAGTAACATCTTTAAAAAAAGAGAGAGAGAGAGAGAGAAGTCCTGCCCTCATGCACGATGCAGCCTTCCTTCCTTCTTGTCCTCATCAAAGGTCTTGAAATAGGTGGTGGTTACCCCGGCTTTCACTGCTTCTTTGTTTCTCACTTGTTCTGTAACGCTCTTAGATCTGATGTTGCCTCTCCCACTTTACTAAAAGCGCTCTCACTAAAGTCATGGGTAGCTTCCTTGGCCAAAACCAGTGGCTATTTCTTTAGTGTTTGTCTTATGTTATTAACTAATTCTTTGTGAGATTGTCTTTCTCTTTCAAGAAACACATTGTGTCTCTCTTTTTTATTTTTAAAGATTTCACTTATTTATTTGAGAGAGAGAGAGCATGGGCTGGGGGGAGGATGCAGAGGGAGAGAAAGAAGAAGACCTCCCTGCCAAGCAGAAAGCCCAGCCCGAGGCTCAATCCAAGAACCCTGAGATCAAGACCCCGGTGGAAGGCGGATGCCCAGTCGATGGAACCACCCAGGTGCCTCCACAACCTGTCTCTTTGATCACCCTCTACTTCCCACTAGTCTCCTCAACTGTCCAGTCCTTAAATGTTGGGGCTACCCTGGTCATGTCCTCTATTTTTTCTTTTCTATATGCTTTGCTATCTCTTAGGGCCACCACATTCTTGCACAGTTTAGTAATCCCATCACTCACTGATGGTCCCATGAACATGTCCAGTTCCCTCTGCCCTACTGAGCTTCAACCCCTTATTTACAACATCTAGAGGTTTCTTTTTGTCAGAAGACCCTCAGACTCAGGGATTTTTCTCTTCTCGTGAGGAAAAAAAAAAATCTCTCCCACCTGAAGTCCCTATTTTGGTTAGCGCTACGTCAACTACCCAGTCATCTCAGCCAGGATGTGAATCATTCCTGACCATATCCTTTCCCTCGTCCTGCAGATGCCTTTGGTCACCAAGTCCTGCCAGCTCTACTGCAGCTTTGCCTCCTCCCCACCAGATCCTCATTTTGTCCTGCTTCCACTATTGCCACAGTCTTCTAAATGGTCTCCTCGCATTGGCCTTGCCTTCTATGGCTCACATGTACTTCACTCAGTAGCCAGAATAAGCTTTCTGAAACATAGAACTGGTCATGCCAATCCCCTTCTCAAAAACCTTCAATGGCTGGGGTGCCTGGATGGCTCAGTGGGTTAGAGCCTCTGCCTTTGGCTTGGGTCATGATCCCGGGGTCTTGGGATTGAGCTCTGCATTGGGCTCTCTGCTCGGCGGGGAGCCTGCTTCCCCCTCCGCCGCCCCCCGCCTGCCTCCCCGCTTACTTGTGATCTCTGTCTGTCAAATAAATAAATAAAATCTTTAAAAAAAAATAAAAATAAAAACTTTCAATGCGCCCCCCCCATCTCCAGAATAGAGCCCAATCTCATTGGCTGGGTATTCCAAGAGCCTCCTAACTCACCCTGTCTTCTCTGCTTCCCCTTCTAGGCCTGTCGTCTGTCACCTCCCCCTTCACCCTTGTCCTGGGTCCCTAGCCCTAGGTTGTACCAGTCTCATTCTCACTCTTTGTGCTCTTGTCAAGTTCTCCAGATGCCCGAGGTCTCTCTTGCTTGGGGCCTATATCACACTGCTCCTTGTCCTGGAAACACCAGTCTTTCTTTCTTTATGTGGCTAACTGAGGCCCAGTTTTCACATCTTCCCTGAACACCATTGCTTTAGGAAGGTCTTACTTGCCTGACCTCACAGACTAAGGTTACCCATTGTGTACTTACATGATACTCTGTGTTTGCAGCCATCTGTATGATTGTCACTATTTTTTTAAATAAGATTTTATTTATTCATCTGAGAGAGAGAGAGAGAACACAAGCAGGGGGAGTGGCAGAGGGAGAGGGAGAAGCTCCCTCCTTGCTCAGCAGGGAGCCCAATGCAGGATTTGATCCCAGGATCCTGGAATCATGACTTGAGCCGAAGGCAGACACTTAACTGACTGAGCCACCCAGGTGTCCCAATTGTCACTAGTTAACTAATTACAGGTTGATTCTTCCTCTCTCCCCTAGCTCCAGGAGACGCTAAACTCCTTGAGGGTGTGACTGTGCCTTTCCTGCCCAGTTCTCCACCCCAAAGCCTGGTACCCTGTGTATACAGTTGTCTGATTGGATGATGGGAGGGCTTCGGATATGTCCGTCTGAGTAAGATCTTGATCCTGAAGTGGGCAGTAGGGACAGAAGATTGTCCCCACTAGAATGGTGGTTGGTGAGGTATTGAGTTTCAGGAAGGTTAGCTGGGGAGCTGCATGCAGGACGGGGTGGAGGCAGGTGGTTTCAGGGACCAAGGGGGCTGGCAACAGTACAGCCGTGAGGGGCAGTTCTAAAATGAGTGACTTTCCCTCTCCCATCCCATATGCTTCTGATGGAGAGTCCAAGAGACAGAGTCAATTCGTGCATAATTGAAAATGAACAGAATCCAGGAATGGGCTTATAATAAGCTCAGTACACAACTGTGAAATGACCTTACCTTCTTGTGGGAAGGTTTTCTCCCACTTTCTTTTCTTTCCAAATATGTTCTCATTTCATTCCTTGGCCCCCATCGCCTCCTCTTCCAAGGGTAGAATCCAGAAGAGGATGTTCTCTGTTTAGAATAGCGTTCCTACTGGATTGGCTGCTGATTTGTTAATATTATTGTTATCCTCCACAATACATATGCAACTTTCAGATATCACATCTGGAGGCTTCTACCCCAGAGAAGAATAAAATTGCTGCTGAAAGTGTCCAAAAAGTGTCTGCGTTTCTGAGTTTCAGACCAGCTAAATTGGCAGCTTTTTCCGGCTCTGATTTCTGTGATGGGAACAAGGAGCACCATCTCATGGCTCTCTGTCCCCTGGCCCACGCTCTCCAGCCCAGGGATAAGTTAGGAGGCTGCTTTCTGCTCTTTGTTATCGTGGGTTCTGCCCCATCTCTCTAAAGCAATCTTATAAATCATTGATGAGAATACTTCTATTTTTGTCTTAAATATCCTAGCCAAGAAAGCCTATGAATACTTTCCAAATCAAGGGCTGGCATTGCATGATGCTTCCTCATTGATGGCAGCCCCATTTCATTGTTTTTTTTCACTTCTTGGCTCTTTATCCATGTCAGCAATGCCAACTTTCAGCTTGGGGGTGGGGCCTGACCCTGGTGCGGCAACCTCTGTGGCCTCCCTTTTTGGGGCAGAATCTCCTTTTCCCCCCTTGTTCTCCATAACCAACCCCCTCTCCCAGGCCTCCATCTTAAACCTTTAAACCTCAAAATACTATAAATTATGACTGGTGTTTATTCTCAATAAGGACTCCTCCTTATGTCCGTCCTGCCTCTGGAAGCACTGCCCTTCCATCCTGATTGTCATTTACTCTGTACATACAAATTCAATTCGCTTGAATATCAACCTACATTTGAAGGCATGAATTTATAGCATGAAAAAGACCCTCTCCTGTAGTGTCTTCCAAACTCCATCAGTCTGTAAGAACCATGTTTCTCTCATTCACTATATTCTGGACCTGACACATGGTAAGCACTCAACAAATATTTGTTGAATAATGAATAGGGGAATTAATGAATAAATGAAAGACCTAAAGGATTAGATTCCCGATACACTGGAGCTTCTCCATCCCTTAAAACCATCTGGACCTGACACTCTAAGATGGTTAATACAGGGTTTACTGAGGCTCATTATTAGTCTCTACTGATCAGGTAGTATGGTTCAAATGCATCTTTCATGATTGCCCTCAATTTGTTCAGGTTTCTCTTTTACTTTGGTTTTTCCTTAGCATTCATGAAAATAATTTATATTAGATGTCCCTTACCTATGCATTGCTTAGTTGGGTTCCTTCATCGGAGTAAGTCTTGTATTCCTGACCAGAGCAGGAACACCTGGAGGAAGGAACTATTATCTAACTTCATAGCCCAACTGCAGGACTCGATACAGTGGGTGGTTAATGAATGGTTTCCAACTAGCTGGTGGAATGAATGGGTCCTAAGCCTGACATCCACTTTTATTTTTAATGTTAGAAGTTAGAGGCTAAACCCAAGAGGGAATGCATACTATATTCTCAATCCACTTTAGCATGACTTGCATAGCATCTCTGATAGCACAAAGTGTTATGGATTCACAAGGTTGGTTTCATTGTGTAGGTACATAATAGGAAAAATGTTAGGTAAATCAAAATTAGCCAGGAAATCACTGAGTGATTTCCATTATGTCTTTGCAATACTTAGATCCTTTAGAGAAGCCATTCCTTGATATTTTGATGATTGCTTCAATAACATACATTCTTTGTGTGACTTCCATGCCAATGGAAAGTGATGATCCAGAAACTCTGGAAATGTCCATCAGTCCAATATAGATCAGACTGAAGCTCACCAGGATCAACAATGGAGCTTCTTGCCATCAGTGCCACACTTCCTGCCCCTAAGGAGCTTATGGGGTGGGGGGAGACAGATATACACCTGGAGCTCAAAACCAAATGTTGTAAATATTTGAGCACATAGAGTACGATGTAGGTTACTTCTTATCGGGAGAATGATGAACATCTCGTGCTGAAGTCAGCATTTATACCAAGTTTTGAAAGAGAGGTCTAGTCTTACAAGCTAAGACTGTGTCTAGTTTCTAGTAGGTGCTCCTCAAATGCATGTGGGCAGCCTGAGAGAAGACAGTGGTGTTCCATCTAGGAGGACAGAAAGAGTGAGAAACAGCAGAACAAGGAGAGCAAGGCTCATCTGGGGATGTAGTGAGTCATGTTCTGGGCCCACAGCTGAAGCCTGGGTTGTCTGAGCCAGTAACTGGCATGGCTCAGGTTGGTTGCTTGGAGGCTGGGTATGGAAGTCCTCGAGTTGAGCTGAGGATTTTAAGTTTCAGTTGGAAGGCAATGGGAGTCCCCGAATGTGTTGGAGCAGGTCTGGGTTGGGCTTCAGTGAGGTTAGGTTGCATTGGTGAGAGGGCTGTGTTGGCACGGAAGAGGCTGGGAACAGGGGAATCCTTATGAGGCAATTACAGATGACTTGGGGGAGGGGGCCTAAGCAGTGTCATGAACCCAACAGTGACTGTGGCAAAGAGGCTTTGTGAAAGCAGAATCTGCAGGACTGGGAGCTGCCTTCATGGGCGGCTCATCCTGACAGCCTCTCCTCTCCTCTTCCTCTCCAGTTGCGCTTCCTCCTGTCCCTTAGCATCACTTCCTTCAGGAGTCCGACACCTATACCTCTCACCCCACAGAGAGGCTCTTGCTTAAGGGGAGAGTTGACTTTGGGCATGTATATGTGGATGTTAATTTATTAAGACTCCTTTTGATTTATAATTAGTTATTTAATGCTTTCCTGTGGTCCAAAAGGATTTGAGGAAGATTGAGTGGATGTATATAAACAAATTTTCCAGCCAAATGGGGCCTGCAGATTATGCCTGATTTCTCGTTTGACAGCACAGTTGAGAGTAAGAGCTTTGGGGTAGGTAGATGAGCGGGTTTAACTCCTGACTCTTGCAGTGGCAAGCTAAGTGACTGTCAGCAAGTTACTTGTCTGCTCTGAGTCTCAGGGTCTGTATCTGCAGAGATAAAGATATGCCCAGGATGAGCGTAACCTACCTCCTAGTTTTGTTGTATGGATTAAGTGAGATCAGATGTGTCCAGTGTTTAGCGTAGCCCTAGACCACAGAAGGCCCTCAAATGGGCAGTCAATATCAGAAGACTCTACTTCACTGTAATTATTATTACTCTTTAGGGCATCATTGGTCAGGTTGGGAGGATGTCGCTGTATGAGTGTTCTACCTTTCCTAAGCCCTTGCCAGTTTATCTTCTCTCTGGTCACCTACCTTATTGATAAGATAAAGAAACACATAGTTCCCCCAAGGCATGGCTTTCTGTCCGATTCCCCATAGTCTCCTGTATCAAATCCTGCCTTTTTTGACCAGACCGGCATAGGAGAAATATCAGCAGGTGGCAAAAGTGCTAGAAGTTCCATTTAGGACTCATCCATTAGGTACACCTTATAAAGACCTGGAATACAAAATAAGTCTTGACCTCTGTTCTCAAAGACTTTGCATGGGGGGAGGGAGGCACGGACATCTATATAGAAAATCACAGATCAATGAAGCTGCTGATAAAGAGGGATGGATGCAGTGCTGTGGGAACAGCCCAGGCTATGTTTGAACTGAGTCAGGATGCAGGAGTCCACTCAGCACACAACGTAGGGAGGTATTCTGGCCAGAAGGAGAATGGGCGATCTGGGGTGTGGTATGTTGGGGAACCCCCACGTATCTCAGTAAAATCAGACTGTAGAGTTTCCTCATCAAGAAGACAGGAGAGAACAAGTATTGGCGAGGATGTGGAAAAAAGTGAACCCTGTACACCAGTGGCTGGGCATGTATATTGGAAAACAATATGGAAGTTCCTCAAAAAATTAGAAATAGAATTACCCTATGATCCAGCAGTTCCACTTCTAGGTATATACCCACAGGAAATAAAAAAACAGGATTTTGAAGAGATGTCTGCATTCCATATTTATTGCAGCATTATTCACAATAGCCAAGATATGGAAACAACCTAAGTGCCTATCAAGAGATGAGTGGACAAAGTATGGCAGACAATATACAATAGGATATTATACATTGTATACAACGTATAATAGAATATTATTCAGCCATAAAAAAGAAGGAAATCCTGTCATTTTTGACAATATGGCTAGAACTTGCGGACATTAGGCTAAGTAAGAAAACTAAGAAAAATAGATACTATAGGATGTCACTTACATGTGGACTCTAAAAAAAGCCAGAATAATAAAAAACAGAGAGTAAATTTGTAGTTGCTAGGGAGCAGAGAGTGGGAGAATGTTTCAGGGACGATGTTTCAGGGTGTAAATTGCAACTAGCAGATAAATTAATCCTGGAAATGTAATGCACGGTATGGTGAGGATAAACAACAATATTATAATAATCAAACTTGCTAAGAAACTAGATACTAATTATTCCCACCACAAAAAAGAAATAAGTAAGTGGTATGATAGAGGTGCTAACTAATGCCCAGTGGCAATCATATTATGATACAGAAATGTACCAAATCAAGGTGTTCTAAGTCTTGAATTTATACAGTGTTATAGGTCAAATACATTTCAATGAAAAATAAAAGAAACTATACTAATCCTAAAAAAAAAATGTGGAGTTTCTAATGGGGCATTTGTGTGTCAGTAAAGGTGTAATAATGGGAAAAAGGGAAAAAGACACTGGGGCAGGTACACTGGGGAAGCTTTTTTTTCTTAATTTTTATTTTAAAGATTTTATTTATTTAACAGACAGAGATCACAAGTAGGCAGAGAGGCAGGCAGAGAGAGGAGGAAGCAGGCTCCCCACTGAGCAGAGAGCCCAATGCGGGGCTCGATCCCAGGACCCTGGGAACATGACCTGAGCTGAAGGCAGAGGCTTTAGCCCACTGAGCCACCCAGGAGCCCAGTGAGGAAGCTTTTAATGTGTTATCCAGGTGCTCCTCAAATCACTCCCAGAGCATTACCACTTTCTCCTACAATGAGTCGTTAATATCAAGCTATGTATTCTATTTCCTGTTATGAAGCTAAAATGAAAAATGAATACCTTCTTTTATCTTACCAAATCTATAGTCAATGTTTTAATTTTCTTTTATCCATTTTTTACTCTGGTGAGGGATATTTAGCGTCAAACAGTTTCTGGCATCATCAGCCCAGCGCATCACCTACAGTCCCATCTCCTATTTTTGGCAGAGGTTTAACAGATGGGCTGTAAACAGCTGTCCCAAATGAGCCTGGGAAGCCTGTCCCCACAGCTACCCTACGGGCTCGGATGGTCGAGGTCCTCCTAATAGGTGCTCCCAGCACTGCTGGGGAGGGAGGATGGTAGGAGGTGACTCCAGCAAGGCCATCTGAGAAGTGCTCGCAGAGTGTATGGGGGCAGGCATGTGCTGGCATCCACACACTGCTGGCTTCCAGAACTGCCCTCATGACTGTAGGACAGGCTGGCCCTGTCCTGGGACCATTTGCAAGTGCACTGGGTCCAACACTAGGTCTTGGTACTATCTGGGTCTAGGGGTAGATCATTGTTCTGTTTCTTTGATTCATCATCTTGCATATATTCCTTTCTATTCCTTCTAAATGTCACAGGACTAAGGTGGGAATCTTGGATGTTGTTTCCCTTGACAAGTGAATGAACAGTTAGGCTTTTTCCTCATGGTGTTCGAGGGCCACGGGATGGGAACTGCTGACCCTCTAGTAACATTTCTCTCTCTCTTTCCCAACTCAACCCCTTTTTTTTCCCCGTCAGGCAGTGTCTGAGGTCTCATTTCCAACCGCACTCCTTCAAGACCGTGGGTCTTGCCTCTGTCTCTGATGGCCCCCTTCACCTCATCATGTGCACCACCACAGTCCGCTCATTCTTTGGGCGCAGGCCCAGGCTCAGACCTCTTGTGAAAGCCTTCGTGGCTTTTTGTGCCCTCAGATCTTTTCAGAGATCTGAACTGGGCTGCCCAAGAACATCTAAGGGTCTGAGAACTCAGATGGGATCCTCACTGTTAACTCATGCCCAGGAATATACCAACTTCCCAGGCTGCTCTATTAGCTTCCGAATGGCGGGAACTTCGTATTTCTTGTCTTCTTAGAGACAACCGTATAGGACTGGCTATGGGAATGGTAGTCAGCTAGGATGGCTTAACTGTGGGCTGATTTTGTTGTTCTGTTCTGTTAAAAAAAATTTTTTTTGGTCTCATTCAAAATAAGCATTTGGGTACAGAGAATCAGATATGAAATCCCAGCCTTTGAGCTCAAGGAGAGCTGGACAGGCACTTGCTAAATTCTGACCTCCAGGCAGGGGTGTGTTCATCCCTCCAGGCAGTTCCCCACCCTCCCCCTCCTGGCAGCTTCCCTCAGCTGCCCTGACTCTTGAAATTGTATTTGGCAGAACTGGAGAGGCTTTTCTGTATGTCTGACCTCGACCTCTATCCCAGAGCGCCCAATACGCAGTCTGTGTGCACACAGTCAGTGTGCTCTGTGCTAGGTTCCGGCTTGGGGTAGGGAGGGGGGAAGGGGTAGATGGGAGAAGCAGAAAACTTGGACCGTGCCTTTGGAATCTTGGGATGTAGCTTCCAACTCAGAACAGTGCTGGGGGGAGATCTGGAGAGGCAGGGAGGTCGGGAGTGCCATTCCAATTGTGGGAGAGGAGACTTTCCTTTTGTCTCTAGCACAAATCCTCTGTGATCTCTTCCTTCTGGATCTGTGTTTACTCCTGTCAAATGGGCATAACCAACTGCTCACTGGCGCACAGGATTGCAGGCCAGTGACTTGGGGCAATGTGAGGGGAGAGGTGCTCCTGGATCTAAGGCCAGCATCTGCATAGGCCTCCCTTCTCAGCCTATGCACGAGTCAGTGCTTGCTTCATCTAATTTAAACTTCACTTATCACCAGCCTTACTATTCCTGTTTTCATCGATTGTGTGATGAGTGGGTTGTATTTTTTTTTTTTTTAATTTTTAAAAGATTTTATTCATTTATTTGACAGAGAGAGAGCGAGCCAGCACAAACAGGGGGAGCAGCAGGCAGAGAGCGAGACAGGCTACTGCTGAGCAGGGAACCAGATGTGAGACTCCATCCCAGGCCATGAACTGATTTGAGGACAGACACTTAACAGACTCAGCCACCCAAGTGTCCCTGTTCTTAAGGCTTCTGAAAAAAAAAAAAAAATCATGGGGTAGTTGTATAGTTAGGATATTGTTACGACGCAGAAATATCCCAATTCATCCGGCACATCCCCTTCCCAGAGCGCGTGCGCACGCGCCCGTGCTTGCGTGCGTGTGCATGTGTGCCAGGGAAGTCACGTGTCGGGGTCTTCTGGCTTGAAGAGGAATCTAGGAATGATGGAGAATCGTGAGTTAAAGGGATGGTGGCCTTGGGTCCATCACTTTGAAAACCAGCTGTGAATCAGGCAGGCCTTAGAGGGAGGTGCCCCGGAGGACCTGGAAGTCTAAACCCCGATCAGGTGTAACCTGGGAAGTCCATGTTTGTTCTTAAGTGTTGCTTTGTGCAGAGGGAGAGCTGCTTTCCCCAGCTGTTCTCCCGCCCGGAGGGCAGGACCCTGTGAAAGGGCTTGCGTCACAGTCCGGTCCTTTTGGAACCAGTTCAAGGATGTCTTTGGATAATGGAATTGGAGGCGCAGGCCAGCTCTTTCCTGTTTCACTGGGCTTCTTAAGATCTGAGTATGGACTTTGGAAAAGACTGTTTGCGCTTGCTTGCTTAATTAATTAATTAATTCATTAAGTGCTCTGGCCTGCAGACAGACTTATAATTTTAATTAGTTGCTAAGATTTAGAAAGAGACTTCGGAAGGTCCGGGTGCCCTGGGCCTTTATTCCTAGGGCTGAGCACACTCTGGGCGTGTGCACTCTGCAGGGAACCTCACTGCCCACCTGCCTGGGCGTCTGCCCGCTTGAGTTCTCAGGTCTGAGGCGGTCAGCATTGGCCTGTGTCTGTGGTTGCTCCTACGTTGACGCGATACCGGTGGTGTGGGTACCTCAAAGCTATTGTCTTAGTTAGTCATAACTAGCTTTCTGAACCTGAAGCAGCCACTTTCCACCCACTGCAAGCTCCTGCGGTTTCTCTAGGGCATTTCCAGGTATGGGTGTTATGGGCTGAATTTTGTGCCCCCCCCTGCCCGAAACTCATATATTGTAATCCTGATTCCCAGCGTGCTAGTGTTAGGGGGTGGGGCCTTTGGGAGGGGTGTAGGTCAGAGGGGTAAACCCTCACCAAAGAGATTAATGGCCTTAGGGAAGAGAGAAGAGACCAGATGCCTCGTCCATTCTGCCTTTGAATGAGAAGATGGCTGTCTGTGATCCAGGAGATAGGGACTCACCAGACTTGGAATTCTGCTGGCGTTTTGATCTTTGCCTCCGAGTCTCCAAGACTGTGGGGAATGAATGTTTGCTGCTTAAGCACCCAGTCGGTGGTATTTTTGTTATAGTTGCTTGAACAGAGGTAAGACTCCCGGTACGATCCTGTAGCCAGTGGGCTTGAGCAGGGGAGAGAGCAGGGCTGTACTTGGCTGGATCGTGGAAGCAGTAAGCAGTCTAAGCTTTAAAAGGAAGTTCACGTGGTGGAATTGGGGGCTGGATATACAGATCGGTCCTGGGCTGGAAGTCTATAGGCAGATATGGAGCGCTTACAAGAGTGTGCTATATTTGAAACCCTGCTTGGCTCTTCAGATATAAATTCTGTAGAAATTTTGCCCCTTTAGGGAAAAATAATCCCCCCTTGTTCTGGCATAAGAAACTTGGGAGAAATAAAAATATATGTAATCCTATTTTTATTTATATTTTCAGCAATATTGTCACTTAAAAATGTATGAGTGTAAACACTTATTAATTATAAATTGTTGATAATGTATGCATAGAGATATGAAAACATAGAACGGAGTCATATGCTTTCAGTAGAAAATGAGGAGTTCTTTATTTAAAAAGTTTTGTCATTTCTGGAACATAGTACATCCATTTTGGATACTCAGGGAACCAGATCCGGGGATCACCTAAGACCCTGCAGCTCTGAAGCTCTATGAAAATGCATCTCCTTATTTTCCATGTAGGAAGATGGCTAAACAGTGTCTGAAACTCTGTCTGTTCATTGGTTATGCTGTCTCTAGCTGTGCTCTAACTAACATCGTACTAAGAATTGCATTTTTCTCTCTCCTGACTTAGATTTAAATCTTGCAATCACCGCTGGGAAGTGAGCTGTATCATCTTGAGAAATCAGACCACAGAGCTGGGCATGCAGCCGGCAGGCTGGGTCATCTTTAATCGCTTAACCCTTCATATCAAAGGATGGGTCGTAGCAGCAGATTCCTTCTCAAGAATTTGCCATGGCAGATTTTCTCAAGGAAAAGCTGGAAGTTAGAATGAAGCAGAATGTCTACAGCAAAAACCTTGCCTTGTAAGTTGACTTTTATGCCTATACACATGACTGGTTTTATGTGTACGCCCATGGAACTCTCTCTTATAGGCCTGTGTCTGTGTCCGGCACATGTGTGGCTGTGATGTATATGTACACGTATTTAACACGAGAATGTGCAGGGTGCATGTGTGCCTGTGAGGGTGTGAATGTGTGTGCGTGTGTATGTTGTGTGTCTAAGGAAAATTCTTTCCTGTCTTATGGAATAAGATCCAGGTTGTTTAAGGTTGTTTGAGAACATGGCCACGATAATTCCCTTTATACCCTTGGGTGGGGCTCTTTTAAACAGACCCTGGATTTGGCCATGTGCTTCTGTTTGGAACATTGCCAAATGTGACACAGAGATCTGAAAGGCAGTTGTACGTTGAAGTTGTCTTCTGCTGCTGCTCTTGGGAACCCTTAACCAACACAGTGTCAAGGACCTGGGGCAAGCCTGTTGGAGACATGTGGCCCAGTGACACCTGCCACCCTAGACGACAGCCACCACCAACTTCCAGATAGTGAATAAAACCATCCTGGACCAAGCAGCCCACACCCCACTTGGGAGCTCAGGGCAGCCATGGGGGTGAGCCCAGAGGTGGCTGGCAGGAGAATAGCCCGGCTGAGCCCAGCCCACCCACGTAATCCCAAGTTCACACTGAATGGTGGTTGTTTAAGGTCACTACATCTGGGGTGGTTTGTTACAACAAAAGACCTTATTAACTGATCTGGTTGAAAAGAGAGGGAAAAGGCTCCCTGCTAGAGGAAGTGGTGTTTGGCGAGAACCTGTAGGCATGAATCACAAGAAGAGATGTAATTCCGCGTAAACATTCTTTATAATCCTATTCTTACTTTATGAATTTAGAAACATAAAAATTAGCTCTTATTGAAGGACCTACTATTAATTCTCACACAGGCATGCACATTAACAAGTCAGGCATGGGCCGTGCTGGTATGCTCCAGTAATGCTTTACTGGGGCCTGGGGAAGAAAGCCAAAGAGAAGCCAACCCAGGGATGACGCAGAGAACGCTGCATGACGGAATCTGCCGCGAGGCGGTGACTTGCTCTTTGGAAGCGAAAGGATTCGTGTCATGCCCGCTCCCAATCTGACTCCGTGGGGTGGGCAGCGCTCCGCATCCATTACCCGGGAGCTCACCCCAGGCGTCTGGACTCCTTGAAGAACAGCGCCTACAAAATGAGGCTCTGAGAGAAACAAGATTCTCTTCCCTGCCTGAGGCCTGCCTTTCGGGAACCTGCCACCTCTTTGGATAATTGCCTCTAGGGATGATGTCCCTCTCAAGGGAGACCGTGTGCTCTTCCAGGGACAAGACCTTTACCCTGCAGACCACAACAGGGTATCAGGATGTAATGATCAGTTTATTCCAGACGGCTCTGCTTATCTGTAGAAGCAGAGGTATATGTGAAAATTCTGTGTGTGTGAGTGTGTGTGCGCGCGCACGCGCATGCACACACACCCTGGCCCATGTGCAAATCCAAGAACCTTGGCTCGGAAGTCAGGGCACATGACTTTGGCACTTCCAACTCCAGTCCTGCCTTACAATAAATCCCCACTCGGTGGGACCTGAGGGAGTTGAGGGTAGACTCTAATCTGCTATTAATACCAGTACTTTGTGTCTAAAAGACATTTTAGATCTAAAAGTCCTGTCTTAAAACAAAGGAATACACACAAACACTTTTGTTACTGGTTAACACCTAAATGGAAAATAGTGGTTCAGACGGCATAGACACTTTGGAGCTCTTAGGGACCTCTGATGCCCGTGTGGATACCAACACTTAACTACGTTTTGTACTTTACGTTTTATCTAGGCCTGGACCTGCCGAGCGTTCTTGCAAATGAATACATGTCACATACTGCCGAAAAGCATGTGCTATGGCAGTCAGGTCAAAGGCTCAAAATGACTTATATTTCTTTTTCTTTTTGTTTTTATTTAATAGATTTAGGGACGGTATGTATAGGGGAAAAATGATTGGATTAATTATATTATTATTAACACAAAAGAAATGGCTTTGTTAAGTGTTAGCTATTGTAAAGCCCTGTATGAAGCCCTTTATATATTATTATTTACCTAGTAATCTGGTAATAGTATTACTATTCCAGTTTTCCAGATAAGGAAACTGAGATTCTTTTTTTTTTTTTTAAGATTTTATTTATTTATTTGACAGACAGAGACCACAAGTAGGCAGAGAGACAGGCAGAGAGAGAAAGGTAAGCAGACTCCCTGCCAAGCAGAGAGTCCAATGTGGGGCTCCATCCCAGGACTCTGGGATCATGACCTGAGCCAAAGGCAGAGACTTTAACCCACTGAGCCACCCAGGCGCCCCAATTAAACTGAGATTCTTAACTAGAAAGTTGAAACATCTCATGCGTGGTTGCTGTTCACTGTTGAAAGTAAAACCTGAATACAGCAGGCCTGTCTGTTGACAAAGCACTGCCTTTATTTATTAAATATTTTTTTAAGGATCTTATTTATTTATTTGAGAGAGTGAGGGAGAGTAAGCATGGGTTAGGGAGAGGGAACACAAGGAAGGGAGAAACAGGCTCCCAGATGAGCATGGAGCCCAGCGTGGAGCTCAGCCCCAGGACTCTGGGATCACGACCTGAACTGAAGGCAGACACTTAACTGACCAAGCCATCCAAGTGCCCCAGCACTGCCTTTATTTTTAATTAAATTTATTGTGAACTATTTGAACCACACAGAAAACTTTAGAGAACATTAAACAAACACTCATGTGCCTATCACCCAATTTTATTAGCTCCTAATATTCTATTATAGTCACTTTATATTTCATGGTATTTTTTAAGGTGCGATATATATATTTTTTAATTTATGTGTAGAAATTCTTTATGGAGTCTGGATATTGATTCTGTGGATTGCAACTATCTTTATTTATGGTGATATCTAACAAGGAGAAATTTTCATTTATTTAAATGTAGTCAAATGTTTATGGTTGAGCTTTTTAGTCCTTTTAGGAGTTTTTTTTGTGGCTAGTGATTTGTGGGGACTATTTTTGAAATATTTTTCTTTGCTACCACCAAGATAGTCTCCTTTTTCAATTGTTAGAGTTTCTGCCCACATCTATCTGGAATTTACTGTTTGTGAATGCAAGGAGGTGGAGATCTATTTCATCCTTCTGAGATGGAGAATGACTCAACCCAGGACACTTCACTCAGGAGTCCCATCTTGACCCTCATTCTACCTCTGTGCCATATGAAAACTGTCTCTTAGCTCTGTGTTCTGTCTCATCGTTCTGTTGTCTGCTGCTGAGCCAGCACCACACTACTGCTTCGTTAGAGAACTTGATATGGGCAGGGTAGCATCTCTTCATGTCACTCTTCCATTCGTCCCTTAGGTAATTTTGGCTTCTTATGCTTTTTAAGATCAGTTGTGAAGCTCCGTAAAAGCTCTGTGAGAATTTGGGTTGTAATTGTATTCAATTAATATATTAACTTTGGAGTGGAATTGAACCTTTATACAATTGAGTCTGTCCAAGTATACAAGTGTTGTCTCTTTCCATTTAAGTTGCTTTTATGGTTCTTGCTAACATTTTGAAAATTTTCTCTTCAAAGTTCTTACATAGATTTTTTTTATTTTTTAGTTTTATTCTTGAGAAGTTCATCATTTTTCTTGCTACTGCAAGTGAGATATTTTTTCCCATTATTTCTTCACATTAGTGTATAGGAGTGTTATCAGTGTTTTAAAGTTTATCTTTTGTACATAAAAGTATTTTAATTTTCTTATTTTTTCTAATATTTGGTAGATGCCTTCAGATTTTCTATATATACAAATACATTACCACAAATAAGGCTATCTTTTTCTAAGATTTTGTTTATTTATTACAGAGAGAGAGAACACAAATGAGGGCAGGGAGGCACAGAGGGAGAAGCAGGCTCTCCACTGAGCAGAGAGCCCGATGTGGGGCTCAGTCCCAGGCCTCTGAGATCGTGATCCGAGCTGAAGGCAGCTGCCCAACTAACTGAGCCACCCAGGCTTCCCCAAGGCTAGTTTTTAATTTTTCTTTCCATTTCTTATATCTCATTCTTTAATCTTGATTTTATTACTTGGCTAGAATATCTAGTATAAATGCTTTTTGTGTGCTTATTGAAAAAGTTATGTGATATGTCTCCTTTGTATTAGAGCATCCTTACATTCATTTGATAAAAGTATTTTTGAAATATTGTAATAGTTTATGAGGTTTATTTGCTTGTATTTTATTTAGGATTTTTATACCTGTGTTAGTAAGAATGGTTTATAATTTGATTACTTGTACCGCCTTTGTCACATTGTGATATCAGTAGACGAGATGGGTAATTTTCTCTTATTTTTCCTTTCTCTGAAATATTTTGTTCAAGATACGAATTGTCTGCTCCTTTATAGATTTGCTAAGTTACCTTTAAAAGTGTCTACCTCTGTTGTGTTTGGGAGAAGGAGATTTCGATAACTGAATTTGATTCTTCAGCAATCATTGGTTTATTCAAGCTTTCTATTTCTTCTTGAGTCAACTTTGATCATTTATATTTTTCTAGAAAACTTCCCTTTCGTATACATTTTGCAGTTACCTCCAGCTGGATGCAAGCATTGAGGTATTTCGCAAGCATTGAGGTATCCCAGTCACAGAATCTTTGGTTGTCTAGCTTCACTTTCTGGCCACAAGTCTGTGACGTTTCCCCCTCTAATTTCACGAATATCTTCACAAGCCTGTTGTCCCTGGCAACAGGCTACCATTTTCCCCCAGCCTCCTTTTGCCAGCCCTGGCTTCATGCAGGGATCCTAGTGGGGTTTCTTTCTAACTCAGGAATCTCTGTTCGTTAACTGGCAGAAGCCAAGGTCTAAGATACCACTCCTGCTTCCAGCTCAGGCTGCAGCAGACCCTCGGGTCTGTTCATTCCCTTGATTTTCTGTTCTTTTTCTGGCCCACAGCAATTGTTACCTTGTTTTTGAGCTTGACTATAGTTTTACTGGTTTCTCCTTTAAAATTTTAACTGTTTGTAGCAGAGAGGGTTGTTGAAGATGGAAGTCATTAAGTTGTCTTGAATGGATGTTTCCTAGCATCTGCTTTTGACCACTGGCCTCTAGTGCCTCTTCAGTCAATCATTCCTTTAGATAATCTCCAATCATCTATCCAGGAAATCGATGACTTGTGCACAGCTTCCTGCTCCCTGGATTGAACTTACCCTTCTTCTGGACTAGCACATAAATAGGGAGCAGAGGTCATGAACTCAGTCTATGAGGGTCTTTAGATGTCCTAAGTCCTCTTGCCCCTCCTCCTTGCCCCTCACACCCTCCACTTGAGAGAGGAGGAAATAGAAGTTCAGGGAGCTAAAATTATTAGAGCAAAGCTCTCTAGATAATGGGAGACAACACGGAATTAGAACATCTGGGTAGCCTGATTTCAAACCCAACCCCACAAGATTAGTGGTTCTCAGGTTTGGTGACACATTAGTAACACTGGAGATCACTCAGACATCCTGATATCCAGCCTGAATGGACTGAAAATTTTAGAGTTTGGGATCCAGACTTCTGAATTTTTTTCTAAGCTTGCCAGGTGCTTTCTGAGGTGTAGTGAGGCTGAGGAGCCCCATACTGGCTGATGCCCTCTCTCTTGTTTACTCCAGCTTCCCTTTACCTTCTGTGATCCCCCCCCCCCCCCCACCAAGGGCAGCCCTCACTGTACAAGTAACTGACTCTTCACCCTACAAGCTGAGCCATTGTTGCTCTCTCCATCTTACCCTATTTTCTAGTTTCTTCCCCCCTCCCCTCTGTTTTGTTTTTTTTAAAGATTTTATTTATTTATTTGACAGAGAACACAAGTAGGCAGAGAGGTAGGCAGAGAGAGAGAGAAAGAGAGAGAAGCAGGCTCTGCACTGAGCAGAGAGCCCGATGCGGGGCTCAGATCCCAGGACCCTGGGATCATGACCTGGGCTGAAGGCAGAGGCTTTAACCCGCTGAGCCACCCAGACGCCCTTCCCCTCTGTTTTTATGATTAAAATTTTCAGCAGAAGATGTCTGTGTTGTTGCTTCTTGATCATCATCATAACAATAACAAACTACTCTTAATTGTTCATTTAAAAACAACACATTATTCTCCTTGGTGAGTGTGTCGGTGAAATATATGTGTACATACACACAGACAAACATATACACACAGGGACACATCAGCGGGGATTGAACACTAAATAATCACATAGTATGTTCAGTGCTTACAGTTGGGTTAATCTTTGGCCTAGGAGCACATATGTGCCATAGTAACTAGACACTGTCATAAGTGTATGGCTTTTCTAGTTCATGGCTTGCTTCCCCCAATGTGAGCTATCACTTTTCTGAATCTTGTGCTTGTCATCCCCTTTAAAACAGTTTTATTATATATGTACATTTCTAAGATTATGTTGCTTGGTTGGTTATTTTTAATTTTTTAGGAAAGAAATCATGTTGCCTGTAGTCTCCTGGAAGCAATTTTTTTTTTCCCTAAAAATATCGTATTGCCAAGAGTCAACCATATTGTTGTATGTAGCTACAGTTCATTAGTTTTGAGTGCCTCACAATATTTCATTGTGGAGTACTCTAGAATTTACTTATCCAGTTGGAATGCTTCCAGATTTTTGCTTCCAAGAATAGCACTACTATGAATACTTTTGTACATCCTTCTTGGTGCACATATGTACAAGTGTCTCTTGAGTATATACCTAGAAGTGGAATTTGGAGGTTGTAGGGTATATGACATAGGGCTACTTAACTTGAGATAATGCCAAATTTTTTCCAAAAAGGTTTTACCGATTTACTCTCCCCCTGGCAATCCTGTGTATCCATATAATTTCTAACACTTGATAGTGGCATCTTTCTTCATTCTTCCAATCAAATGGGTATCAATGGCATCTCATTATGCATTTCCTTGATATTACCTCAAAAGTTTGTTGGCCATATATGTATATATGTATATATATATATATATATTCTTCTGTGAGATGGTTATTTGTGTCTTCTGTCTCTAACATTTTTTTGTCCCTTTCTTATGGTTTTATAATAGTTTTTTGTATATTTTCCACATTAATCCTTAGTTGATGGTACGCGTGACAAATATGTTTTTCCAATTTGTAATTTATCTTTTCCTATGTGTAAGATCACATTTTAGGCATCTTCTTTCCCTTTTTTGATGCCTCCCTCCATTTAACACCATCCGCTGTCCTCCCCCTCACCCCCAAAGACCCAACACTTGACATAGTCATTTGATATATTCTGTAATGTGTTAACTTTTGCTTTCCACGGTTTCTGGTGACTATCTCTTAAACACGTGCTGGGGTCCCGGTGGTGGATGAATATCCCAAAGTACTTACTTGCACTTTAATAGAGGGGTTCTGAGGCTTAGGATTGTGGCTGGGTAGAAATATTTCCAGGCAGAGGGGCCACCATCCCTCACCCCCCAAACCTGTCTACACCGACTGCTCCATGGGCAGCTGAAATATGTTCAGAACTCACATCTTATAGAACTCTTCTGAAATACAATTCCCCAGGAAGCTTTCATTTTTCTCCAAGTAGTAAAACTCCCACTTCCTGATAGTTACAAAGATAGGTTTTGTTGTCATAATGCTTTCTCTGTGTGCTGCTTTGCAATCAGAGTTTTCACCACTCAGTGGATCTATCACTGAGCAGCACATTACAGCAAACGCATATCCGTTTGCCTCTATTATTGTCATAATCAAAAGGCGGGGCTACATTGAAATATTTGCTTCGTGCATGCATATCTGTTATCCGAAGGGCCCTTTAACCTAAATGGTGTGCTTTCTGTAATGTCTTCGGTTAATGAATGGGTCTGTGAGGGCCTCAGAGCAGTGCAATGTGGGAAGAACGCTATAATTTCTTTTTAACATGCAGGAATTCTGAATACGAGAAAATGCATGCCAAATTTTATTGCTTCTAAATCTGAATAATTGTATTTCTGGGCTGTGCATCTGGGTAGATAATAAAGCCACAAAACAATTTAATGAAACATATAAAAAATAAAATGACATTACTAAATATTATAATATGAAGAAACTATTTTTTGCATATTGTCACCTAATCTTTCAACCATATAGCAACAAATAATGCAACCATAATTGAAAGTTTTATTATCCATCTGAGTAAATTGAGCTCAAATTTACCTTGTTCTCGTTAGTTGGTGGGCAAGCCTGTTGGGGCTACTGACAGGATTTCATTTTCGTGGTGGTTTTCTTTTCCTTTTTTTTTTTTTTTTTTTTTGCCCTTTCTATGGAATCTAAAGTGGTCAATAAATAGCCCTGCTGCTTAATCGATTCTGAACTCAGCTCTTCAGAAAGCCACTCCTCGGCCCTGTGACCCATGCTGGCAGCCAGCCCTGCATTTGCCGAGTTTCAGAAACTGGCTCCCGCCTTCCTGGTCCTAAAGCCCCACACACATGCCAGGGAGCCCAGGGTCTTCACTCCTGGTTTGCTGCAGGCCATAATTCCTGACTCCACTCAGACACCTCCCGAGAGGACGTTGCATTTGCAATGGGAGGAACTGACATGGGCTCTTGAGGGAAGAGTGGGAAGATGCCAACTAGTGCTGGCCCAGTGAAAAGGTCTCTCGTTCTGCTTTGCCGAAGGTCCTCAACGTGCCTCTGTGGCAGAGGGTGGGGTGGAGGCTGCCGCACGCAGAACCCCCTAGCATTTCTGATCTAGGGACCCAGGTGCTAACCCACACTGTGGGGACTCCGGGCCACTTGTTCTCAGGGCAGACCGCGGACTGGGGGTGCTGCCAGGCCTCGGGAAAAGACAGCACATCTTTCAGAGGCATCCGAAGGGTTGTGGGAGAAAGTATTGATTTCAACAGTAATTTTTAGTTAGGCTCGTTGTAAGAAGTTTCACCTTTTCCTGGAGCTTTGGTTTGAAGAATCAGTCCATCTGACTGTTTCCCTACTTTCAAGTTCACTGCGGTGAGCCTTTTGAGATTGCCCAAATGGTGGGCTGCCCAGATGTGAGGGGATGCTTCTTCATCAGGCAGACCCTGGGGTGCCTCATGGAGCTGGGGCTCTGGCATTATCCCCTCTTCCATCCCCCCTGTCTTCATTGGTGAGAGTTAGCAGGAGGAACTAGCATTAGGCAAGTGATCCTTCCAGAACTGCTTTCCCCTTCAGAGCCCTAAAATAGAGTCTGGGTCTTATTCTGTCAGACACGCCCCCTCCCCCAATTTTTTCCAGGGCTCTTGCTCCTGTTTCCTGCCATTTGGCCTCATCAGGCCAACTTTGCTCCATCTGGTGTGTTTCACGAACTTCATGCTTCAAAGAGAAGGGGTTGGGGATTCAAGCTCTTTCTTCTTCGCAAAGCTCTGGTGTGTTTATACAGATGTGTCCAGACCCTTACCCTTAACCTCCAGCTGCAAATACAGAAGGGGGAGGGCCAGGAGGAGACGCAGCACCTGGCCGCATTCCTGATCTGTCACTGGAGGCCCTGAGCCTGATGGAAAATTTCCTCCACACACATCCCCTCTCCCCCCAGGGCAAATCTGTGGGGCCCTTTGGTTGTTCTCCCTGTCTGCATACAGTCCTCTGGCTTCAAAGATGGTGACATCCCTTCCTAAGAGATGTTCCATTAGGATTAAGAAAAACCTCACCACCGACAAACCCCACCACCACTGACAGTAAGGTTATAGTGATATTTTGGAGAAACTATTTTCAGATGAGGCTTCTACGAAATGTGCTGCTTGCTACGTGCCAAGACTCATTTCCAGATCCTGTGGAGGGAAACGGGAGTAGTCAGGACAGGGTGACGAGGAAGCCTCTTTACTTTCTCTTGTTCTTTGGGTAATTCAGTATAAAACTTTGAAAATACTGCGTTAGGCCAAATGTTAATTTGCCTTGTAGCTTTTTGGGATGGAAGACACGTTCCCCACTCCCCACCTGGAGGGACATCTACCTTCCTGAAATGTCCCCAGTCCCCCTTCTGTGGGTTGGGGTATGGAGATGGGAAGCTGGGGAGGCAGTGGTGGAAGATGCTGAGTTCAAGCCTTGCCATCCCTCTGTCAGAGGCAGTCTCTCTACAGGATTCCACCTGCCTTGCTCTCTACCATGGAGTGCAGAGCAGGGCAAGCCAGAGGTGGTTTGGCTCTGGGGCTCTGATTTAAGTGTGAAGGACGAGCATCCCCTTTGACTACAGAGCTGCTGTGCTTTTCAGTCTTCTCTTAGCTGCAGTGGAGCAGATCTTCTGTTCTCCTTTTGTTGGATTCCCATGGCTATGCCTTAGTTGGCTCTCAGGGGACAGGGAGGAAAGGCTGTTACCGATGTGCCTAATATTGTGATAGAGAAGGTGATCCCAAGTTGAATCTTGGAAGCAAACCTGAAAACACTATAATTCTTATAGAATTTTTTTTTCTCAGTTGCATTAATTTTTTTTAAAAACTGTGGTACAGTACGCATAGCATAAAATATACTATCTTAGCCATTTTTAAAAAAAGATTTTGTTTATTTATTTGACACAGAGAGAGAGAGATCACAAGTAGGTAGAGAGGCAGGCAGAGAGAGGGGGAAGCAGACTCTCTGCTGAGCAGAGAGCCCTGTGAGGGTCTCGATCCCAGGACCCTGAGATTGTGACCTGAGCTGAAGGCAGAGGCTTAACCCACTGGGCCACCCAGGCACCCCTATCTTTGCCATTTTTAAGTGTAAAGTTTAGTCAGGTGTTAAGTGCATTCCCACTGTTAGACTACCCAATCTCCAGAACGCATTTTCATTTTGCAAAACTGAAACTCTGTATCCAACCAGACAACTCCGAATTCCTTCTCCCAGTTAGCTGGTAACTACCCTTTTACTATCTCTATGAATCTGACTTCTCTAGGTACCTCATAGAAGTGGATCATATAATATTTGTCTTATTGTGACTTGCTTATTTTACTTAGTGTAATAGTATCAGGGTTTGTCCATGTTGTTGCGTGTGTTAGAATTCTCTTCCTTTTTCGGGCTAAATAATATTCCCTTGTTTATCCATTCATCTGTCCAAGAACACTTGGATTGTCTTTGCCTTTTGGCTATTGTAAATAATGCTGCCATTAACATATGTGTACATATTTCTTCAAGACCTTACTTTCAATTCTTTGAGTATGCATGCAGAAGTGGAATTGCTGGATCATATGGCAATCCTATATTTAACTTTTTGAGGAACTGCTATACTGTTTTCCATAGCAGCTGTACCATTTTTGCATTTTCAACAGCAGGTCACAAGGGTACCAATTTCTTCACATCCTTGCTAACACTTGCTTTTTATGTTTCTTTTTTTTTTTTTTTATAGTGACCATTCATATGCGTGTGAGGGTGATTTTTTTTTTTTTTTCTTTAAATAGAGAGACTACAAGTCATGCAGGGGTGGTGACGGGAAGGAGCAGAGGGAGAATCCTAAGCAGGCTCCACACTCAGTGCAGAGCCCGACTTGGGGCTTGATCCCATGACCCTGAGATCACAACCTGAGCCAAAGTCAAGATCCTTAACCGACTGCGCCACCCAGTCACCCCTGTGAGGTGATACTTTATTATGGTTTTGATTTGCCTTTCCCTAATGATTAGGGGTGATTGAGCAGATTTTCATGTGCAGATTAGTCATTTGTATAAATCTTCCTTGGAGAAATGTCTGTTCAAACCCTTTCATTTTTAATTTTTTTTTGAGTTGTATGAGTTCTTTATGTATTATAGATATTAGCTCCTTATCAGATACATGATTTGCAAATATTTTTTCTTTTCGGTGAGTTGCCTTTATACTTTGATTGTGTCCTTTGATGCATTTTGATAAAGTCCATTTTATTTCTGCTTTTGTTGCTCCTGCTTTTGGTGTCATATCCAAGAAATCATTGCCAAATCCAATGTCATGTAGTTTTTTCCTTAGGTTTTCTTCTAATAGTTTTAGTTTTAGCTCTTATGTTTAGGTCTTTGATGCATTTTGAATTAAGTTTTGTGTGGTATAAGATAAGGATCCAAATTCCTTCTTTTGCACATGGATATCCAGCTTTCTGAGCACTGTTTTTTGAAGACTCTTCTATCCCCATTCCATGTTCTTGAAATTCTTGTCAAAATCATTTGACCATATGTGTGAGGGTTTATTTATGACTTCTGTATTCTATTCCATTGGCCTATATGCCTTTATGCCAATACTGCACTGTTTTGATTACTGTAGCTTTGTAGTAAGCTTCAAACAGGGAAGTGTAAGACCTTAAATTTTGTTCTTTTTAAGATTGTATTGACTGTTTTGGTCCCTTGAGATTGAGAATTTTAGGATGGATTTGACTATTTCTGTAAAAAACATCATTGTGATTTTGATACGGATTATGTTACATCTGTAGATTGCTTTGGATAGTATGGACATCTTAACAACATTGTCTTCCCATCCATGAATACATCCAGTCCAAGATGTCTTTCCATTTATTTGTGCCTACTCTAATTTTTTAAATAAACTTTTTGTAGTTTTCAATGTATAAGTCTTTTGCCTCCCTGGTTTAGTTTATTCCTAAATATTTTATACTTTCTGATGTTTTAATAAATGGAATTGTTTTCTTACTTTCTTTTTTGAATTGTTCATTTTTAGTGTATGGGAATGCAGTGGATTTTTGCGTGTCACTTTTATATCCTATAACTTTACCAACTTTGTTTAGTAGTTTACTCTGTGTATGTGTGTGTGAGATATTTAGGGTTTCTATTTAAATGGTTATTCTTTTTTTTTTTAAATTTAATTTTTTTTTTATTTGACAGAGAAAGATCACAAGTAGGCAGAGAGGCAGGCAGAGAGAGAGGGGGAAGCAGCCTCCCCACTGAGCAGAGAGCCCGATGTGGGGGCTCGATTCCAGGACCCTGAGATCATGACCTGAGCCGAAGGCAGTGACTTAACCCACTGAGCCACCCAGGCGCCCCTTACCACTTCTGCTCTTATTGGAGCCTTCTTTGTATCTAGTCATTCTACTTCTCTGTTCAGTCAATTCCAGTGACTCTGATATCTTTCTGGTAACATCAGGTTAATGTCCCACTTCCTTAAGTGTACTTAGAAGGACTTCAGATCTGGCCCTGGTTCTAGAGACCCTGGACTATTCTAGGTCTTTGAACATGTTCTGCTTGCCTCAGGACCTTGGCACTGTGCCTTCTGCCTACATGCCTGCCATTTCCTCAACCCTGTCTCTGGCGTATTCCATGTGTTAGGAATCTTTTTGACATGATGTAGCTGGGTTAGGAGACCATGGTATATAGCCCCATGAGACCTTGCACTTTATCCCATTTTATGTCCATACATTATTTTGATTGTCTGTTTTTGTATCTCTCCCCAAGTAGACTGTGGTGTTTGCATACAGGAACTGTGGTTTGCTCCTTAATGTATCTTTAGTGCTCAGCATAATTATGGCACAGAAAAGGTACTCAGGAAGGACACATGAGGCACGGCTTTGGAGAGGAAATGTTCCATTCCCTGAGGGAAAGGAGGTAGCATGGGCTAGAAGTCAAGGGAATTTGTTAAGGGCAGATCTCCCTTTCTATTAAAATGGAGGTAATTATGGGGCGCCTGGGTGGCTCAGTGGGTTAAAGCCTCTGCTTTTGGCTCAGGTCATGATCCCAGGGTCCTGGGATCGAGTCCCGCATTGGGCTCTCTGCTAAGTAGGGAGCCTGTTACCCTCCCTCTCTCTGCGCCTGCCTCTGTGCCTACTTGTGATCTCTGTCTGTCAAATGAATAAATAAAAAAATAAAATCTTTAAAAAAAACAAAACAAAACAAAATGGAGGTAATTATAACTGCTTCATAGCATCTACACAACAAAAATAAATTCCATGAAAAGAATGTTTATTGTACATCTACTGCATTCCTCTTCCTGAGGGAACTCCACCAAAATGGAAGTGGAATGAAGTGAGAAGCAACATTCACCTCCAAATTAATCAGGGTAAAATATCCCCAGGAAGGATGCAAAGTGCCGTAAATATATATAGTATACAGTATACAAAGCATGCAATGCCTAGTAAGGAGAAGAGATGAAAAGAACAAGCAAAGGTAGAAGTAGTTTGACAGAGTCAAGGGCAAGACTGGAACCCAGTGTTGTGGTGTCAGTGCCTCCAGTGAAAGCTGCAGAGTTCATGGGGTTGGGCGCACACCACGGGAGACAGGAGTCCTGTACTCCAGGGCTTTCTGTAGGAGGGAACCTATTGGGGAGAATAGACAACTGTCTTCACTGGCCCAGACTTTCAGTCTCTCAGTCATCACATGGACCAGAGTCATCAGCATGGAATTATGACCAGAACTTCAAGAAGGGGAGAGGATGGGAGCACCTGGGGGCACGTTCGGTTAAGTGTCCACCTCTCGGTTTTGGCTCAGATTATGATCTCAGGGTTGTGGGATTGAGCCCTGTGTTGGGCTCCGTGCTCAGCTCTCAGAGTCTGCTTGAGATTCTTTCTTCCTCTGCTCCTTCGCCTGCACACAGGCTCTCTCTCAAACAAACAAACAAACAAACAAACAAAATCTTAAAAAGGGGAAAGGATGTAGTACGGTGTTCTGTTAGGCTGCTGGTGCGTGTGAGGATGGAGCTGGCCCTTGGAATGGCCGCCTCATTGCTTCCTCCCAGTAACCAGAAGATGCCAGCCGCACCTGAGGGATGAGTAACTGGGTTTGGAGACTGGGGACTGGACCCCCTCCACAGCGAGAGTCGTTCTTTGAGAAGGTTCCGTTGACTATATAAAACATTAGATGGATACTTAGGGACTTAATAACCAGTTTGGGGCCAGAGGCAATTTAAAAAAAAAATGTTTTTTTTTTTTGAAACTAGATAAAACTGTTAAAATTATAATTTCAAAGTCTTCTTTCTCCCTATCATTAATATTTTAAAGTCAAGTGAGAAGTAGCTTCTGTCCCCCTGCTGCGTAGCGGTGCTTGGTTCAGCACTTTGAGAGCAGGGAGAGAAAAAGGGGGAGTGGTTTAGCTTTACAGGCTTATATGGGGGACTTATTTTCCTACAAGGTTTTAAGTTTTGAAATGACTGGGGGTTTTGTTTCATTCTCAACTGGTGTCCCTGGAGCCAAAGAGAGTGCCTAGTACATACTAGATACTCAATAACTATTTGTTGAATGAATCAATAACAAGGTCAGACACAAGTGACAGTTAGAATCTGTGTGAGATGATGTGTAATCCAGCTCCAGACATTGAGGTGCCAAGGGCCATCCAAAAAGAAAATGATGGGTAACAGCTGCTGTTCTAGGAGAAGATATGGGGCCACCATTTGCTCTTCCTGAAGTTGGGTTTGGAGTTGGGTGCTGAAGGACAGACAAATGGCGAGGAGGAAGGACACGTCCAGATGTGAGAGAGGCCGGAGCCAAGCACAGGGCATGGAGAGGATGCTGAGTACCGACGAGCAGCTGAAGGTTCAGGAGGGGAAAGAGCTGACCAGGATGTGCTGCTGGGAATGAGTGGGTTTAAACCCAGGTGGTCTGGCTCAGTCCACAGTTCCTTGATGAATCTGGATGATGGGCGGGAGGAGGAAGTTTGCAAGGAGTAGTTCTAATAGCCCGAAGGACCTGTATGTTGGGTAGGTGTCCTCTGATTTACACGTATATTCTGTCCAGGGAGGTCTTCATACTGCTTCCCTTTTACCACTCAGGCAGTGTGGACAGTATTTACCTGGCCATTTCGAAGTAGGGAAGTATTAATGGGAGAGTCACTTAGGAATTCCTAGGTGGGAAACTAGTGCACAAAGACAGAGCATTTCTGTACCAGCGAGTGGTGAAAAATAAAGGGCATTTCAAAGAATATTATCATACAACTTGATTTTTGCATGGAGAATTCAGACAGACTGCTTTTGCAGACTTAAATAATCCCAGGATGAAAGGTACTATATAAATGCAAAGTATTATTATTATTATCCCGTGGTAGAAAAGAAGGGCATTTCAAAGAATGTTTCAGTACAACACAATTTTATTTTGCACGGAGAGTTCAAGGGAAAAAGCTTTATTTTATAGACTTAAATAATATCGTTATGGAGCTACAGTAAAATAAATAATACAGATATGGTGTTAAAATAAATAATACAGTTAGGAGGCTTAAATAAATAATGGCGGATAGAGAAGAGAAATTAAGAGTCCTGAGAGAAAGTGGGGGGGGGGGAGATGCAATTTTGAATTATAAGTGGTAGAGAACTGAAGTCCAGAAAGTCTTAAAATATTCAGGATGTATCTACACTAACCAAAAATATAGCATCAGACAGGTAACCATCAGGGAATTGATCTGACAGTGTTTTAATTTTTTAAAAATTTTTAATATTTTTTTAGTGATAGACTTTTCCCATTTTTTCAATGGTTCTGAATGCAATACCAAAACTTTTGGCTGAAAGTAAAAAATAATTAAATTCACCACATTATGATATTTATGCAAAATGGTATCTGATAATATCCCTCCTCCCTTAATCCTTGCTCCTTAATCTGTTCCTCTCTTCCTTTGTTCAATTACAGAGAAAACTACCTTATTTTCTACAGATTTCAGAGCTGCCCCTTTTGAAAAGCCTATCCAGTTCTATCCCCCCTAGGGTGGCCCTCTAACCGTCATCCTCATCAGTAGGTGTGGGATCTGTCTACATTTTGTGGCTCTGGTGTCTCTTTGAGAGTCTACGTTCTCTTCTTTTTATGGAGACAAGGTTGCTATATTGTAGGCAGAACAACAAGACCTCTTCTTTAGCCATAAACTTGAGCTGGGAGGTTTTTTAGACTTGAGATCCTGAGAAGGAGCCTGAGCTGGGTGCTTTTGGGAAGGAGCTGCCATTAGCACCATGGCTGGTTCTGAGCTTGGGACAAGGACCACCAGAATTAGGCTCCTGTGGGTGGGAACCAGAAGAGGATCACAGGGTCAGAGAACACAAGGCCGTGGGGAAGTTCAAGGTTCAGTTCATGCTGCCAAGCAGGGCTTGGGATTCTGAATTCTCCAGGCTGTGGGAGAAGGGAATAGACTGTGAGGTGGAAAGGTCAGGAAAGTTTCAGAGCACCCCGGGAGGACAGAGACATTCCCCAGAGACCATCCCTGGGAGAACCTCATGCAGTTGACCCCGGCCAAAGGGCTGGCAAACCGGATCCTCCCTGTGCCTGAGGGATTTTTAAGGTCTTGGGACAATGGAGAGAAAATTCTTGTCCAGAGACATTAGTTCTCTGCCTGGACCTCCATTCTCGTTCTCCATTTGGCTGTGCTTAAGTGCGGAGGTGACACTGTGTTTGTAAAGAACGGTGTAAGGGACCCCCCCCCCGCCCCCGTCCAGTGGCTCTGCCCTCCCTGCTTTAGGTCTCAGCCTCCTTCACCCCGACCTCCATCCCTCCAGCCCCGTTCCTGTGATCTGGTTAGGTTAAAGTGCTCACCTTGTCACTTCCCATGTATTTTCTTCTCTTGTGATTAGGCTGTCTCACTGGATGGGTCTTCCTCAGCAAGTGGATAGTAAACTCCTGTTTACTCTTGTCTCAACCAGCTCAGTTGGCTCAGGCCTAGGCATGGGGTCGGTAGGTAGTTGTTCAGTGGGAAATTGTGGATGTGAAGAGAAGCAGGAAGCTGTGCCTATCAGTGGACTTGGGGGGTATTAGTGGGGACTGAGGGAGCCCCAACCCCGCGCCTCCTGTCTCCAGATGCTACAATGGCCTTTAGAGCGTCCTTCGTGGTTGGATGTGTACTTGGACAGCGAGCGAGTCAAGGAAGAGCCTTGGGGGCATTGTTTCCCTAGGAGTAAGGAGATGATGAGTTGGATGTGATGTTATGTAACTTTGAGGGGAAAGAAAAAACAAACAAAACAGAAAGGCAGGGAAAATATAAATAAGAAAGAGTGCAAAGTTTTATTGTCAACTGCTGCTGTCACCTCCTGGAACTACAGTCGTATCTAAGAAATATGTGACATACTAATAGGAAGTAATTTACCCAAGGATGTTTTTGTGCCTTGAATTGCCTTCCTTGTTCAGCTGTGGGAAGTGTGCGAGTGTCTATGCATGAGAGCCGGCGCGGAGCTGCAGAGACTTCCCAATTTGTGCACAATGTGACTTTTATAAGGCCATTAAACTCATCTCGGAAAAAAGTGCTCTGGAAAACAGTGATACATGGGATCTCAAGGAGCCCGTGAAGGCAGACAGAAATTGCAAAATGATGACCAAACTCTCTTGGCTAAAGTGACTTTGAGGTGGCTGCTGTTCCTCTGCTCACCCTCCTGCCCACCTGTGATTTCTTCCTTTCTCTCTCTGCCTCGAGTTTGCTGATGGCTGGGCAGGCCTTCATCTGCGCCATCTTTGACCCAGAGAGCACTGTCCTTTTTCTTGCCCTGGTTGGGTGGACACTTTGTGACCTGAGGTTGGGGCCTGAGTGCACGACGCTTTAGCTCTTAGCCCAGAACCAGCCTAAGAGCCATTGTGACCTCAGGACACTGGTGATGAAGGTCCTCAGGGGCTCTGAGGTGGGCCCTCCTGGGGCCACACCCGCAGAGAGAGAAATGTGGGCATCCAGCCAGTCTGCTGAGGAGACCTTGGGGAGGAAGGGCCAGAAAGACGTAAGGACATGGGATAGGGAGAGAGAGCTCAGTGAAAGGGGGATAAGGAAAGAAGGAGGTGGGAGAAAAGCAGGAAGTTGTTGTTGGAGATGGCAAGAGAGTGGGAAGAGGTGGAATAAATAAGAAGCGTGTGGTGGAGGGTAGCCTGGAGGACACGGAGGAGAAGGAAGAGGAGAAGTGTCAGGAGACTGTCCTGCTGTTGTTCTTCTTCTCAAGGGCCTTCCTATGCTTGTTCTGTAAACATAGGCAGGGCCATGACCAGAATACAGAAACCATGAGGTAATTAATAGCACGGAGAACAGGAGAGCTGCCTGTTAGGATGGGCATGGCTTGCAGGAACACAGGTGGCCATTTTGAGGGCTCCCTGCACGATCTACTCTGCCCCACCCCCCATACCTCCCTGCTACTCCAGTCCCAGGTCCCACCACCATGCCAGGTTCCGTCTTGGAAACGCAGCCCCACCTCAAAGAGGGCCCTGTGTGGAATGCGGCATGCTGAAGGACTGATGAGGCATTCTCCCTGCTGAGCAGGGCAGCCAGAGGCCTGGAGCTGCTAGTGTGGTTGCAGGGGAAGCTGAGATAAGAAGCTAGGGGATGGGTGGTGGGCTTGGCTCAGGAGCGGGTGGGAGCGTTCCTCTCCAGCCTCGTTGCCTGATCAGGGTGTAGACTCTGGGTGCTGAGACACTAGGGAGGGGACATGCGAGTGTTCATTGGCCGCAGATGATTGGGTGGGGATCAGGGGAGCTAAGGAATCAGGGCGCCTTTAATTTGTACTCTGGCCTGTGTATCTCTCCCTGTGTCCTAGCTTGGGGAAAAAAGAAATG
The DNA here is from genome assembly GCF_030435805.1 of Mustela lutreola. NCBI lineage: Eukaryota > Metazoa > Chordata > Mammalia > Carnivora > Mustelidae > Mustela > Mustela lutreola. The sequence goes on along the minus strand of NC_081300.1, from coordinate 34,989,598 downwards.
AGCCCTTTATCAATTTTTAATAAATTGAAATGACAAATAATCCATTTAATAAATTATTAACTGAGAAAATTACTGAAAACTGAAATATCAAACAATCGTGAGCAAATGCTCAAAGCAGCGTGTTTATTAATAACGAGCCCTGCTGTGGGAGCGCGCTGATGCTGTGGTTCTGACATGGCCTCTGACCCACACGCCCATAGCGGCCCAGCGTGGAGGAGGACCCAGGGCTGGGGCATCTGCGGGGGCAGAGGCATGCATGCTGCGGGTCTGAGGACAGAGGTGAATGGAGCAGTTGCTTTAGGCTTGGGAGTCTGCAGCTTCGTGGCCCACACACAGCTCTTGGGTGCATGGTACCGGCATGTGGCCCTTCGATGAGCACCAGGGTGAGGTCCCAAGATGCCCCCTTCATGGTCCTGGAGGGGGCCAGAAATAATCTCAGCTTTAGGCTTTAGGTCTTTAAATCAAGAATGATGTGTCGAGAAAAGAAATCGTGTGTGTGTGTATGTGTGTGTGCACGTGCATGACATTTTGTATATATAAAGGGTGACGTCACCCCCCAGGCTGTCTGCTGTGATGATCAGCTGAGCTGGCTGTCCCGCAGCGGGCCTCACCAGTGACAGAGGCCTGGCGTGCTTTGTGACGGGGGAAGCCTGGCGTGGGGGCCCTTGCTGGGGAGCAGTGAGCACCACGTGGGTTGCGGGGGGGCCCCTCAGGCGGCAATTTCAGGAGTCCTCCACAGAGTGCCCCCGGTCAGACACCTGAAAAGCTGCTGGAGATCATGGAGTCCAGGCATCATTCCTGCTGCAAAACGGTGGTTCATTGGGAGGAGTCACCTCCTGCAGAGTCAGGGCTCAGGCTTCTAGTCCAATGCCCCTTTCCTGTGGCTCCAGGTCTGCAGGCTGGCCCTAGGCTGCTGCTTCTCTGAGAAGCCTCTCTCTGGACAGCTGTGCTTTCAGGGAGTCACACAGATGTCTCTGCTCTGGACACCTCTCGCCATGTGGCTGGCTATGCCTTCCCCATGTTGGCCCTGGACTGTGCTGAGAGATAGTGGGCTCGTCTCCCACTAGTGCTTGCTTTTTCTAGAAGCATAAGCAAACCAGCCTGCCCGCCTCTGCTCTTCCAAGGCTGCATTCCCCGGGAAGCACGTCTTCTCCATTATAGTCCTGCTGTGGGCTTGGGGCCGGTCAGGTGACCTCCCTGTGACCTAGTTCCTTTATCTGTAAAATGGGGATAATAATAAACGGTAATTTGATGACTAGGATTGAAACAGTCCCATTATAAAAATACAATGCAGCAGTTCGGGATGACAGGCTGTAGGCTCGAAGATGGTGCTGCAATGGGTATTTTTAGGAAGGAGGAAAGGGGGGAGGGATGAGTGGTTTATAAATGTTTGTTGCATTAAAAAATGTGCTAGTTTGAATTGTGCAGAACAGAGTATCATTTGTTTCTAGAAAAAATTCACTGCTGTGGAAACGAATTAGTTTATATTGAATATGTGATGGTTCAGAGAAAGGGATATTAACCCAATTTGCATTTCTTTGAACTGAAATAAATTATTGCCATGTTTGCATTAGTTGGGTCAACTGGGTGTGTTTGGGCAGAACTACATGGGGAGGGCTGGCCCTGGGCTCAGAAGGTTATAATAGGGTCAGTGTGTGCAGGTCCACAAGCACCCTCCAAATCAGGGCTTATTAACCTTTTGTGAGGACTATGGACCCCTTTTGGGGGGTCTCATAAAAGCATATCTATTCCATACTGTTGTGTATGGATCTCAATAGACTCTGAGTCGTCCAGCCCGCCATGGTCTGGAGTGAAGGATGTTGGCCCCAAAGAAGGCACAGTGTCCATTGTCTTGGGGTCTCATGCCCACATCATGGCACAGATTGACTGGAACTCAGTTTCTGAGGCCTCTCTCAACTGTGGAAACAAAACATGACTTTGGTTCGAAAGAGACAGACAGCCAAAGACAAGCTCCTGTATATGCTAGGAGCTGGGAGCTGTGGACATTTCAGACCGGCATAAAACGCAGCCCCAGCTGTGAGGAGGAGCTGGCTATCCTGACTTTGCCTGCTCAGTCATCAGAATTAGGTTGGTGGGCCTAATTGGCAAGTCATGGCCCCTTCTTCCCTTACTTCTTTGTGTCCCAGCTTGCTGAAATCGCACTTTAAGCCAAATTAAGAGTACTCCCCATCGGCAGAAGGTGCCTGCACCTGCATTCTTCCAGACCTGGCCCCTGCCTGGCCTCCAGGAGTTTCCCGTCATAGTGAGAGGAGCTCAGAGCCAGCCAGCCGGCCAGCAGTCTGGGCAAGCTCTTGAACCTGACAAAGGGGCGTTAGTCAGCGGTGGGGAGATGAAGAACTGTGATAGTGTATGTGGACAGAAGGTGACTGCCATGGATGGACACCAAAGATGAAGGTAAATCCAGAAGAGGTGGAAGCTATCAGCATTCAGAGACATGAGCCTGGAATTTGCTGCTCTTAGACCAAAATAGCTTCAGGTTCCCAAAGTGTCTGGTTCTACGGGGCAGAGAGCCTAGGGTAGAGGAGGATGGGGAGCGTGGAGGGTGGCAAGACTTCTAGTAGTGAGCAACCAGTGACCAGAGAGCCTTATTTAATGAGCCCCCCAGCCTCTGTCTGAACTCACTTTTACTGGAAAGAGACAACTGCAGGACAGAAAGATAATAAGCAGGGGGTTAATTAAAAAAAAAAAAAATACTTCAGGGGGAAAGTTCTTGTCATATCACTTCTCTGCTTAAAACCCATCAATAGTGTTCTAGTGATTTCAGGAGAAAGCCCCAACCCCTTACTCAGTCTACAACCTGCCCACCCTACTTGACCACCAGTGCTGGATTTCCTGAATGTCATGCTCTCTCTGGCCTCCAAACCTTTATTTCTTTTGCTCTGTCCCTTTGGGGCACACTCTCCTCCTCCTCATGGATGTCACAGCCTCCTGGCGGTTTTCTCTGGCCCCTAGACTAGGTTTGAACCTCTGTGGTGATGCTGCAGCCAGGAAGGCTGATAGGGGCCAGCCAGCCGGCGGGGTCCTCAGGGCAGAGCCACACCTGGTTCACCGCTGTGTCCCTGTGGCCAGCCAGCTGCATAGGAGGAGCTTGGAAAATGCATCTTGAATGTGTGCATTCATAAAATCAGAACTAAATGAAGCAAATGACTTCAGTCACGTTGTCCTGAGTTGCGCCCAACCCACTGATAACTTCCACAGCAGAAAACAAGACCTGTATTTATTAAGCCTCGTTGATTTGTAAAATGGGGATAATACTGTCTACTCATTGGTTTAGGTGAGGAAAAGCAAGTTCATACACACAAATGCGGTGCCTGGTACCGGTACGTGCTCAATGAATGTTAGTTATTACTGCTGTCGCTGACCAAGACGGGAGAGACGAATTCCCGTTACTGTCCTAGAAGCAAGAAACTTCATTTCCCTTAGTGGGTAGAGCCACCATTAATGACTTGTTAGTACAAATGCTTCTGGAAAGCCCCTGCCAGAAGAAAGTCAGGTGTAGACCCAGGACTAGGAATCACCTTTTGGGGGACCATAAGGAACCACGCAGGCTGCTGGTGTTGCCAGATACTAGAGTTGGATTTGGAGAATGGTGACCAAGAACGGCTGGAGGAAATGCCTGTGCCGATCTCTGGCTAGGCTTTACTTAAGTCAGGGGAAGGAATTCATGCTGGGTAAATGAGGTAATGAATGTGCAAGTGCTTTGCAAACGGCAAAGTGCTTTACAAATGTGAAGCATTATTGCTCTCATCTATTTCTCTTCTTTGTGCTCCCGGGGTTTCCTCATAAGAGTTCCTTTGGAAAATCCTAGTCTGGCTTTAGGTTAGCTAAAGGGAAAGGTGCAGTGTGGTAGGTAGGGGGTCTCTGTCCCCTGAGCATAGCAGAAGTCCTGGCTAGGAAAGGGGGACTGGCTGACAATAGGAATGAGGACAGAAAAAGGCTGCATATTGCAAAGTCATCAATCCCTCCCAACCCGGACTATTTCCCAGGTCCAGGGACCATCCTAGACCTGTGCAAACCACTGCAGAAAGACAGAATGGCCCATGCTGAGAAGGGTGAGGAAGGGTGAGGGTAAAACCCAGGGCTCTTGTGGCTGTGATTAAGTGTGGGGTATCATGGGAAAGGTTTCTGATCCCTGAGTCTGGGTTTGCCACTCAGTCACCCAGCCTGGCCCAGGCCAGTGCAAAGCATTTCCAATTGCTTTGCACAAGGGACACAGACTGGCCTGGAAGAAGGAAGAATTCTGACCCCTAGTAACCTTGATTATCTCAGCAGCATGGCTTGCTTGTACCTGTGTCCAGCATGTTCGTGGTCCCCTCCCTGGCTCCACAGCCACGGCATCCGGGCAAACACGCGGACTTGTGGAGATCGACAGCAGGGTCCCGCCAGCTTGGGCAGAGGAGCCAAGGCACCAGCTCTATTTTCAAGGCAAATTTCCCTGAGTTTATGGTTCAACTCTACTTACTTATGTATGTATATTGTCAGGAGCAGAGTAGCTCCCCCTGGAGGGAGTCACGTGAAATCTCAGCCTCTTCTGTCCCCCTAGGGTGTGAGAATGAAACCTTGGATGACCGCATGGGTAGTCCTGAGGGTAATGGTTGTGATTCTGCCTGAGTTGCATCTCCTTAAATTCTTGGGAGCTGTCTACACCACCGACTTCCTGAAGCGCTAAGCTGGAAACTGCAGGCTGTTTTTACGCAGTGAAGCTTAAGCATGCAGCAAGCATTGTGTGTCCATCTCTGTTCACTAGGATGGGTTCAAATGTGCGTGTTCACCGAGTGAACACATGTATGAATGTGGCTGGACCATCGCAAGACACATTTCAAAGGTCTCAGCAAGACAGTGTTGAGTTGGGTTCTTTGCTGGAACGTCAGCTGATTTTCACATGATTAACCGTATCCCATCATCGCCCCAAATACATGGGTGTGATTTCGAGAGGCTGTTGAGGATGCAGAGAGTAGTGTAAGTGGTTGAAGAGCTCCATAAACCGAGGACAGGCTGGGAGTGAGCCTGACATGCTTAGCCGACAGTGAAAACTAGAAGGGCCAGAGGTCAAACCTGCACTATTTTTTTTTTTGTTCCAAGACTTTCTGAGTTTTTAGAAAACTACATTTATTCCATACTGCCCCCTTCCCCCAATCCCCAAGGGCACTTAAAGCCTGCATTCAGGTTTGAACTGGGGAAGGGTGCAAGCTGGTGTTTGGTTGGTCCCAGTGTTCTCGATCATCAGAGCACACCACGATCATCTGTAGGCCTTCTGGAACTATAGCTCTCGGGGCTCCGTCAGGATGTCAGGGATGTAAGCTGTCCAAGCTGCACGGATGGGTTTGATGCCCTGAGAATGACTAGCAGAGTCCTACATTTCCCCCAGCCCCCTGAGTGCTTCTGCAACGTACAAAGCATTACTTACTTACTCATCCGCCACTTCTGAGTTTCTGGGGTTTCCTAAGGTATGCCTCCCACATAGTTTCCACGTCCCACATGTCCTCTGACCAGGCTAGAGAGCAGAGGGCCCCTTAGTCATCCGCAAAGAGCTGCATGACCACTACCTTTGCTGGTTTTAGATCATATTGCTGAGAACATGGGCTCAGCACGGGCGTGTTTTGATGGAGGCGGCAGGAAAGGAGGAGCAGAGCTTTGGCCGAAGGAGCTGCCCAGAGCAGGACATGTGTGGCAGTCTGAAAGGGTCGGGGTACACTGTGTTCCAGGCCTCATTTATTCATTCACTCATGGGTGTTTCCTTCATTCATTGGTGGCTTACTGAGCGCCTACCACGTGTTAGTCTCTGCAGACACCACCGTGTACAGTCTCTGTCCCATGGAGCGGATAGTCCAGAGTGGGGTTAGGGGAACACAGAGAGAGAGATAATACATCAACAAATAAATAACAATTATACAGATTTTAGTAGGTTGATAATCAATAGAGAAAGCTTCAAACTACTTGTCACACTACTTAACCACCCCCAATACAGAATCCATGGAAGTGGCTTCTCTGTTCCAGAGGCACTGGCCGGTTATGTCTCGTTCCTGCGCAGGAAGCCCCTGCCGTGAGCTCGCCATCCTCCTCGGCTCTCTCACTGGCTCTGTGTAATTTACATTTTAACACTTGGCAATGCCAAACACTTTTCAGATGAGGCAGCTGAGGTCTCGAAGAGCCGGACTGACCTGCGCATGGCCAGTGAGTGGGGGGGATGAGATTGCCTAACAGGCTCTGAAGCCCTCTGTGACCTTGTCCCCTAAGGCTATACCTACTGTGGCCTCTCTTCAGCTTCCAGAGCAGGTTGCCTCAGTTTCCACTCTTTCTTTTTAATTTTCTTTAGCCGAGTCAACACTTCGGCTAACTTTTCTCTGTAGAACGACCGTATTAGGCAAAAGTTTGTGTGGATCCAATAAAACATCGGATGATATTGAGCACACGTCAGGCAAAGCCTGCAGCCCAGTAAGTTATTATGTGTAAATGTTACAACTTTATTTTGAGGAGAATACATGTGTACTATCAAGCTGTTTTATGGATACGCAGTGTGATTGATTACAGCATGCGGATCTGTCGCAACAAGATAAACTCAGATAGAATAATCTGTGGATATTTAGGCCTCAGCAATTTGTTATCCAAAGACGACTCCAGAAATGATAATTCTTCTCATTCCAGCGATTTCTCTACTCCACTTCCCGATAAAAACCCATTTCCAGAGAGCTCACTTCTGATGCCAGGGGTCCTTTTCTTGCTTGTGTCCCCTCGCAGTTGCTCAACAGTGAACAGTGGCAAGTTGTGTTTGCCATTAAAGCCACAACCACAGGGAGACCTGGCCTAGATTAAACAGGTGTCAAGGGGTTGTTGCTGGGGTGGTTGCCCCAGAGCAGCCTCTGCTCCTAAGCTAACAAAGAAGCAAACGTGAAAAAATAACCATGATTTTTCACCACAGTTTGGGTAAAAGTGGATTACATCAAGTAGCAGAATATTTTGTAGATGGGCTCCAAGCCACTTGTTGCTACAAAATAACTGTGGAATTCATTAGCTACTTTCTCAATAACCATTTGTTTGTGACACAGAGTTGCTTGAATGAGTTAAATCAAACTCAAGGCCCCCACCTCTTCCTTGACTACCTGGGGGCAACGTGACCTTCCTTAGGCTCCTTTAGAGGCTTGGACCACTCTTTCTTTCTTTCTTTTTTCTTTTAAGATTTTATTTATTTGACAGAGAGAGATCACATGCAGGCAGAGAGGCAGGTAGAGAGAGAGAAGGGGAAGCAGGCTCCCTGCTGAGCAGAGAGCCTGATGCGGGACTTGATCGCAGGACCCTGGGATCATGAGCTCAGCTGAGGGCAGAGGCTTAACTTTGCCGCCCAGGCACCCTGGACCACTCTTTTGAGAATAAGTTAATGGTGTGCTTTCCCTTGAATTCCTATCCTGAGTTATGATTTCTGTTTAACAGTTACACAACTTTCCATGTATATAGAGGAGACATGGCCCAATAAAAGGGAATTCTAGTTCTGGAGGGCAAAGCCTTGTGTCGGCTTCTTGGCTCCGCCTCCCTACTGGTTCCTTGATATTGGGCAGGGCACTTCCCTTGAGCCACAGTTCTGTCACCTGAAAAGCAGAGACAATGACACTTGTCCTATCCATTTTGTAGGGTTGCTGTAAGAAGCAAATAAGCAGATAAAATATTGGGAAACAATTTTTAAGGTATGCAATTCTATTCAAGAAATACTTATGAAATCACAAGGGCCATTTCACTTGCTTTGGGTGTTAAGTACAGTCGCTTCATGTTTACTTTCCTAATCAGTTACTTAAGACCTCAGCTGCTCAGGTTGCCTGGGTGGCTCAGTGGGTTAAAGCCTCTTCCTTTGGCTCAGGTCATGATCCCAGGGTCCTGGGATAGAGCTCTGCATCCAGCTCTCTGCTCAGCGGGGAGACTGCTCCCCCCACCCCCATGCCTGCCTTTCTGCCTATGTGTGATCTCTGTCAAATAAATAAATAAAATCTTAAAAAAAAAAAAAAACGACTTCAACTGCTCTTATTATCTGGAAATGCAGTTCTTTATTGTGTACCACCCGCTGTGCACATTCCTCCCATAAGCAGGGAGAAAGGCAGTTGAAAACTCATGTGCCCATGGCAGCACTACTACTTGAGGAGAGGGGTGGTGTCTTACTGCATTCTGGTCCACAGAGCCTGTTTTGTCTATGGGCCCCTGGCTGATACCCTACTGATGCCCTTGTGGGTCCAGATCCCTGAACTCTGAGCCATTTCTGGACTTTCCGATACTTGGGTCCCCACTCTCACAGGCTGAGCTACTGTTTTCCTAAACTGTGACTGGCTCCTGAGGCCTTGGACGTGTCCACCACGTCCTATGCCAGAATCACCTTGTCCGCATGATGACCCATAGATTGTAGGACTGCTCTTAGGTCACCATTCATGTCTTTCCTCCTTTCCCTTTTGGGAGGTCCCAGTCCTTCTTCCTTGCCAGAGGACTTGGCAGAATAAGAGCAAGTACTCTGGAGGTCAGCCTGCCTCGCATCAAGTTCCAGCTTCATGACTTCCCAGTGGCGTGGCTTTGGGGAGAACTACTTAGCATCTCTGTACCTCAGTTTTCTCATCTGTGAAATGGCAAAAATGGAAAATAAAATCTCATAGGCTTGTCTTGAAAATTAAAAAGAGAAAATAGGTGTGAAGCCCTTAGAAGTGAGCACTAAAGAAATACAGTTCAGCTGTTGGCTTTGTGACTGATCATGGTCACAGTGATTAATATATGTCAGTTTCCCTAATCTGAAGCTTGTGATGTCGGGATAAGATACGGGCTGTGTCTCCCTCAGAAAGCTCCCAGACTCCTAAGATAACTAATACAACTTAGTCCATGCCCTGTGCCTCCAGGACACTTGCCAAGAGGTCGACCTGCTAAGTTAAACCAAAAGAGGCAGAAGGAAAGTTGTGTCAGTTAGCTTCTGCTGCATAACAAATTACCACACATATGCTGTGGTTTGAAATGACAAGCATTTATTTCATTTATGGTTTGTGTTTTCTGGGCTGGTTTAGCTGACCTCTGCTGGATTTTCTCAGATGTCTCTGGTTACCTGATGGTTTCGCTGGTGGCCTGATGAGCTGGGGATGGTTTCACTCACACGTCTAGAAGTTGGCAGGTTATTGGCCAAGTGTTGGTTGCCTATTGGCTGGGGTGCCTTGGTTCTTCTCCGTGGGGGCTCTCAACATCCAGCAGACTAGCTTGGGCTTATTCACAGGGCTGTCTCAGGATTCCAGAGATGGGAAGAAAAGAAACTATGACCTTTTGAGGCCTGGGGTTGGAAGACACATTGCCTTGGTCAAATCTACCTCTTGACGGAAATGCTTCATTGCTAAGAATCTGTAATTATTTGCTGTTAATTACAGCAATAAATCCTTGCTGAGGGTAGTGGGCTTTTTCTTAGTTTCCATTTACATTCAGAGAGGGTTGTGATTTTACTTTTACTAAGATGTTTCTCTTTCTCTTTTAAATTTTAATTTATTGTATACCCACTCTGTGCCAGGCACCCTGTGGTCACAGAGTACTCAGGGAGAAGAGGAATACAGATTGGAAAACCCATGCTGATGTCTGGTAGTGGCTTTAGCTTGGCCTGGGGAAAATAGGAAGACTTCTTCAAGAAAACCTAGTTAAGGCTGAGTCTTAAAGGATCTCAGGAGATAGCCATTTTGGGGGGATGGAGGGGAGGAGAATGTAAGGATAAAATTTAAATTACAGAAAAAAGTCATCTGATTCTGCTCCCTTAGCTACAAATGAGAGCAGTGGGACCTGGAGACTCTCCCAGTTATACCCACATTTAGTGGAAGAGCAGGTATACAGGCCTCCTGACTTCCTTGTCTTGATTTGTACCCAGAATTAGGTCCCCAAATAGATACATCTCAGTTAAGGCCACCTTGAGAAGTCTACTCACACACTTAATCACATTGCCTTTTCAGGTCCCTGATTTTTACCCTCCTTTACGAGGAGCTCCAGATCCCTCACCACCCTGACTCCCATATGCCTGGTGTCTCTGAAAGTAAGACCTGCTCTAGGATTGGCTGGTGAGTAGCTCAAACAGATGTCTCTGCCCAGGGATGGCTGTATGGCCCAGAGACCCATGTGGCCATTGAGGTACCTCCATGCAGTAGGCCACGCTGTGAAACCACCTCCAGCATTCATGTTGCAGGCAACACATCAGGAGATCAAATGGTACCCAAAGTCTCGCGGGTTTTATTGCATTTTGTATTTTGTTGCAGAAAGGTACAAGAGGCTACAAATTGATTGTTAAACTTATGGAACACTTGGCCCTTGGATCCTGCCATAATTAGGAACGTATTTTGCTGCAGAGTATCAGCTCTTCTTCTAGCCATAGTGCCTCACTGAGAACCTGGGCTGTCCCCAGCCAGACAGAAGTCAACCATGAGCTCCACACTGGCCATGGCACAATCTGCACTTCACAGCCTCCGAAACATTTTTATATTTATCATCTCATGGAATTCTTGTAAAACTATCTATCAGAGAGGCAGATAGAAAAGTCCTCAGTCAGTATGAAGAAGCAGAGGCTCAGAGAGTTAAGAAACTTGCCTGAAGCCTCAGATTAGTGAATAGTTGATCCAGTGCAGATGGCCAGTGCTTACGCCTCTGAGAGCAGAACTCTGGAGAAATTCAGAGCCAACAGCCTCTGGCATGGTATCAGATGCACCCTCAGGGGTCCCTGGTGCCCTGGTACCGGTGTTGCCCAAACCCAGCGGCCCAGGTGTTGGCTTCTGCTTGAGCCTTTCTCTCTGATTTGATTTCCGTGCCCATGGTCCGGTGCCTGACCACGACACGCATGGGATACTTCCTGCCCCACGTGGCGGTCTGCACACCAGGGTGCTCGGGCAGTGGGCAGCCGAGAATGAAAGGCTATTACCACATGTCGTGGACACTCCACAACTTCTGCTCTACTGAAGGCCATTCTCTGGTGGGCAGGCAAGGAGTCCCGAGGCCGTACCTGTTGAATTGAATCAGTGCCCACAGATTGCATGGTGGATAGACATGGGGGACAGACCACGGGAACTCTAAGGGAGAGAGGCCTGGCTTAGACTATTTGATAAGAGGATGGTGACGAGGCTCTCTTTGTGTTGTTGGGAGCAGAACTAGGGCAAACTGCAGAGAGTGTCAGGAAGCACATTTCGATGCTCCGCGAGGAAGAACTTTCTACCCCTTTAGAGCTGTCCAGAAGGAGAAGATTTTGTCTTAAGTGATCGCTTATCTGTCATTCATGGGATTTGCCAGTCTTATTGCTGAAGAGCAAGAACTGACAGAAGAGGCTTTTTCAGTCAAACGAAAGCCCATCAATTTTTCTTTATTAGGCCCAACTATTGGTCCTAATTTTAGATTCTGGGGCGGCATCAGATAAAGCTCATCACTCTTGCACATTTTACAAGAGGGGCTTGTAAATGAGTTTCTAATTGGTGGAATTTCAGGCATGATTATAAAGTGAAATGTAGAATTTCAGGCCAGTAGGGAGATATTTTGGGGGCAGTGTGGTTTTTTCAGAGCCTTTAAATCATTGCCACAAAGCTGACCAGCTACCACCCTGGGTTGGATGAATGTATGAGAAATTCATTCAAATTTCAGTTGCTGAAGATACTTTCGGTGGGAACCAAGTGGCATCGGTAGGACTTAAGACGTTTTCTCGGAGTCTTTGGTCAATGGCCTTTGCCTTTTAGACTCAGATTATGAAGCTGAGGCCTCTGATTGAAGAAAGGGCTGTCCTGGATGGGGCAGGGCCAAGGGCAGGCGGGAGGGGTTGGTGCTGCAAATGAGCCCTGGGTCTTGACGCCCGCTCTCGTGGAAAGAATGCGAACTGTCAGTGTCAGCGGTACCGACTGCACTACGGGCTGGGCCTGGGAAGAGCTCTGGCAGCTCGTCACGCCCCTAGTATTGGACACGGTGTGTCCCCAGGGAAGGGTGCGCTAGCTTCTTCCATGGTGGTCATAGGTAACAGAGCAACATTCAGTGGCACACCAGAGGCATCTGAACTTCTCACTGGAAGTCACAAGTGGAGACAGGGGCCACTGCCAGCAAGCTGTGCCTTCAGCTTCTCTGCCTCTCTTTTCCATATCACTTCCCTCCTTTCTGCCCTCATCTTGTATGAACGTTGTTTTGGTCCATCTTGGGTCCCGAGTATTGTGGAAATAATAATGTGGGATTTTAGCTCCACCGAGGGCCTGGGGGCTCACTCTGCAGCACCTGTGCCAAGCTCAGGAAGGATGGTATGGTCAATTTCCCGGATATTTTTTGCTCGCTCAGTCCTCTTTGTTTATTGAACGGGTGAGTGTCCCTCTCTCTCTCTTAGGTGGTAACAAGAAAGCACAGCCCTGCCGTCTACACACGCCTCGGTGCAGGCATGTGGTTGTTGGACACACACTTCCTGGGCTCTGACATAGAGTCAGACACTGTGCTGGGCATCAGGGACACACGCTTAGGGTAAAATGAAATCCTTGCATGACAAGCTGGGATATGGGCTTTTCAACGCATGCATCTGGTACAGTGAGACAGTCACTGCAGTGGTGTTTTGCACAGGGGGCAGAAGGACTCAGGACAGACCTGTTTCCCGAGGGGAAGTCTGGGAAGGTGTGAAAGAAACCTTCATGACTGCGTCTGCATTTCCCACACAGACTAGTGGTCAGGGAAAGCTGGGTGCAGAGTCCTGAGCTAAGAGACAGCATGCCATGTTTAAAGAGACATTCCAAGACGGCAGGGACTGCATCTGCTTTTGCTCCCCATTGTGGATCTGGTCATGGTGAACTCTTGTTCCCTCTAGAATATATAGCTGTATGGGGCACCTGGATGGCTCAGTCGGTGAAGTGTCTGCCTTTGGCTCAGGTCATGATCCCAGGGTCCTGGGATTGAGCCCCACATCAGATTCCTTGCTCAGAGGGGAGCCTGCTTCTCTCCCTCTGCCTGCCGCTCCCCCTGCTTGTGCTCTCTCTCTCTCTCTGTCAAATAAATAAATAAAATCTTTAAAAAAATTTAGAATATACAGCTATGCATATGTCATTAAGTTTACATACCTGCATTCAATTTTTATTGCTAAACTAGTACGTGTACATGATTACAATTCAAATTTATGTCAAGACTTGCAAAAAAATTTGGTAGTTCCTTGGCCTACCTTTCTGCATTTCTGAGTCTTACTCCTTAGAAACACCTTTTCAACTTTTTGAGCTCTTGTTGCTAGCATTTACCTTCCTATTTCTAAATAATATTATTATACTGCTATAGCTCCAGGACAGTATTTTTCTGACTTCTGTCTACAGAAGGGTGGGCTTCCTCTCTCTGAGCTAACACATCACTCCTTCTCTTTCTTCCATCCTTCCAACATAGCTGTCATGCAATTTTCTGTGAAGTTTATTTTTAGGATTTTCATATTTATATCTATGAAAATATTCATAAAGGAATGCAGATAGGAAAATTTCCTTTTATACACAGCTTTTTGTTTTTCCAAGAGCTAAAAATTGTCAAATTTAATAGTGTACCTAGTTTTCTATGTACCTACTATTGATTCTTCCCCAAACTCTCTGACAGATCTACCAAGATCCCCTAGACACAGTCACTGGGTGACTAAATGGTGCTGCTTTTTTTTCTTGAAACCTCCCCTTCTGGAACCCTCCAACCCCAGCTCTGTTTGATTTGGACTCCTCCCCCTAGGCCGGCCATACCCGCCCTGTCTCACTTTCCTCTACACTGGTCTCCTTTGGTGACCTCCTTCCTCCTTGATCTTTTGTCTTTGTTTTACTCTCTTACTTTGGTGAAGATATTCTTTCAGAAACGTCTCATGAAAACCTACAAGAGCAGTTTCATATCTGAATATGTCTTTATTTGCTCTTCACATTTGACCAGATACAGAATTCTGGGATGGAAGTACATTGCTTCAGTGTATTCTAGGTTCTGGTGTCAGAATTGAGAAATCTGATGTTTTACCAATTTCCTCCTGTGTGTGTGATCCTTTTTTTTTTTTTTTTTTAACCCTTCTCTGAAAGTGTTTATCTCCACTCTTTATCCTTGGTGTTTTGAAATTTCAGGGTGATATATCTAGGTGTGCATCTTTTTTTTCATTCAGTATGTTTGACCTTTTGATAAGTCCATTACATCTGGGATTTCACACCCTTGTTCTGGAAATCCTTGCGGGCTTTGTTATCTGTAATTTCCCCCCATGTTTACTCTGAGCTTTCTTATTGAAATTTCTATAAGAGATTATTGGACCTCCTTGGGGAACACTTTAATTTTCCTGTTATTTCTTTTCTTTATTTCATCTTATTGTCTTCTGTCTACTTCTTAAGAGATTTCTTGTATTTCTTTTCTAGAAGTCTATTTAATTTATTATAGTTATTGCATATTTAATATCGATTTAGTCTTTTTTATTTTCTGACTTTTCTTTTACAGTAACCTTCTGTTCTTGTTATGTGGCTACCTATCTTATTTTTTTCTGAAGATGTTAACAGCAGTTTTTATTAAAGAATTCTTTAGTTTTCTGCTTTACTTTTATTTTTAATGAGTCCATTATTTCCAATTTTTGTTTTGTTTTGACTTTTGTTAGACTTCCTAAATGTCTGCTGATCTTTAGCTATCCGTTCATATTGCAGAGTGAGGAACTGTACTGGTGACTGGAATTCTGTGGTGATGGGTTGGCTTTGTTGACTGGTGGGCATCAGTGTGATGTGACTGGATGCTGGAAAGTGTGTTAGCCAACTCATTTTTGTTAGACAAATGTCAGACTCTTTAGAGACAAACCTGCTAGCTCTCTGTCTTGTTGTCCATCTTCTGGGAGTCCATTGGGTTAGGGAAGGATCATGTTTGACCATTCAGTCTTTAGACTTCACTTCATGTTGGAGTTCTGACCCTTAGACCAACCACATTTAGGGAAGAGGAGGAAGTTGAAGTCAGCGAAGGGGACAGAGGACTGGTCACCGTGTTAGGAAGAAGAACAAGGAAGGGAGAGATGATCAACAGCATTGACTGTATAGCCCAGATGTCAAACGAGTTGACTTCAGGCAACAGTTGGAGGTCTTCACTGCTACTGTGGAGGTGGAATCCAGCTTGTGGGGAAAAGGGAGAACATGAAGGAAGAGAAGCTAACTAGAGACTGAACTCTCTGCCTCTCTTGAACCTTGTCCCTTTGCGGCCACTGCTGGCTCCGGTTCCTCTTCCTTCCATAGGTTCTGAGTATATTCTGGAGAAATAGGGGATGTGTGCACATCAGCCATCAGAAATGATTGACAGAAGATGAGAGGGAGTCTTAAATGTATGAAAGTAAAACAAACACTTTATTTAAGGAAAAGGCAACTTGGAAAAAAAAAGCCTAATAAATAACTCCGTACAGCTGGCTTAAGCACTTTAAAGCCAGTGTCTGTGATAAGCAATGAAAACATTAATATAAAATGCTTCACCATAAATGAGTACAATTCAGGCTGATGTATTGCAGCTGAGCCGGCTGTCGGATGGCATGCTTTTAAAGTGATGTTTACAATCAGTATTTTTTCCTTTGGTAACTAGAAGAAGGCAGAAATGGCTGGAAGCCCTGCCAGGGTGCGGCTCTGAGCCTCAGGAGGATGGGAGACCTGCCAGGCGGCCGGCCTTCCTCTCCATCCCCGTTCCCAGCCAGCTCGAGACAAGGCAGTTAGGAAAGCAGTGTGACGCAGGACTGAGTGCAGAGCTCAGAGCCTGGGTTCACTGGGTGGGCAGCTATGCGGTCTGGAGACAATGAGTCAGGGTTTCTGGGCTCTTTACGCCCCCAGCTGGTTCTGGAGGTCACAGAGGTGTCTCCCAAGTTCTCTGAGACCAGGACCCACAAGTGCCTGCTGATTCTTCCTCCTCTTCTCTGGAGCACCTTGGCTGTGTTGCCCATCGAGCTGCTCACCCCCAAATTCCACTCAAAACAAGCATGTGTTTCATTTTAACATTTTACCGAATGAAGGGGAAAATGCCCCTGTCCTACTGTGTCAGTGTGCTTATGGAAGAATTAGATAAAATCATCGCACAAAAGAACACAGGAGTGTTAAACCTTCTTTTTAACATATGGACTCTCTGATAATCATCCTCCAGAGAACATTCTGTCACAGGCAATAATAATAATAACAAGCAGCTCACATGTGTGGAGTGCCAGCCTCATGCCATCCCTGAGTGGTCTCTCCTGAGGATGCACCCACCAGCTCCTGGCTCTGTGCCTGTGTGGACAACCTTCTCGTGGCCTTCAAAAGCCCTTTCTTTCTTCCTGTCTCTGTTCCATCAGGATTCTACTTCTCCCTTGCCGCCAACACCTGTTTCTCTATCTGAGGTTTCTGGCAGCCCTACTGACTGAGAAATGAGAGCTGTTCTGTTTTGTTTTATCATTGTTGTCCATGAAACACATTACAAGGCCCTTTCCTTGAAGTGTTTTACTGTCAATCGTTGTGGGGAAAATAAACAAAACAGCATAGATGGTTAAGAGATACGAAGAGAACCTTGGTGACTGTCACTGGCTGGTGGCTTCTGAATTCGTAAACAGTGACTCCCAGGTGTCCCAAAAAGGAACCAAGAGCTTCTCTAGCTGTGTCTGGGGTCTCACTGACAGCCTTTGATGACTTAGGGGCGAAGCCAGCCTGCTCAGACTCTCACCTATGAACCTGGCTGGCTGTACCATGCAGGATAGGAGGCCACCTTCCTCCCAGCCCCTCATCAGGAGCAGTTGGACTACTTCCTGGACCCCACAGACTTTCTCCCTGAACCTAGACAATTCTGTTTCGGCTCCTCTGCATTTCCTGTGGCTTCCATCACAAGTACACAAGAAGTTGTGACTTTAAATTACATAAATTCATCATTTTACAATTCTGGATGTCAGAAGTCCAGTCTCATTGGGCTAAAATCAGGGTTTTGGCTGGACTGTTTCATTCTGGAATCCTTGAGGTGAATCTGTCTTTTTATTTGCCTGTTCCAGTTTCTTGAGCCCGCCCATGTTCCTTGACTCATGGCCCCTTTTCACCTTCAAAGCCAACAATGGGTGGTTGCATCCTCATTTCCCTTCACTCTGATGCCAACCCTCTTGCCTCTTCCATCTTTTAAGGACCCTTGTGATGCCATTGGGCCCACTTGCAAAATCCAGGATAATCTCCCTATTTAAGGCCAGTTGATTAGCAACCTTACTTCATCAGAAACCTTAATTCTCTCTTGCCATGTCAGGGAACATATTCATAGGTGCTGGGGATTAAGACAGGACATCTTTGGGGAAATGCATCCCCTGTCTATCGCAATTGTCTACACTTGACTTCTGCTTCTTGAAATACCCCCCTTCTTCTTCACATGAGGTCAGCGGTAAAGACTGCTTCTACTTTAAGGTAAAGCTTGTCTTATTACGGAGGTTAGGACAGACTCACTCTAGTTTCCAGTGGTAGGCAGGTGCCAGCTTCCCAGGAGACTCCCTTGCCAGCAATGAGAAGCCTCTTCTGGGGCTTCAAAGACCCTCTGCCCCTATTAGACTTCACTCCCAACTCATATTCTCAACTCACAAGGGAGCCTTGTTCATAGCACAGTGGTGTAGCTAAGAGGCCATGTGCCCTGAGCACTACAAAGGGTCCTGCTGCCACGCCACTCACCTGCAGGAATTTTTAAAAATTTAATTTAATTTTCTTTAAATTCAATTAATTAATATATACTGTGTTATTAGTTTCAGAGGTAGAGTTCAGTGATTGATCAGTTGTATATAACACCCAGTGCTCATTATATCATGTGCCTGCCTTAATGCCCATTACCCAGTTACCCCATCCACCCATCCACCTCCCCTCCAGCAACCCTCAGTTTGTTTCCTGTGATTAAGAGGCTCCTGGTGCACCAGGGTGGCTCAGTCAGTTAAGTGCCTGAACCTTGATTTTGGCTCAGGTCGTCATCTTAGGGTTGTGGGTCAAGCTCTACACTGGGCTCTGTGCTGAGAGCAGAGTCTGCTTGTCCCTCTCTCTGAACTTTTCCACTGGCTCCTGTGCGTGCTCTCTCTCCCTATCTCTGTCTCTAAAATAAATAAATGAATTCTTTAAAGAGTCTCTTATGGTTCGTCTCACTCTGTGATTTGATCTTAGCTTATTTTTCTCTCCTTTCATGATCTTCTGTTTTGTTTTTTAAATTCCACATATGAGTGAACTCATATGATAATTGGTTCTCTCTGATTGACTTATTTTGCTTAACATAATACCTTCTAGTTCTATCCATGTCATTGCAAATGGTAAGATTTCATTTTTGATGGCTGAGTAATATTCCATTGTATATATTTATACCACATCTTTTTATTTTTTTTTTAAAGATTTTATTTATTTATTTTACAGAGAGAGATCACAAGTAGGCAGAGAGGCAGGAAGAGAGAGAGGAGGAATCAGGCTCTTTGCTGAGCAGAGAGCCTGATGCGGGGCTCGATCCCAGGACTCTGAGATCATGACCTGAGCCGAAGGCAGCAGCTTAACTCACTGAGGCACCCAGGTGCCCCAATACCACATCTTCTTTATCCATTCATCTATTTATGGACATCTGGGCTCTTTCCTTAGTTTGGGTATGGTGGGCATTGCTGCTATAAACACTGGGGGCATGTAAGAATTTTATATTGGTACACTCCAGTATTCTATACTTGGGAATGACCAAGAATGATCATTTATCATCTAAAATACTTTGAGAAGTCAGGAACAAGGAATGCTCATATAAATCTTCCTCAACTTATGATGGGGTTACATCCTGACAACTCATCATAAACCGAAACTATTCTAAATCAGAAATTCATTTAATACACCCAACCTACTGAATAGCATAGCCATATATATATATATATATATATATATATAGCCTACCAATGGTGCTCAGAATGCTTGCATTAGCCAACATTTGGACAAAAATCACCCAACACAAAGCCCATTATAATAGTATTGATTATCTCATGTAATTTACTGAACACTGTACTGAATGTGAAAAACAGAATGTGTGGTACAGAATGGTTGTAAGTGTATTGGTTATTTGCCCTCATGATCATGGGGCTGACTGCCCAGCATCATGAGAGAAGATCATAGGGTATATCATTAGGCCAGGAAAAGAGCCAAGTTCAAACTTTCAAGTATGGTTTCTACTAAATGCATATTGCTTTCCCATTGTTATAACATTGAAAAAATCATAAGTCAAACCATCATAAGTCATGGACTGTCTGTATATAATTCCTAAGCTGGAGGGAGGTTAGTTTTGCCAAGCACCTATTATAAGGAAGGCCATCTGCTCCTTCAGACACCATCACTTTGCCATTACCATCCAGTACACAGTCATGTAGCTCTAGGACTGTGGTCTGGATCATCTTGGGCAAGCTACTTCATCTCTGAGCTTTGGTGTTCTTTTTCCTCAAATGGGAAGTCCTAGTATGAAGAGTGAGACAAAATGTACCAGATGCATACTTCTCTACTCCTTTCTTCTACCACTTGCCCCGCCTTCAACTTCAGTTATCCACACTTATCTTTCATTGTTCGCACCATGCTTCATTTCTTTCTAAAGGGTCTAGGATTGACATGTTGCTATTTTGAGGCCTTCTTTCTCCCATCCCTGACATGCTTGTGCATGTGTCCTTGAGCATGAACACACAGACACACACACACAGACACACACACACACACACAGACATACAGACACACACACACACTGGATAGAGATGTGGAGATGGTATGGAGATGCCTTGGATTTTCTGCATCAAGCCTTCCTCTCAAATGGAGGTGCTAACCCCACAGGAGGAAAGGTCTGAGGACACAGTGGGGAAGGCTTAGGCAGAGGGAACTTTGGGTGGAAGATGGTCTAGAATCATCTAAATTAACCCCCTACACAGCTTTTGATTTGAGAGCCCATTCCCTAGGCCCAGTGCTGCTGTTCCCCAAACTTTCTTTTCTTACATGTGGAATGGTGAACAGCATCATATGGTGAGGGTTGGGATGAGGGATTTGTCACGGGCTGGGCCAGCATGGTTTCTAGACTGAAATCAGCCTAAACCACTCCCCTCCGTACCAGAAAGAGCTGCATACAAAGGGCCAATCAAACTCAGCTCTTCAGAGCTCCCCAATCGTCATTGTGCTTTTTTCCAGAATGCAATTATAAATTAGAACTGAACAGATGTATTATATGGAAATGCTTTAAAACATTATTAGGAACAGCTTTTACATTAGTGGTAATAAATCCATACCTGCAGTCATTTCTCATTTCTGCCTAACTCTTTGATAACTTGAAAAATGTAAATTCTGTTCCAGTATAAATTTGGGTAAGTGGATTGGTGCCCGCCTTCCTTCACTATTCTGCTCTTCCCCCTTCCAGTCCACTTGTCCCACTCCCCCAGGCCTGTCCACAGCACCATTCAGAATGGAGAGGGGGGAGCTCAAACCTCTTGATCTTAGGTACACTGGGTGCCCTTAGCGGTACATTGCTCCTCAGATGGCTCTCAACCACCCCTGCCTCCTGGTATTTATGCCCTCTGTATGGGCTGGACCTAAGGACTTGCTTCTAATGATTAGAATACCAAGAAACTGATGGGAATGTCACTCTGAAGGTTAAATTATGAAAATCTCTGATGTTCATCTTGCTGGCCCTCTCTCTCTTACCTTCTTGGCTTGCTGGCTATGATGAAGCAGGCTGCCATGGTAGAAAGACCCACATCACAAGGATCTGAGGGTACCCTCTGGTTAACAGCCAGTGAGGAGCTGACATCCTCAGTCTGATGGCCCGTGAAGAACTGAATCCTGCCAGCGCCACTGTGTGAGCTTGGAAGCAGGTCCTGCTTCATGGGAACCTTGAGATGACTGTAGCTCCAGCTGCCACCTGGCCTGTGCCTATGAGAGACCCTGAAGCCACCCCAGCTAAGCCGTGGCTGGGTTCCTGGTCCACAGAAAATGGAAAATAGCAGAGATAATAATAAAGAATAAATGTGTATTGTTTGAAGCCATAAGTTTTGGGGTAATTTGTTACACACTGGTAGATAGCTAACATGCCTTTAATGTCACCCATCTGTAAAATGGAAACTTTCCCATGGGTTCTCCTAAGTATAGCAGGAAGAATAAGGTTTCAAGACACATTTCAATAGTGAAACCTTACTCTGTTTGCACCAATAGTCGTCAGCCATTGATTTATTCCAGAAATACCTACCGAGCACCAACTATGGTTAGATGCTGTGCTGCAAACATAGACTACAGAAATGAATATGACATCTTCGTTTCCTTCAATGAAGTCATGGTCTTTGTGAGGGAAGTGATATACAGTTTAGAAATAGAGTGAAACACTGTATATTAATTGTTCTGAAATATCCTCAAAATGATTTGGAAGCCCAGGTGCCAAATACAACCTCATATAACAAAATTGCTCACCAAAGTAGCAAGAATTCTTGGAGATCTTTGGGGATTTCCTGTTTATCCTTTCCCACTGAGGTTAACCACCAGAAAAAAAAAATGAGTTTAAGTAAGACAGAAGGCAAAGAATTGTATAAGACCCTTGGGTATAGTCTTAAAGTGTGTTCATGATGCACTCTGGTCCTAGGACATGTTTTCAATAGGCATCCCCTTCAACGTTATTTTCCTGGCACTTGGCTCTGGCTCCGTGATATACTCTGTCTGTAGCAACCCCTATCCTTAACACTATTCCTAAGCCTCCATGGTTTTCTGTGACTTATCCCTCTTACCTGACCTCCAAGAGCCCCTGGAATCTGAACTACATATTCTAGCACCGGACTCTCTTTTGTTTCACCAATATTGTTTGTTCACTTATTCACTCCTTTCAATAAAAAAGAAGAGGGTCCAACCTCACCCAGAAGGGTAGAGCAAATGCTGGGCTTCAGAAGGAGTAGCCTAAAATGAGTGTCTGTTGAAAGTATGTTTGAGAAGTTCTTAGTCCTCCAGAGTCCCTCCAGTACCCAGCTTCACACCATGACAGGAGAAGGGAAATTTAGTTTTTGTATAAATTGAACCCCAGAGGCCCTAACTGTATCACTGGTCACAGCAGGGGTGGGTGGTGGTGGTTCCTTAAGGAGAACAGTGATTCAGTGAAGAACATTCATAGCCTACATCATAGCTTCATTGGTTCTATGTGATGAGACTTGAATTGGTTATCTGCATCCCTGACAAACTCACTCTCTCTCTCTCTCTATATATATATATATATCTCCAGCTGTACCTGGAAATTCTAACATTACTGCTGTCATGACCATGCCAATCCACACAAATTCCCTCAGCATCATTTGGTCCCCAGACATCCAAGCATAATGTGTATCAGGGCCTTTGCACTGGCTGTTCTCTCTGCCAGGAATGCTCTATCCATGTATTGGCATGGCCTACTCACTCTTCACTTTCAATCTTTGCTCAGATATCACCTTCATAATGAGTCCCCCTTTGAACTTCCTTTTTAAAAATCCCTTCCCCCCCAACCTTGAGCAGCACTTCGCATATAATTGTCCCTAAGTACATTTTTTTTTTGAAGATTTTATTTATTTATTTGACAGAGAGAGATGACAAGCAGGCAGAGAGGCAGGCGGAGAGAGAGGAGGAAGCAGGCTCCCTGCTGAGCAGAGAGCCCAACGCCGGGCTCGATCCCAGGACTCTGAGATCATGACCCGAGCGGAAGGCAGTGGCTTAACCCACTGAGCCACCCAGGTGCCCCTAAGTATATGTTTTTAGAATGAGGTAGAGTGCTTAAACAGAAACTGGAAACCCAAATATTTTTTTGTGTGTGGGGTAATGTATTTATATATTAATAATATACATATATACTTTTATATTAATAATATATGTAAATGAAATAAAGTTTGCCAGTAGGTACATTCAGAATGTTGTTTAACTATCACTGCAACATTTCTAGACACTTTTTCCATCATCTCAAACTGAAGCTCTGGACCAATTAAATAATAAATCCATGAAGTTATTTGCAAATGGGATAGCTGATAAAGGACTAATATCTAAAATACATAAAGAACTCATAAACTCAACACCAAAAAAACAAAATAATCCAATTAAAAATGGGCAGAGGACCTGAGTAGACATTTTTCAAAGAAGACATATGGATAGCAAATAGAAACAGGAAAAGATGTTCAATATCACTAATCATCAGAGAAATGCAAATCAAACCACAATGAAATAATCACTTCGTACCACTTAGAATGGCTAATATCAAAGATAAGAAATAACAAATGTTGGTGAGCATATGGAGAAAAAGGAACTTTGTGCACTAGTTAACAGGAAGGGAAATGGGTGCAGCCACTATGGGAAACAGTATGGAAGTCCCTCAAAAAATTAAAAAAATAGGAATATCATGTATTTCCAGTAATTCTGCTGGGTATTTATGCAAAGAAAACAAAAACTAATCCAAGAAGTTATATGCACCCCTATTTTTATTGTAGTATCATTTACAGTGGCTAAGATATGGAAGCAACCAAGATATCATCAATAGTTGAATGGATAAAGAGGATGTCATATGAACATACACTAGAATATTACCCAGCCATAAAGAAGAATGAAATCTTGCCATTTGCAAGGACATGGATGGTCCTGGAGGATGTACTGCGAAGTGAAATAAATCAGACAGAGAAAGACAAATACCATATGA
This sequence comes from Mustela lutreola, assembly GCF_030435805.1. Lineage (NCBI taxonomy): Eukaryota > Metazoa > Chordata > Mammalia > Carnivora > Mustelidae > Mustela > Mustela lutreola. The sequence continues at coordinate 34,965,982 of NC_081300.1, read as the reverse complement.
TTTCACTTTCATACAAAATCTTAAAAACAAAACAAATGAACAAACAAAAAATAAAAACAGACTCATAAATAGAGAACAAATTGGTGTTTTCCAGAGGGAAGGGGTAAAGGGATGGGTGAAACAGGTGAAGGGGATTAAGTCACAGGGATAAAAAACATAGTATAAAGAATATACTTAACAATAACTTAATAACTTTGTATGGTGTTGGATGGTGACCACATTTATTGTGGTGAGCAATGCATAATGTATACAGTTGTCAAATAGTATGCTGTATGCCTGAAACTATTATAATATTGTATGTCAACTATACCTCACTTAAAAAAAGAGCAGAAACAATAACTCCCTATTTCCTTCTTCCCCTTAGCTCCTGGAAACCACCATTCTACTTTCCCGTCTCTATGAATTTAACTACTCTAGTGACCTCATGTAAGGGGAATCATTTGCATCTGGCTTATTTCACTTAGCATAATGTTGTAGCAGAATTTCTTTCTTTTTTTTTAGAGTTGAGTGTCAGAATTTCCTTCCTTTTTAGAGTTGAATGATACTCTATTGTGCGCATATCACATTTTATTTATCCATTATCTATTGATGGTGGAAGCCTCTGGTTTTTTTTTTTTTTTAGAGATCATGCCCTGAGGACTATAGTGTGGGATGGCAGGTGGGCCTGGTCACCCCGTGTTTCTCTTTTTTTTTTTTTAATTATTTTTATTTTTATTTTTTAAAGGTTTTTATTTATTTACAGACAGAGATCACAAGTAGACAGAGAGGCATGCAGAGAGCGGGGGGGGCGGGGAACAGGCTCCCCGCTGAGTGGAGAGCCTGACATGGGGCTTGACCATGAGATCATGACCTGAGCTGAAGGCAGAAGCTTAACCCATTGAGCCACCCACGCGCCCCGCTTGTGTTCCTCTTGATGGGTAAGAGGTAGTGAGTTGTTTCTCCAATGGATTGTGGTGATTACTCACCACAAATAATATACATTAGTCCTTTATCAGGGAGAGGGATTTCTCAACAATTAGAGGAAGCCCTCAAATTTGGGGTATGAAGTTGCTTTTCTTTCTCTGGCACTACGGGGGAAGCTAGAGATAGAAAGAATTTAATGAAAGCTGTGAGGATGACTTATTTACTTTATGGTTCATAAATAATGAATAAATGGACTCTTTGTCTCCAAACATTATTTATATCAGTTCTCTATTGAATAGGTGACTTCAGCTGAAATGCTAAAACCAAAAAACAAAACCTGAAACTGAAAGCAATGATAGCCAAGAAAAACTGAGAAATCACCTTGCTAGAGATCCTAAGGGAGCTTACGCTGGGTTTCTGGGGTGTGGCGCCCAGGCTGCTGTGGGAGCTGGGCTAGCTGGGCGCTGTCTGATGCCCAGAGAGGACACTCCCGTCCACTCAGGTGTGGTATCCCTTCGTCTTCTCTGATCCCACCTTCTTTTGTGTTGCTTGTTGTGTTTTCACCTAATAATGTATCTGGGGATGATTGTAATTTTAAAGAAATATATATCAGTTTTTCTTCTGTATTGACCTTGAACCCCCAGGTATTCTTGGATGGATTTGATGTAGTTCTGGGAACTAAAGGTGCTTCTTAAAGACAATGAAGTGAGTCCTAAACACCCTCCTGCCTACTTCCTTGGGGCCTCTCTTTCTTTCATTGAGCTACCAAGGCCTGGCAGAGCATATAAGGGTAGCCACCTGCCTGCTTCCCACATAAGGCCTTTCCCCATTGCTCTCCCTCCCTGAAGGCAGGACAACCTGGGTGAGAGTCTGGTTCCCTGCTTTGCACGGATGTGTTGTGAGAAAAGCATCCTTTGAATGTTAATGGGCAAGATGTGGAAGAAAAGGAGAAAACTGGTAAATTATTTCAGAGAAGGTGTTTGGAACTAGGGATTCCAGACCCGTCTCTATGAGAACTTGGGGAGGTCCTGTAAACACCCCCACAATCATAGAATTTGGAAGGGAGAAGGGGTCCCCAGTTAGACTCTAGATGTGCTCTCCCATGGAAACACTTTGGGAAATAGGGTCCTATTAGGACAGGGTTACACTCCTGTCCTACATGGGGCTTCAACAGGCTTCCGTGGGCTGCCTGGAACTCTAACCGCCACGCACAACATGGTTTCTATGGGAAAATGCATTTTGGGTACCAGAAAACTGACATACACTCAAAGTTTTGGAACAGAGCCCGCTCTTAAGTTAGAGACTGCTTGAATGCCACATTCACAGCTAAATTATATACATAGGCCTATTTTTAAGACATATGCCTATTTCAGCTTATGTAACAATAGGAATTAGAAGAAAGAATTGGTAAAAGTAGAAATTGTGTTCTTGGTGGGAAAGGGGGAAGATGTGAACATTCACTATGTAGAACACATTCAGTTCTGCATGAGAGGAGATAGAAAACACAGAGCGAATGCCTAAAATATTCTCTAGGTTTGTGTGGTTCACCCATGTGGGCTTTCTTTGAAGCAGCTCCACACACATAGTGTTCTTAATTTTGAAACCAGTGGTTGAATTCTATAGTAACAAAGAAGATTGAAATAAATTAAGAGGTCAAGGTATGACCACAGCCTGCATTTTATAGGCTATGCTCAGTCCATGAAGGGCCATAGTCTCCTCTCTCCCCTTGGTCTGTGGGCTTCCAGGATGGTGGATAATGAACTCTCTGGTGCCAAAACTATAGTCCCTTGTCCCAGATGGGAGTAACCCGCAGGAGGCAGCCATGACTTTGCACAGGGCCATGCCTTGGTGTCCATTTTCCAGAGCTCTCAGTAATTGAGGGTCAACACCCATATCTATTGTCACCAACCCAGTGTTTAAAACTCTGGGTACTCTGGCTCTACAAATGAACTAATTTAAATTCATTTCATTTTATTTTACTTCAAATAATTGAACCCAATAATTCATGAAGTTAAAGTAATTCATTTCAATTTAACTACTGTAAATCAACAACGCAAATCAGCTCAGGTGAGAACTGAATTCAATACCCCAACCCAAACATTGATTAAACCACTCTAGATGGCCAGTACTATGTTCTTGACTCCGGAAAACCGTGAAGGTGTTTCAGTTGGTCTTCGGGTTGGGAGAGAGCCGTGGGATGAATAGTCTCCTCTTCTCCAACTGTGTGTATTTTATTCATAGACTGCCCTTGTATTCTAGACAAAAATAAGTAATATAATGTTGTGAATTTAGGAAACAGGGTTATTTGCGATTCATACCTTGAGTTTGGAATAGAGTTGGTGTCTCATAACAAAAAAGAAAGAAATGGAAGAAAAGAGGGCAGGACTGGTATCAGAATTCTTGGGGAAAGCTGGCTCTTCTCCACGGTGTCACCCACACCCATTGCCTGTGCTCAATGAGGAGGTGGCTGCCACGCTTAAGAAGGAAGGACTCCGGCAGTGTGCATAGCTGCTTCTTGCCTGGCCTTTTCATTAGCACAGGCCTATTTCCTACGGGAGCAGCTACCCAAATCGAGAAGGATGGATCTGTGTGCTGACCGTAGGGGCAGTGAGGAAAGGAGGGAGATGCTTTCTTGCATCCTGATCGTCGTCGGGGTGAAGGAACTCCTTCACTCCTCTTGCAGAATGGCAAGAACACTGGGCTCTGGGTTAGGAGGCCTCAGTTCTGCTTCCTGTTCTGTTAAAAACCAGCTGGGTAATCTCATGCAAATCACTTGCCTTTCGTGGCAAGCGGATTGGTCCTGTGTCTTTTAACTCTATAATTGGAACCAGTGGTGGTAACTGTGGGAGGAGAGAGAAGCTGCCTGTGTTCCTGGGTGGAGCTTCTGCTGGCTCCAGCCGTGGACAGCTGGAGCAGGTACAGCCATGAGCCTGGAGCCCTTCAGTTTCTCTATCAATCCTCACTCAGCAGGTTAGCTTTTAGGCACTTGGCCCCATGAGCCAGTTGAATCTGAAATTGATGGTGTGGTTGTGCTCCTAGATTTCATTGTTAATTTTTTTTTCTTCAGTACCCGCAGGCCTGTCTCTGCCAGTCAGAGACCCATCATCATACTATGAGTACGTGCCAGGCTCTATATTAATCGTTTGCCATTCATTACCCTGTTTAGTCTTCAGAACCATTCCATAGGGAGGTACTCTGCCCATTTTCCACGTGAAGAACAGACTGGATTCCTGCTGATAGTCACCTGATTCAGAGACTCTTTCCTTTAAGCCCTAATGATATAATCCTCAAGACAGGTTTTCTGCGGCTGTTTTCTACCTTGTTATCTAGTTCTTTGTGTGGAACACAATGCTCTCTTGAAGCCCAGGCCACCTGGGTTTGCCTTTGACTCTCTGGCAACCTTTCTGCTAGACTCTGTGAACCTGGACCCTGTTCCTTGATTCCCAAGATAGTGAGAACCGGTTTCTGGCTCTCCATGAGCCACACCCTCTTGCCAGGGTGTTTCCTCCATCTGAATTGAATACACCTGCCATTTGGCTCATCCTGCAGGCCCTCCCTGTCCTCTGAACTGTAGTCCTGGGGATATCAGGGCTCACTGGCACTAAGGGTGACTTCTTCACAACTCTCTGGGGCTCTTCATCACTGATTTGAGGTTGGCCCTATAGTTCTCAAAGTGTTCTTTGCTCTCTTCTGGCCATCCTTGCCTTTGCCACTACCCACTGCTGAGAGCTCAGCACAGATCCATCAGAGTTCACTTGACTTAGGACATCTGGGACCTGAGGGAAAGAACTTAGGGAAATGTGGTGATCCAGGCCCGGACTGGAAGGTGACCCCAGGGGTCAAGCCAGCAGTAGGCAGTAGTTGCACAACAGAGCTTCATAAATATACCTTTTGTTTTATTCACACCTTACTTTCTACTCTCACTTACTTCTTTGCTTGTGGAGAGCTATTGAGCACAGAGCCACAGGCAAGAGAGGCCTTTCCACGGAGGTGGCCCCGTCTTATTCTGCCTGTGCTCTTCGCAGGATTTGGTGGTTTTCCATCTTAATTATGCTCCTTGCATCAGTGGCTGGCGGGCACACAACCTTTAAAGGAGTTTATCTTAAAAACCCACTCTCTCCTGAGAGAAACAGTTCTATTTGGAACTGTGAGACTTTCAGGGATTGTGTGTGTGTGTGTGTGTGCTCGCGTGCGTGCGTGTGCATGCATGCATAGTCTATGGTGTGGGTGGTGGTAGCTGCTTTCTTGCTTACTGTTACTTTGGGTAAGTCAGAGCTGAGGTCTCTGGGGATACTTAGATGCCCCCTAGCCTTGAGTCTCATCAAACACACAGGCTTCTGCTTGCGATACTACTATTGAATCAACTGGGAACAGTAATATTATGAAAGGGAACCAGGGCTTGTGGGTTAAATGAGAGACAGTGCCATTAGTGCAGGTTACATTGGCCTAACTTAGTGACTAATTGTAACATATTTCTTTGGATTAAGATTTTGAAGACCTCTGACTGAATAGAGATATCATTCTGCAGACATAATGGCTTATAATTATCAGTCATTCACATTTTAGTATAAACCAACACACAACTCAATTACTAAGTGCAAGGTCTTTCCATATATAGGAGAACTGTTAGATAATCCATTCATTACATTGTGATTTACTCACTTGATAATTATTTTTTTAAAGCTCTGTATATTTTGTCCTATCCAGGGAGACCAAGTGAAGAAAAAGACCTGGTTCCTTGAAGAAGTAGTTGGGTTCCTAGAATCTCTCACAGGAAACAAAAGAGCATGACAAAGATAAATTATAGTTAGGAGCTGGGCCAGGGGTTACAGACATAGCTGTACATTGATTTTGAATGAAGCAGGTTTCAGCGCGGCTGAGATTAGCTCTGAAGAGGAGCTAAGAGCTACACTTAAGTTTACTCTTGGAATTACCCAGATGAGGTTGATAGGATTAAAGTCAGGATTAATAGTATAGAGTAAACATTGCAAAAGGAGAAAATGGTTGGACCACAGGAACAGGAGAAGGCAGAAGTCTTGTGTTACCTGTAAGGATGTGATGGTGCCCTGGAGAGAAATTCCCTGCCCTTCTTTCCCAGCCTAACTGCCCAATTCATTCTTTCTTTAGCAATGTCTATCTCTGATTTGAATTTCCTGCCCCCCCAATTCCCCCACCAACTTGGTGGGCAGGTATGATGCTCTGCTTTCACATAGTAGGTGCTTAATTAATGATTGAATCAATGAGAAAAGAATCATAGATCATCTTGAGCATATCTGCTGAACTACTGTGATTCTTCTGGACCAAAGTTTGGTTCATCCCAAATCTGAAACTGGAAAGAAGGGTTGATCTAACAACAAATGCCATATTTTGACCCTGGTCATGTTTCTATTCTCTCTCCATTTCTCATGAGCATTAATAGGGCCTTACTCAGAATCGTTCTGACACAGCTTCTTTTGCCATTCATGTGCTTAGGTGCTATGGAACAACCAGGCCAAGAAGATACCACCCTTGCTCCTAAGGACCTAAAACTGGTTGTTAATTTTACACGAGGAGCAGTGAGGAATTTCCTTGGGAAAAAAGATCTACTCTGTAATAAAATGTCACCCAAAATGCATATTCTGATTTCTTTACTAAATATCAATGATCTGACCCCTCATTAGATTATATCCATGAGAAGGTGAACCATCTAAGAAAGAGGATTAGATATTCCTGACCCATGTGAGCCATGGGTCCCTTCACCTCGCTGAGGATGGGCTCCCCAATACAGCACAGGCACCAGGATCTTCTGGAGGAATGCAGTGACTTAGTGTCCATTGGAATTCCACAGGCCTCAATTTGTCCCCAACTCCTAAAACTCCTGGATGTGACTGTATGTGCAGTCCTATAGCTTCTACAGTGCTAAAATGCATTCATAATCTGTTATTCTCTCTTCTTGTTTCTCCCTAACCAGGAAGACAGAATATTTAGATTTCTGCCAAACTCCCAAGAAGCTGACTTTCAAATCTGCACTATCATTACTCAGGTCTCTTCCTGCCCACCCAATGGCCATGCCAGGGGGCTGGACTGGCCATCGCCATGGTGCCTGGGAGGGGGAATGACTGCTTACGGGACGCCATGATGCTGACAACAATTGTGCCAGTCCTCCAGTCATTCTAGCTGGGTGATTAAAAGGATAAGAAAGCAGATAGCACTGAACATGGGATGACTTTATAATTCAGTACATGTCTAGTGAAGCAGAATCAGAACCATTTAAACTCATGTTGGAGAAATAGTAGACAAAACCAGACCCAGCCCAGGAGGTGAGGTCGTACTAGTGTTGGACAGAAGATGCCCAGGTTGAGTGGGACAACTTCTGGGAACAGAAGTGCATGGAACCCAAACTGGGAAAGTAAGGGGAAAAGAGGGCAGCTGGATGTAATTGTCATGGACAAAATCTTGACAGGGATCCCTTCCCAGCCATGCTCCAGGGCTGATAAAATGCAGGGACACTTTATGGAGTCCTGTTTTAGGGGAAGGTTGGTTTTCTTCTGGGCTAGACCCCAGCTTCCCTTTCCTTAGAGAGAACAGTGGTTGAGCCAGGATTAGCATGCAGGGTTTAGGGCCTGTCCTGGATTAGGCCCCATCCCTCCTCACAGCAAACCCCATGCACCTGCTGCAGCCCTCACCTCTGCCTCTGCCTAGTTGTCTCTGCGTCCCCTACTCCTTCCCCGCCAACCCGCAGCCCAAATCTGGGGCTTAGGTTAATTGTTGGTTATTCCATAGGTGACTGTGATTTCTTCATTATGCTAGTATTTGTCTCCTTTTGTATTTTTTGGAGATCAAGGCTGTCCACAATAGGGTAATTTGTTATGTTTGTTGATAGCTGATTGGTATTCCTTCCTGTTTCTTCCTCTTCTCCCACACTAGTCATACACCTCTCCCCAGTCCACTAACTTCTCTATGCACTTAGGGGTGGGATGAGGCTAAATTTACCTTTCCTGTTCCATTAAAAGTCTGCTCAGGTGTTGATTTTCCAAGTTGCTTGTTTTTGGCTGGCCTGAACTGACTCTAATGTATCAAAAATGCCAATAGTACCTTGACCCTCCTGGGTATAGAATTGGTTTTATCTGTGTATCATGTTTGTAATTTCTGTTGGATCATTTTTCTCTTAGTAACATATTTGAAGACCTAGCCAGGCACTGGCTGGGAACATTGAGATGAGAAAGACCTAGTGCAAATAAGATCCAAGGCTGCCATGGAGAGAATAACAGAGGCTTGGAGGGATTGACTTACCCCGTGGAGAGTTCCAGAAGGAGATTCAGGTCTGTGAATAAAGTGCAGTGAACCACTGGTACAATAATCACAGGACACATTTCAATAATCTGGGTCGAATTAGCAATGGGGTACTGGGACAGGTAGCACTTAGGACTATAGTTGGAAAGTGTGTCTCAAGACACAGGAAGAGCTGAAAGCTTGGAATAACCACCTTTGGTATCTAGAAAGGGAATTTCAAGATTCTGGGAATTCCAAGAAACATGCCATCCTAGGAGGGACTGGGCTGGCTTTCTTCCTTCCCTGGCTCCTCCTTTACTGCCTTCATCAAATAACATCAAATAACACTCAGTAATCTGCTGGGTCCTGGGGTAATCTGGTGAATAAACAGATAAGACCCTTGGAGCTCAGAGGGGAGCAGACCAAAACTAACGAAGAAATGCATGAAAGAAATACATATTGTAAAAATATCTACCAAGGAAACAAATAATGTTAAGAGAGCAAATGGTGGTGGTGGGAGGTGATTGGAGAACAACCTACCACATGGAGAACAAAGTTCAGTGTGGGTGATCAAGGAAGCCAAGACTCAAAGGATGAGATATGGCTGACCAGGATCAGAACATAGAAGAGAGAACTCAAGGGCTGCCTGGGTGGCGTAGTTGGTTGAGTGGCCAACTCTTGGCTTCAGCTCAGGTTGTGGTCTCAGGGTCGAGAGACCGAGCCCCATGTCGGGTTCTGTGTTCAGTGTGGAGTCTGCTGGGGATTCCCTCTCCCTCTCCCTCTGCCCCTCCTACTCTCTATCCTTCTAAAATGAATAAATAAATCTTTAAAGAAAAGAGAAGAAGAGAGAAGTCCAAAGTAGTGGAAACAGCCTATGAACAAGTCCTAATTTAGAAAAGCCTTAAAAGAACTTGCTGAAACTTGTTGAAAGAACAAAAAGGGGATCAGGACGGTTAGAGAATGGGCAAGGGGGACAGAAACAGCTTACTGATGTAGGCAGAGCCATGGAACTCTATCAGTTAACTTTTGCAAACCAGCAGTCCCAACATTGAGTGGCTTAAAACAATAAAGACACTATTTCTTGTGATTCTTGGGGTTCTTCTGGTCTGGGCATGTGGCCGGGGCTGGAAGATCTAAAATGGCCTCACTTGCATGTCTAGGGTCTCAGCTGGGATGGCAAGGATGGTGGTGGTTGGGTCTCTCATCTTTCATTGGAAGCCCAGGCTTCTTCACGTGATGGTTGTAGGATTCCTAGAAGCAAGAGAGGGCAAGCTCCATGGAGCAAAACTTTTCCAAGCCTCTGCTTGGGTCACAGTTGCTAATGCTCCATTGGCCAAAGCAATTCACACAGTCAAGTCCTGATGAGAGGCCAGAACAATTCACCTCTAGATGGCAGGAATTGAACAAGATGGCCATTAGTCAATATAGTCTCAGGAATTAAAGTAGAAATTTTGTTTGTTAATTGAGTACCTGGTTTGGGCTGGGCTCCATTCAATGATTCCTTCCTTCCTTCCCTCATTTCTCCGTTCTTTTTTTCTTTTTAAAGATTTTATTTATTTATTTGACAGACAGAGATTACAAGTAGGCAGAGCGGCAGTCAGAGAGAGGAGGAAGCAGGCTTTCTGCTGAGCAGAGAGCCCAATGTGGGGCTCGATCCCAGGACCCTGGGATCATGACCTGAGCCAAAGGCAGAGGCTTTAACACACTGAGCCACCCCGGCGCCCCATTTCTCCGTTCTTTAAAAAAATTATCTGCTGTGTGTTAGGTACTGTCTTAGATTTGCTGCTGAGTAGACATGGACCTTGTGGTCAGACAGTTCCTATTACAGTGGGGAGATGCATGAACAGGCACTGGTAGTTCAGGGTGGCCAGCGCTGCGGCAGAGGTGTGCCCCAGTATAATGACGCGAGGGAGAAGAGGACAATCATCCTAACCAGGGGGTGAAGGAAGGAAGGTTTCCAAGCTTGAGCTGGAGTCATAAAGAATAAGAAAGTGAGGACAGGCATTCAGGGGGCAAGAAGGGAGCAGGGCAGACATCTGAGGCCAGCAATGGTTAGTTAGAGACTGAGCCTTGAAACATGGGACTTGAGCTTTGTTAATGCTTCCTGTTGCACGCCACACCTGGTCCTGAGCACCAGGGTCAGGGCTGGGCTTGAATGCACAGTAATGGTGACAGGAATCAAGGGACCCTAGCACTGGGGAGGGGAGGGGTGCGGCTGGGTCTGACAGAGACCACAGACTGTCCTGGTGTCATTCTGCAACCTATGCCCAAGGCCCTCTGAAGCTTGTGCCAGGGATCTCCCATCAGACTGCAGACCCCTGAGTCATAGAGTCAATGCTGGCAGACTGCCTCAGCAAAGCCCCAGCACCTCCTTGCTAGAAATAGTTTCCAGAAGCCCCCATACAGATTGTATCCTAAAGGGACAATATGGTATGAGTGTATTATTCACTGCATTTTCCATGTACAGGGGGTGAGGATGGGGAGAGAAACAGAAGGAATCTCAGGAAATGTGTATATTTATCCTGGCCTCGCCTTAAGAAAACCCAGCCACCAATCCATCAAAAATGAATTTGAGTTTGGATAACATTAGCGTTTAAGGCAATGCTCTTCTCTTGTATTGATTCTCTGTGGGTTGAAATAGAAACAATTTTAGAAATGTAGTCTTAGGTTTCCTTAATCTGCGTGGCTCAGAGAGGAAAAGGCTGTTGTCACTTGTGCTAATAACCACAAGGAACATGGTTCTAAAGTGCTTAGCTGGAAAATGAATTCCAGAAGCCAACCCTGGACATGTCTCCAGGGAAGACATGGAAGTTGTTTCCTAAAAATCCACCCTTTTTCTTTCCTTACAGGGAGTTGCCTTAGGTGCAGAGCCACTTGGGGAATAAAAACATGTAGAATTAAGGATTCCCAGGAAGGGAAGAGTCAATATGGGGTGGGCTCCTCATTATCATTGGTGAGTTAAGGGACTATGTTCCTTGTACAGTTGACTTTGGAAGCCCAGAGAGGTGTCTGCTTGCCACCATCCAAAATAAATGTCTGTTCGGAGTTCCATTATGATATTCTTTATTTTTATTGTATTTTATTTTATTATGATACAGTTCTTTAGATTAAGGTGTTGAAAGTACCTGTTCAAATGTGTATGATGTTTGAATGCCTTAGCAGAAAATATGTGTCACAGTAACATGGAGATCAGAGAAGGGAGAAAGGTTTGTAGCATAGGGCACTGCACTGGGAAGAGAAGACATTGTGCAACATGCAATGCTCAGCGAGACGTCGTGGAGTGTCTAGGTTTGGAGTCTAAATGCAGTGAGCCTGGCAACCCCCACATGGAGGTTCTGCTCTTTCTAGAGAAAGTCATGTCTGTAGTTTGTGCTGAGCTTTCTAAAGACCCGATATTTGAAGCCTAACATCCCAACCCTTTGAATGTAGGAGAAGAGGTAGGGATGTCAAAATTGAAATGAGAGTGGAAGTCAACAACTCTTTTCCCTCAGAGCCTGCCCTGTTGCCTCTTGTAACTAGTAGAGCCCTTGTGGGTGTTTGCCCACATAAAGATGGTCTCTGTTTGTGTAAAGTGTTGGCACAGTTTGCAGTGTGCCTTGGAGGAGCTATCTGTTCTGTGGCCTTTTCTCTGTCACCTGAAATTTATCACTTCACACCCTCCTCCTTCTCACCACCCACGTATCCTGACCCAGATCTGGGGGGCCCGAGCGTGGGAGGAGTTTAGAAGGTGACGACAGATGGACTTGTCTTCCTGATCACAAGTAGGGTCCAAGGCCTGCTCCTTCAGAGACTGGACTTCCTTTTCCTTTCTCAGGCCTCTAACAGCCTTCTCTGGCAACCATGTGTCTCCAGAATAACACTTTCCTTTTAGGTATAAGTAATTTGCTTCTAACAATTATAATCCACCTCTCCATCAGCAGCCTGCATTTGGGGATAGCTTGTGCACATGGCTGACTCAGCCCAATGGTGATGTTTCAAAGGGACAGACCTGGAGACATAGATGGGGTGGCTTCCCTGAAACCCTGCCAGGAGGCCAGAGCTCTGGACATTGACCTCCTGTCACATTGTCCGGGCTCATTAAGGTGAGAGTACAGATGCTCAGTTCACATCAAGAATTGGGGTTTACAGCAGGTGAGGCCACAACAGGCATACCTGGAACATTCCAGGGCAGGAATGCAGGAGAACAGCACCATGCTGAGACTGTGGTAGAGTAAGTCTTGGAGGCTCTCAGATTCTAGGCTAGTTCTAGTGCCTGGATTATCTTGGGTTCATAGAAAGTCATTGTCTCCCATTCCTTCCATTAATGACCAACTACCTTCCCTACTACTCTGTCTGGTTTTAGAGTTTCTGTTTTCTTGTGGCTTCTGCTTATTGAGTCAAACTGAAGACTTAAGGCCTTTGCAGACTAGTTGCTTTTGGCATGATTTCCATGGTCCCATTATCAAATGGCCCACCTTCTCCCCATAAAGAAATTTCCAGAAGAGAAAGTATGATGTATCCAGGTGATCACCACTATGCTTATTTGTTTGGGTGCCCACTCCTTCCAAGGCTGCTGGCCAATATAGAGATTAATTTTTCCTGATTCCAGATATGATCTAACCAGCTGTGGCAGAGGGCAGGTGGGGAAGGGTGTTGTCATGCAACCATAGGCACCCATGTGGGAAGATCTCTTGGAAGGAGTGGAGAGCATGGTAGCATTCCAAAGCTTGACCTGACTCCTGTGCCTGGCTGTCTAAGGTGATGGCAACTCTGATAGCAGCCAGCTTCAGTAGTCATCTATGCACTTGTGATGCTGAGGAAACCTTAGATGGTTCCATGCATCTAATACTAGTTTTCTGTTGGCTTGTTCATTTGTCCTACTGGCTGAGGGCTTCTGATGTCTAATATAATGCCCACCACATCCTCAATACCCAGTACTGACTTGTGGAATAAATAGGTGTTTGCTGCTAGTTTATCATAGTAATATCTCCTTTCCATCCACCTAGATTATAAGCATATTTAGCATATTTTAATAATCTATAGTGCCTAAGGACCAGGTATACAACTGGTGATTATTTAATACTTACAAGGCTTGTTAAATAAACAAGCATAAGAGAGATTGTAGGGTATGGTCTACAGCCCTTCTAAATGGGGATTCTAGAGGACTTTAGGTCAGCTTTTCCTATTGTAAATAATTAGACCATTGACTGAAGAAACTGAGCAGGTGGGATAAGGCGCTGAAGAAATAAAACAAGGTCTTAATCTGGGGTCCTCATGGGCAGAGCCCAGACTCACTTGACTATAAGGAGAAAAATGACCTTCTTAAACCTCATTAGCTCAAACTCCACTAATTTAGAGTAAGCAATCACTCAGACCCACGGAGCAAAAGTTTGCTTTTGCACTTTGAAAAATGCATCTGCAAAGTCAGGGAGCAGTGTCAGAAGGAAAATGGGAGGGTGGGGTGGATGGGAGTGAGAGGGTGGGTGAGGGATCAGGCTGACTAATGACTACAAAGCATAGGCCCACTATTAAAGCTCAGGAGGCCCTCCCTGAATTCTTGTTCTGTAGCGGCTAAGGGCCCTTCTGTGCATCTTCCATCACAGCCCTTAGCACATTGCTGGGAACAGACTGGGAACAGTCTGGGAACCCCTTGAGGACAAGGCCTCCAGTCCATTTTCTTTGTATCCTTAGCTCAGAGCCTGCCTAAATAAATGTTTCCAGTGAATAAATAAAGCAAAGTTTCCACAGAACAGTCTTCATAAATATGAATACTGTGTTTATTCCAAACAAGTATTATTCTAAGACTAAGGCTTTACAGTTTTTAGTCTTTTAGTGAAGTCCTGGACAACTTGGTCTTTCAGACCTACTATTACCGCTAGATAGTCTATGTTTGAAAGGCAATTTGATGATTAAGATTAAAGTTAATAGATTTTGAATAATTAACCTATTGGTAATTAGATATTCACTGTTACATTGCAATTTGTTACAAAGGTGCTCACCCCCTCGTCCCCCTTTGGGATCCCAGGTCATAAAGAAGAAAATATGTAAAAGAGTGAGTAAGTGAATGAATGAATATTGTATAGTCTCTCTCACTGTAGTTCAGGTGCTTCACCTCATGTGGCAGTTTGCCTGCTGGTGGGCTTGGGTGCATAGAAGGAAGCTATGATGGGATTTGATGGCCAGGACAGGCCTGGCTGGCGCTAGAGTATAGTTGGGTGAAAGAACAGCTCTGGATGGGCAAACCTAAGGGCAAGGGTGGGCCGAAGCCCAGTTTTGCAGGAGCTTTATGGTGAAGGCTGTAGAGGATGGCAGAAAGTTAGTGTGAAGGAAATCAAAAAGGGCAGACAGGAGTTCAGATGTCACCAAGGACCTGGCCAGCAGGTGGCATCCCAGGAGCATTGGCAGGCCCCAGGATCCTGCTTCCCACCCATAGAGATGCCATACTTGAAGTCTAGGAAGCTGCTGAAAAGGAGAGAGGTGCAGCTCTAGGCCTGGAGGGGATAGAGAAAAGAGCTTGTCTTTAGTTGCCAAGAAAAGGACAGAAATGAGTATCATAATTGAGATATAATTTGGTCACAAGAATAAGACAGTTGTCTTATTCTTATTGAGTACTCATAATTGAGTATCATAATTGAGATATTATTTGGTCACAAGAATAAGACAGTTGTCCTACTAGCAGTGGGACATGGAGCCACTAGCAGTGGGACATGAAGGCAAGGCCGGACTAGGGCAGGAGTAACTTGAAGCTGAGTCCTTTAGTAACAATCTGCAAGTTTTTCAATCCCCTTTGCTACTAACATGTCTTTAGAGAAGGCGTGACTCTGGGTAGAGGTCTTTCTGGAATTGGAAGACAGTATAGAGTTCCTAGTTTCAGATGTAGGACAGTGTCAGATTTGTGGATTAATTTAGACAAACCCTTCAGCTGAGGACTAGAAAAGGTCAACAACTGGGAGTAGTCTGAAAGCATTGGAATGCTAACAAAGTAGTACAGAGTTTAGCTGTATTAGATTAAAATACAGAGATGTGGCACTGGTAAATCACCCTCAATTTAGGCTGGGACTTTGAAAGCCTATACCTTAGAATATGGGTGAACAAGAAGTAAAAGGACCCTCTAAAGACTCCAGCCTGAATTGAGTTACTAGATGGGCCAGAAATTCTTAATACCTGAAACGGAATTAAGATAATCCAAAATTTTTATCATTCTCAAGTGTATGGCAAAAGCAAGTGAAAATCACCTCAGGGAAAGATATTATTTTATGTCCTAAATTATTTCTATAAATAATTCTTTCATTACATTGTCTGGAATGCACTGAAAGACCTATAAGGAGATAAAACCAATATGAACAAGAACTTGACCAAAGAAAAATTTGAGGAGTACCCACATGTTGAAAATAACAGGTATAGGCTTCACAATAATTACGTTTATTATTTTTAAATAATTAAACCAAGACGGAAATTCCAGCAGAGCATAAGAAACTCTAAAATTGACATAACAGATTTAAAAATTGGTTATATAGAAGTATGTAGAAGTTGGTTATATAGAAGTATTGGTTATATAGAACTATGTAGAAAATTGGTTATATAGACGTATGTAGAAATAAAGGACAATACTGTAAGTCATGAATTCTATGAAATGGTTTATCTGAAGATTAGATGTAACTGAAGAGAGAATTAGTTAACTGGAACATAGGTCAGAAGAAATATCCAGAATGAAGTCTAGTTATATGAAAGGTGGTGGTGGGGGAAATGGAAAGGAGGGCAAGGGACACAAAAGAAATGGTGATATATTCTACTACATGTTTAATTGAAGTCCCAGAAATAGGAGAGAGAGAATGTAACAGAAAAAATATATTTGAAGAAATAATATCTCTGACATTTCCTACAAAGTTAAGAGACTAAGACAAAACTTAAAAACTTTACTAACCTCAGATAAAAAATTAAAATCTCACATGGACCATCATTTTAAAATTGCAGAAAACCAAAGAAAGAAAAGAAACTTTTAAAAGCAGTCATAGGTGACAGATTACTTCAAAGTGCATTGATTAGACTGATGGGCAACTGTGATAGGAAAAAAACAAAACAAAACAAAAGACAATGGAATGATATTGTAAATGTGCTAAGAGAAAATAACTGCCAATATAGGGGAAAACTAATTTGTAACTTTTCAGCTGGGCTTATTTTGTGACTACAGATTTTGTTTAAGATAAAACTAAAACTTTAGCAAACCTGGGATAGAAATAAACTGCCCTGTAACAAAGGATAATCTCTCTGACAAAGGATATCTACATGGGGTACCTGGGTGGCTCAGTCATTAAGTGTCTGCCTTAGGCTCAGGTCATGATCCTAGGGTCCTAGTGCTGGGATTAAGGCCCACATTGGGCTCCTTGCTCTGTGGGGGGCCTGTTCTCCTTCTCCCATTCCCCCTGCTTGTGTTTCCTCTCTCACTGTGTCTCTTTCTGTCAAAGAAATAAATAAAATCTTAAAAAAAAAGATATCTATAAAAACTCTACCTTGTATAATACTTTATTATACTTAGTGTCATGTGTTCCATGTCTTTGCAAATGGAACATGTCTTTGTACATGGTACATCCATGTATTTGCAAATGTTGGGATTTCTTTTATTTTTATGGCTGAATAAAATGTAATTTAATTAATAATATATAATTTAATATTTAATTTAAATTTAATAATATTTAATTAATTGTATTTAGTGTGTGTATCTATGTAGTTGTAGCTATATCTAATTTATATCCATATACCACATTTTCTTCATTCATTTTTCCATTGATGGAATTTAGGTTGCTTCTATATCTTGGCTATGGTAAATAATGTTGCAGTGAACATGGGAGTGTTGAGATTCTGATTTTAATTCCTTCGGATAAATACCCAGAAGTGAGATTGATAGATTATATCCTAGTTGTATTTTTTAATTATTTGAGGAAACTCCATAATATTTTTCGTAGTGACTGCATCAATTTACATTTCCATCAACAGTGCACAAGGGTTCCAATTTCTCTACATCCTTGCCAAAGCTTGTTATGCTTGTTATCTTTTTTCTTTTTTAATAATAACCATCCCAACAGGTGTGAAGTGGTATCTCATGTGGTTCTGATTTGCGATTATCTGATAATTAATGATAATAAACAGAGTATCCTTTCATATACCAATTGGCCATTTGTATGTCTTGCTTGGGAGAAATGTCTATTTCCTTTCCCCATTTTTCAGTTAAGTTGAAACAAACCAAAAACAGAAGACAAAAGCTATATGATACCACTTATATGAGAGATCTAAAATAGTCAAACTCCTGGAAGCAGAGAGCAGAGTGGTGGTTGCTGAGACAGGAGGAAGGGGAAGATGGGAAAGAAAGTGTCAGTTATGTGTCTTGGAAATCTGCACAGCATAATTAACAATACTGTATTGTATACTTACAGATTTACTGAAAGGGTAGATCTTATGTTAAACATTCATTACTAATACTAATAGTATAACTATGAATAGTGAGTTAAGAAGGCAGGAGGAAACTTTTGGAGGTGACAGTTATGTTTATGGATTGTGGTCATAGTTTCATGGGTATATACTTATCTCTAAACTCATCCAGTCATATACATTAAATATGAACAGCTTTTCATATGTCAGTCATACCTCCATAAAGTGTTTTTTTTTTTTTTTTAAATAACCATTATTGGGGTGCCTGGGTAGCTCAGTTAGTTAAGTGTCTGACTTGGTTTCAGCTCAGGTCATGATCTCCTCATGGTAGGATCAAGTCCCATGTAGGGCTCTGTGCTTAGTGCAGAGTCTGCTTCAGATTCTCCCTCTCCCTCTCATCCACTTTTTCTCTTTCCCTCTCTCTCTCTCAAATAAACAAACCTTTAAAAAATAAAAGCCATTATTAATTATATACAAAAAAGACAAAAAATAATCCTTTATGTATATTTACTGACAGATTTCCTCTTGAGATCATGGCCAAGGACAAGGTGCCCACTCTCATTATTTCTATTCAGCATTATATTGGGTACCCTAGCCAATACAGCAAGAAAAATTGAAAAACAAATGTTATTTGATTTGAAGAACAAGAAATAAAATAGTGTTTATTCATAGATTATATTATTGTATATGTAAAAAAGATCTAATCTACAGATAAATTATTAGAATTTACAAGTGAGTTTACCAAAGTTTTTGTAGGCAAGTCACCATTCACAAATTAATTGATTTTGAAATACCAGCTAAATAATGAGAAAATTACAATTTAAAGTATAAATATGCAATTTATAGTAGGATCTGAAATAAAAAGTGAAATCCTAAGAATAAATCTAAAAAAGATGTGCAAGATGTAATTCAGCTAAGAATAACCAAGACTCTTGAAGAAGAATGAGTGAGAAGATTTTTTCTGTTGAATGTTAAAATTTCATTTAAAGCTGCAATAATTAAGGCAGTGCATTATTGTTGAAAAAATAGGCTAATAGACCAAGAGACAGAACACATTTTCTAGAAACAGACCCATGGACATATGGGCACTTGATTAATGACAAATATCATCCTATATCACAGGGGGCAAAGAATAGTTTTTTCAATAAATGTTTGTGGAAAAAATAGATCTCCATATGGTTAAAAAAAAAAAAAAAAGAAGAAGATTCTGACCCTTACCTAACACCATTAAAAAAAATCAGTTATAGATGAATTGTGCATATAAATGTTAAAAGCAAAATGATAAATCTTGTGGAAGACAAGACGGAGATATCTTCATAACCTCAGAAAAAGGAAAGATTTTTAAATAGGAAAAAACTACTTATAGAGAAAGGATTGATTATTTCTATTCAAATTTAAAACTTTTGTCCATTAAAAGAAACCATCAAGAGAATGAAAATACAATCCCAGGAATGAAAAAAGATGTGTTCAACACATAAAACCGCCAAAGTCTACTTACCAAAATAAAGAACTCAAAAAAAAAAAAAAAAAAAAAAGACAGCCTAATAGGAAAATGGGCAAGAAACTTGAACAAGGATCCCACAACAAGATAAAATACTCCCATGACAATGTGTCATAATAATAGGAAAAATTTAATTAAAGCTCTGATAATGCTACATAAGTACATAATGGCTGATTTATTTTTATAAGAATGTGGAACACCCAGACCTCTTTTTACACACTTTGGTGAGTTTGCCAACTGACACAACCATGCTGTAAAATGGTCTAGCTATGCTTCCTAAAGCTGAAGATATCCACATCCTGTGACCTAATAATTTCACTCACCAGAAATTCATGCACACATATGTCAGAAATAAGTCACAATAGCCCAGTGCTGGAAACAACCCAAATGCCCATCACCAGTAGAATGGATAAATAAAATTTAGTATATTCATATAGTAGCATACTATTCAGCAAATGAAATTGAGCAACATGCAAAACATGGATGAGTTTCACAAGCCTAATGCTAAATAAATCCAAACACAAAAGAATACATGTGTGATTCTTTTTATATAAGGCTTTAAACAGCCAAACTTAAACTATAGTGTTTAGGAATGCAAATTAGGTTATAAGATTATAAAGCAAAGCAAACAAGTGATTACCATAAAGATCATGATAGTAGTTACCTTTGGCTGGTGAGGGAGAGAGAGGCAGTTGGAGGGCTTCTGGGATGCTGGAAATGTTTTTATCTTGACCTGGAGTCATGGTTATACAAGTGCTCATTTTGTAGTTATTTAATAAAATGCATGTTTATATTTTATTTTAGGTACTTTTCCATATGTGTGGTATAATTTTGCTAGACAAAAGAGATGGGGCAGAGCTGACAGACAGCCAATAACTTGCCTTCTACCTCCTTCACTTCCTCCTCTTCTTTTTCTTCTTCTTTTTCTGAACATCACCCAGCTCTATGAGTCCTGGAACTATTTTATGTAAAAACAAAATAAATACCTTTTCCTAAAGATTTTTTTTCTTTTTACAATATTATTCTCCAAAGAATACTATTCGGGAAGACAAGTGTTATGATAAAAGAACTGACTGGAATCATTAGTCACCTCAGGGCTTGTCTGTTGTACTTTCCACATTCCATTAGTCTTTGCAATTGTGGGGGCGGGAGGACTCCTACTGTTTGGGGCTTGGAGCTCTGAAAGCAGTGAGTAAATTCTGGCTGAGATCTTAAAATACTCCTTGTTCATGTGATATTGATGCTTTGAATTCTTCTTGGATTAAGAAATATTACTTTCCCATTTGTAGATGTAAGCAGATCTGGTCAATGTTGAGAATGCTTAGAAGGTATTTCTGACCCTTGGAAATGAAGGCAGCATACTCTTCACTTCCGTGTCAGAGTACCTGAAATCTCCACCCATGCCCACAGACCCTTAGGGATTTAGTACTTTATCTTATAATTTTTCTCTCCAGACTCTCCTATAGGCAGTTGTCCCTGGGAGGAAGATACTGGGGACATAGTCAGTGTCTGGCATCTCTATGAGGATGAGTTCCTTGACATTATTTTCCCTTCCTGATCTCTGAGCACATGGAGGTGAAGTAGGGGAATGTCTCTGTGGCAGAAAAAAGGGAGGGAACCAGGGAAGGTTAAGAATATTCACTTGTCCTTTTGCTATTGAGTTGGAAGAGTTACCTAAATATTTTGGATATTTAACCCCTTATCAGATACTTGGTTAGCAAATATTGTCTCCCGTTATGTGGGTTGTCTTTCTACTCTGATTATTTTGTTGTTGTTGTGCAGAGCCTTTTTGGTTTGATGTAGTCCCATTTGTCTATTTTTGCTTTTGTTGTCTGTACTTCTGATGTCATATCTAAGAAATCATTGCCAAGACCAATGTCATAAAGCTTTCTCCCTATCTTTTTTTTCCTAGGAGTTTTATTTTTCTAGGAGTTATTTATTTGTTTACTTACTTACTTATTTTAAGTAGCTGGGTGGGTATGGAACCAAACTCAGGGCTTGAACTCACAAACTTGAGATTGAGATCTGAGCTGAGATCAGGAGTCGGATGCTTAACTGACTGAGTCACTCCTAAGAGAAGGAGAAGATACCTTCTCTTAGGAGTTTTATAGTTTCAGTTCTTTGCTTAAGTCTTTAATCCATATTGAGTTGATTTTTGTGTTTTTTGTAAGATAAGTATCTAGTTTCAGTCTTTTGCACATGGATATTCAGTTTTCTAACACCGTTTGTTGAGGAAACTATCCTCTCCCCATTGTGTATCCTTGGCATTCTTGTTAAAGATCAGTTAACAGCATGGGTAAAGGATTTGAATAGACGTTTCTCCCCAAAAGACAAATGACCTACAGGTACAGGAAAAGGTCCTCAACATCACTTATCATCAGCAAAATGCAAATCACACCACAATGAGATATCGCCTGACACCTATTAGGATGGCACTTATAAATACAATAATAACAAAAATAACAAATGTTGGTGAGAATGCAGAGAAATTGGAACCCTTCTGCACTGTTGGTGGGAATATAAAACAGTGCAGACATTATGGAAAACAGCATGGAATTTCCTCAAAAACTTAAAAATAGAACTACCCTATGATCTATCAATCCTACTTCTGGGTATTTATCCAAAGGAATTAAAATCAGGATCTCAAATAGATTTTTGCAATCTCATGTTCTTTGCAGAAATATTTATAATAGCCAAGCTGTAAAAGCCACTGACGAATGAATAAAGAAAATGTGGTGTATCATACAACGGAATGTAATTCAGCCTTAAAAAAAGAAGGGGATCCTATCATACGAGATATGGGACCTTGAGGACATGATGCTGATTAAAATAAGCCAATCAGAGAAGGACAGGTAGTGCATGATTCTCCTTGCTGAAGGTATCTAAAATAGTCAAACTCACAGAAACAGATGGTAGAAAGGTGATGGGGCCTGGGAAAGGGGGTAGGGGGAGTTGGTATTTAATGGGTATAGAGTTGCAGTTAAGAAAGTTGAAAAGTTTCTAGAGATCTGCTGTATGACATTGTGTTTATAGTTAACAATTCTCTACTGCACACTTAAGAATTTGTCAAGAATGTGGATCTCATGTATGTGTTCTTACCACACATGCATACAATAATCAGATCGCCATCTAAGCCTGATTCTGAAAGAGATGGGGAGAAGATTGGGTAAAACTGTCCTAGATTAGTTTGAGGAAGGTTCTGCAGAGCTGCAGGGAGCGCTTAAGCCAAAGTTGGTGGATAAAAGTATTAGAAGCTAGAGCCTTTAGTCATTCATGCTCCCTGAAAGTCCCAGGGAAACAGTCTGATGAATGCAATAGCGAGGAAGAAAAAGGAAGTTGGGATTCTGAGGACAGTTTGCAGTGTCTCCCCACAGTGGGGAACTTTGAATGTTGGCTGACTTTCTCTTTGCTCTTTGAATCATCACTTTGGGGCACAAAGTTAATCCAGTGACTAAAGCTAAATCCCAGTGGTCTCAGCTATCCATATCCTTCCAGCCTCTGTGAGGCTCTCCTGAGGTTCCTGTTCTTGGGGGCACCCTACGGTATCCCAGAAGTTAGACCTTGGAGCAGGGAGAGAGGCTTGCAAAGTCAGTGTGTAAGGCCCGTTCTGAGCACTCTTTCTTTCTTTCTTTCTGACAATGTAGCTGTTGAAAGGAGGCACCATAGTCAGGTAAGAACACCCTAGAATCCTCCTTGGGAAGACTACACCAGGCTCTATTTTGGAAGGGAAGGGAGAGGAAGTCCAGATTCTAATCATTGGTTCTGGTATTCTTTTCCTCAGCTCTCTGAGCCAGCCCTACTGGATGTGACTTACCCCCCTCGGATGTCAGCATTTCTCACCCTGCCTTCCTTCTGGTTGACTTCTGATGCTTGGGAGCAGGAGTCATCTTCTCTTTCCTCCTCTAGGGCCAGGCCACAGGGCATCCCCCTATACTTCCTCCCAAAATAGCCCTCCTTGACCTCAAGGCGCACTTGAATCCTCTTCCAGGAAGCGTCTGTGGCTTACTTTAACTGAAGCTCATTATCCCCAGGGTACTTTCAGTGTGAACTGATGACTCGGGGGTCTGCATTTTTGTCCAATTGTTTCTCTGTGTCTCTTGCCCTAGTAGTAGTCACTAGCTTTCCCAGGAATCTGTTCCTTTATCAGATCATTCAGCACATAATAGGGGTCCTTTTACATAGAAGGAACTTCAAATGAACAGTCAACAGGACTCCAAGGTCAGGATCAATGCCGATGATTACTTTAGGAATCTAACTGGGAGACTTCTAACATTGCCTCTGGAAGAAAAACCTCTAGAAGCAAAGCTAGTTGTAGGGGAAGATGGTAGCATTTTCACCATGAGTAGCTTCAGAAGCATGTGGAACATTGTGGTGGAGAGTCGTGTAAGCGAAGTGGGAACTGGAGCGGCAGGTGTGGGAAGCATCATTATAGGGTGGAGATTTTTACTCTTGTCAACACATGCTGACTTAGCATAGCATCGAACCACTCTCAAAACAGTTGGGAGCATGTATCAGACATAAAAGCTCTTCTCAGAGACTAACTAATCTCTATAGAGACGAAACACTGATGTGTTGAACAATAACCTAAGGTTATTTAAATGAAAGTCCTAGATAACAGAAATGATCTGCAGCCTAGTGGTAACTAGTTGACAAATGAGAGATACAGCCAGTAAGCTCTGTTTGTTCCAAAGGCTAAAATCCAAGGTACAAACTTAGGCTGACTCTTTAAAAATGGGAGAGAAAAGGAGACAGTCCCTTGGTGAGTGCAATTCATTAGCAAGATGGGAGGCTGGAAGTGTGCAAGTTGACTTTGGACATACTCAGAAATGCCCAGAAGATTCCAGTTATAAGAAGATTCTATGAAAAGCGTGGAGTTACACCAGGGAGTCTTTCCTGTCTGATGTTAACATACCTTTGCAAGAAATAGTGTGACATTAAGGCAAAGGTGCCTGGGTTAGAAGTCATGGCCATGGGCACTAACCCTGCTTCACCATTCACTGGTGGTGTGATCTTGCAGACAGTTAATCTTCCCAAGTCACAGTTTCTCATCTGTAAAAGCAAGCCCTGCCTATGTTAAAGGACTTTTGTGAAGAGCCAAAGAGAACACATTTGTGAAAGTCCTGTGCATGCAACAGTTAGTGGATGTTGGTCATTATTATTTTATCTGATCTCTTTATTTTTTATTTATTTACTTTTTATTTTTTAAAATTTTTAAAAATTTTTATTTTTTATAAACATATAATATATTTTTATCCCCAGGGGTACAGGTCTGTGAATCGCCAGGTTTACACACTTCAAAGCACTCACCATAGCACATACCCTCCCCAATGTCCATAACCCCACCCCTCTTCTCCCAACCCCCCTCCCCCCTGCAACCCTCAGTTTGTTTTGTGAGATTAAGAGTCACTTATGGTTTGTCTCCCTCCCAATCCCATCTTGTTTCATTCAATGTGATATCACCTCACACCAGTGAGAATGGCTAAAATTACCAAGTCAGGAAATGACAGATGCTGGCGAGGATGTGGAGAAAGGGGAACACTCCTACACTGTTGGTGGGAATGCAAGCTGGTGCAATCACTCTGGAAAACAGCATGGAGGTTCCTAAAAATGTTGAAATTAGAACTACCCTTTGACCCAGAAATTGCACTACTGGGTATTTACCCTAAAGATACAAACGTAGTGACCCGAACGTTTATAGCAGCAATGTCTACAATAGCCAAACTATGGAAAGAACCTAGATGTCCATCAACAGATGAATGGATAAAGAAGATGTGGTATATATACACAATGGAATAATATGTAGCCATCAAAAGAGATGAAATCTTGCCATTTGTGATGATGTGGATGGAACTAGAGGGTATCATGCTTAGTGAAATAAGTCAAGCGGAGAAAGACAGCTATCATATGATCTCCCTGATATGAGGAAGTGGAGATTTTCTGACCTCTTTAATATACACAGTGCCTTCTCCATTCTCTGAATTCTTTAAGAGGCCTAATGCTTACATCATTAATTTGAACCTGCCTATACCACCAGTTATTATCTCTTAATTGCTTCATCTGTTTGTAGGAGCTTCTTAGATAAAAAACTGACTGTGGGAAAGAGCCTTTTCTTAGACATTCACTAAATGCTCAGAATATTGTAGGTACATGCAGGGTGCTCAAAATATTGTTGCAGTGATTGATTTCTATATCCATGAGGACCAAAATAATCCCCAAAAGATTTCCAGGGGAAGTAGATGCTGGGGTTGACATTGATGGGTAGGCCAGTTTCAACAGGTACTATTCAAGTCACAAGATACCTGGTGAGGGGAAAGATGTGAGCATAGTGGCAGATTTTTAAAAATATTTTATTTATTTATTTGACAGAGAGAGACACAGCAAGAGAAGGAACACAAGCAGGGGGAGTGGGAGAGGAAGCAGTAGGGTAGGAAGCAGGCTTCCTACCAAGTAGGGCTCGATCCCAGGACCCTGGGCTCGATCCCAGGGCTCGATCCCAGGACCCTGGGATCATGACCTGAGCCTAAGGCAGACACTTAACGACTGAGCCACCCAGGCGCCCCCATAGTGGCAGATTTTTTAAAAAAGTTTTCTGGGTGTCTAATTCCTCTAGAACATTCTACCGGGTTTTGAAGTCATTTATCACTCTGATGCTTTGTGAGAACACCAAATGAAACAAAACTGAAAGAGAAAATATCCATCCAGCAGCTGGACAGCTAAGTTATTTTTAGGGAAAGGAGGAGAAGCCAGGGTTTGGGACTCAGCAAAACATACCACCCTGTTTGGGGTTGACCAGTCCCTGGAAATGCATGAGTCTAAGCATTTTCTCAGCTGTAACTCTCCAGCACATGTGTATTTGAAGGGAAACTTAATCCATCTGTTTCTAATTCATTTACATTGAACTCATCAAAAAAAGCTGTTGACACGTCCTTTGCCTGGCCAAGTTCTCCATGGGTTTTCAGGAAATCCCAATATATTATTGAGTTCTTTTTGGCATCCTAGGGTTATTGGGTTTTGTCTTTACTGGCAACCCAGGGAGAGCGGAGAATGCTCTGAACTGGAGTCATTCCAAACCTGCAAAGCTCTGTTCTTTCCTTGGTCTCAGTGGCTCCCAGAGTCTGATCAGCTTGGAAAAAGAACAAAGTAAATGGCACCCCAAGATTTCATATCTCTCCTAGCTCTTAGCAGAGCCTGAAGGGTGACCCAGGAGAGGGATAAGAGTGTTTTAGAGGCAATTTGGCCAGTAGACAAATTACATATTGGATGAAGAGAATTTTAATTCTAGATACTTTGTGACCTTGAGTAAAAGAAATTCCTTTTCTGTTCTTTGATTCTCTAAAATATAGTAGGAGAATGGTGTTGCATTTTGGAGATATGTCCTAGAGATGGCTTGTGTGGTTGGTAGGTGGTTTGAGACTTTGGAAACAAATATATCATAGTATGAAATTATTTTCCTGATGACAGTGTTGACCCCTTTGAATAGAGTGTGTTCTGGGTATCCCATTTCTAGCAATGGGATGGACAATGACTAATTGTTCATGCTCATTCTTTCTTAGGCTTGGTGAGGCATCTAGCTTGGGTGTGTAGCCCAAGTCCTGAGGGATGCTGACTGATCCACAAAGGGGTTAGGTTGCTGATACCTGAGTCTACCAGCCTTTCCACTTAATACACACACTTGGGCAGACACACCAGGAGCTTTGTGTCCCTGCCAGCAGAGATATAGCTAATACCCCACGGGAGGAGATAAACATGTACATTCTCCAGAGAACTGAAAACTAAAGAGGAACTTGGGAACTCACAACTCTCTTCTTTATTTTAAATATGAGGAAAATTGGGGTTCCAAGAGGCAAGATACTGTGCCCGACAGAAGACATTGATTTTATGCCAGGCTTCTGCTGAGTGTGATTGTATTTAATAGCACTGGATGGAAGATATTTTTAATCCCATTTTGCAGATGAAACATCTGGGATGCAGAAGAGGCTGATAACTGGCCAAGGTCAGTCAGTGAGCAAGTTATGAACTGAAACTTGAATTCAGCTCTGCTAATTTTAAAAGTCAGTTGACACAGAGCTAGTTAGTGAGGAATCAGAACACAGAGTCCTGGCTCCTAGCCAAAGAATGTTCTGATGTGTAAAAGTTGGGTCATACCTCCAGTGTTCATGCCCTCCTGTCTATAACATGTCCCACTGTCTGGGACCTACCAAGGGGTTGGCTGCCCAGGGAGAAGAGGCCATTGGCAGAGGTAGAGAATGATAGAGGGTACAGCGGATAGGGGGGGAGCTGAATCTCTCACCTGTTCAGAGCCAGGCCCTGTGAGTGGCCTCCAGAGATTCCCATATAGCCACAATGACAGAGCAAGGTTTACAAGCCAGCAAGTAACAATGACCAGTCAATTCAAAAAGGGCCAACATAGCACCTTACTGGTAAGACACTTGCCACTTTCCGTCTTTTCTCTCTACCCTTTTTGCCCCAACACACCAAGGGTTGAGAGGATAGTAGAAGATGTCCTAAGAGTAGACCAGGCTCCCCTCTTGTCTTCTTTTCCTTTAGTCTAGAGCCTGGCCAGTAACAGGGGAAGGGAGGAAATGATGCTTAATTGGAGTTCTGAGCAGGGCTCAGCTTATTTGTGCTTTTTTAACATTTGGAAGTGATTAGCCAGCAAAGAGATATGCCTGGGTTGTCATTAAAAATGGGTAAAGGGATTTGTCAGGGCTGGTTTGAAACCAGTATTGAAGAAAAAGCAAATCATTTCATGTCTCTGCCCCATGCGTTCTAACTGTTCAATGGGCTGATTATCTTCTCTTTTCCCTACCATCTATCAGTGGAAGGAATATGAAAATGAAATGAATCTTAGATACGATTCCTTTCTTCTTCCTCTCCCCTTGGGCATATTTTGCTTGTGCCTGCACTCCCTGGTTTTGGCCAGAAAAAAAGGACCCAGATACTGCCAGGTTGGCTGTTCTTCCCAGTGGAGCCACTCAGCACCATAATGTCCAGGCATGTAGAGAGATACAGAGATGGAGTGTGTGAGTGAGAGACAAGATGTCAGAAAGGGAGAAGGACCAGGTGTATGGGATAGAGGGAAATACAGCAAAGAGGAGATTAAAAAGGCGGAAGGAGGAGGAAAAGGGGAAGGGAGTGGGGGAGGGAGGGAGAAGAGCAGAGTGAAAGGGCGAGAGAGGGGTCAGGGGAGAGGCATGGGTTTTGGGGTCAGAATTGGAGCAGCTTCCTACCAGGCCCGCTGCCCAGCCGGCTGCTGGAACATCTGCCTCCTGGCGGGGGTGTTTCCAAATGGAGCTACCTCTTCCTTGGACTTCTTCCCCATGTGTTTGAGTGCCTGCCCAGTTACGCCCCTCCCAAAGCACTTGCTTTTCCACTTACTAATCAACCATTCATGCCCAAACCGCTAAATCAGCTCTGAACATGGGCGATAGGTGAGTAGTCGAGGCAACCCTGGGGTCAGCCAGGGGAAGAAGGGTTTGCTCTTGGACTTCATGACCCCTGGAAGGGAGGGTCTGGGGACAGAGTCACTGCATGGTCTTGGTGAGTGTCTTCTTAAGTGTCCCTTCCATCATTTGTAAGACAAGGAGGTGAAGTCTCTTCCTGGTGATTTTGGGGAAAAAAAGATGCTCATACAATCTTATTTTGACATTCTTTGGTAGCTGGTTCCTGAGTTTCAGTAGAGAGCTCAGATGAGTGTTGAAAGCTGTTGTTTTCTCCTCAGTGTCTTTCATCTCTCTGCAGCCTCTCAGGCCTGCAGTGGGGTCCTACCACAAGGGTCCCTGCAGTGGTGCGCATCCTCAGGGGTGCCCGATGGTTTCAGGGGTTGGGGCCGCTCTGCAACCCGTGAAGAAGGAAAGCTTGTTCCCTAGGAATCCCTGACTTTTGTGGTGTCTCTTTGAGGGGCCCCATCCCTGGGTGTCACCCTTGGGCAAGCTTCCCCACTCTGCCTTTCAACTAACAGATAATTACTCTCCACAAAGCTGCCACAGACTTGGAAGTTTCCAACAGCTAATTCTATGAAAAGAGGTTCTTGTTTAGCTCTTCTCTGGGAAATCTCACTTTTAAAGGCCACCCTGCTCTTTCTCCAGATGGCTGTTCTCCTGGCCCTTCCTTTTCCTTCTCTCTGTCTCCTTCTTTTCCCTGATTCCCACAGCCCCTGAGGAAGATGTCCCAGGCCACGGGGCCAGGCTGGGCCCCCTTGCATGTCCTCTTCCCTGTGGCAGGGGCAGGGGATCTCGGGACCCACTCACCCCTGCTCTGGGCTAGTGCAGGTCTGGAGCCCACTCTGGGCCATTTGCTAATTCATCTCTCCTGAAAACAGCACTGCTAGGCAAGCACTATCATGCCCCCTCTAGAGGTAGGACATTAGGGCTCAGATTATGAAAATAGCCTAAAAATTATACCACAGCTACTGGCAGAGCTGGGATTTTAAGAGGAATGTGGCATATTTGGATGTCAATTGTCTTGGGGAAGTGTGGCAAGGGAGGAGGCACTTGAGCACTGCCTGTTCTCTGCTCGCTGTGGGTCTCCCATTACTCCCAAGTCAAATTCTTATCACTTTTCAAAGGCAGCTCCAGATTCAGCTCTGCTGGGAATGTCCCCCAGTCTTCCTCCTCACATTCTTTCTCTCCACCCACCGTCTCGACCTGGGCACAAGGTGCCCAGGAAGAACCAAGTAAGTTCATCCTTCACTTGGGTCTCCTTCCTCTGTCGGGACTGGTAGCCCTGGGCCGACCGAGATGAGGCTTTCATGGTCTCACTCGCTGGCCACTCTTGGCTAGGGTCCATGCTGTTGAAGAAACTGAGTGACCAGTAATAGAAAAGCCACAGGAACTTCTGGGGTCCCCTAGGCCTGGCTTTGACCTGAGCTAGCTTTGTCTAGAGCCGGGGCAAGGAGGATCCCTCTGCCTGGAGATGCTTAGCTGGGTTCCTACCGAGGACAACAGAGGGCAGGGGAATGGCCACAGACAGGCCTGCTGCTAGTCCAGCATCTCTGTCCTCGACATCAGCAACCTTGCTGGCGTTACTTCCCTTACCCTTACCTATGTGTCCCTAGTTCCCTAGGACACGATGCCGGTGGGTAGTAGAATCACATTCACTAAAGCCACCTGCTGATGCTCCCGAACATCCTTCTACTTAGACACTTAGCTTCCCGGATGGAATTTCGCATGTCCTTCCCTGTAAATCTTGTTGGTGGCCTCATCGGGCACTGCTGTCAATACTCTGGGGGTACTCCTGCTTCCCCTACCCTCTCTGCTCTGAGCGCCAGGCCTGGCTTCAGTCCTCCTGTCTTAAGCACCACTGCCATCTCCTGCTGGGCAACACTGTGGCTGTGGCCACCCCCTCGGCAATACAGGTGACATCAGAGTCAGGAGATATATAGAGTCAACATGCTACAGAATGTCTCCTTACCCCTCTGTGGGGCCTGCTTGTGGTGCCATCACAGGCAGAAGCCTGTCTGTGATTCCTGGCAACATTCTTGGTGAAGTAGCTTTTTCTGAATTTTTCTCATAGTCACTTTCCCCCTTAGACCTGAGACATGGCTGGATGGGGAGGTAGGTGTATACAGGGGACAAGAATCATGCTGCCCTCAGATGACCTTCCTTTACCAACCACTACTGCTATGTTCCTGGGCCACCATGGCTTCCTGACTCCTGTTTATCTCAAGAGCATTTTCTGTCAGGAAGATGTTTAGCCCCTCATGAAACAGATGCTCATTGGTTTTACCTAGTTTTTAGACCAGCCTTGATCCCACTAGGAACCCGCTGCCCTGACCCCATGTGCCTCCTTGTCATCTCCTCTGTGCTCCTTCTGCCTGTGCTTTCCCTGTAACCTTTCTCCTGTCTGGAGCGAATGGAGATGTGCTTCTGTATTGTGATGTCTTCTGGCACCTTTTCTCCACTCTAAGCAGCTACACTTCACTTCTCCTTCAAGACTCACCCGAGCCCCCACTGCCTCGGGACTGTCTGCTTGATTACTGGGTTCTGTACTATAGCTCTTCTGCTCAGCTCCTCCAGCCTTCCTTGGAACCGCCCATACAATTAGACGACCATTTTACCCGTGCTAGAGATAGAATGTTTGTGTCCTCTCAAAGTTCTTGTGTTGAAACCCAATCCTCATCCTGGTGTTTGGAGGCGGGGCCTTTGAAAGCTGATTAGCTAATGGTGATGGAGCTGTCCTGAATGGGATTAGCATCTTTATAAGCAAGGCCCAGAGTAGGCTCTTGCTGTACGAGGATATAGCAAGATGATGGCTATCAGTGAACCAGGAAGTGGGCTCTCACCAGACACAAGTCTGCTAGCACCTTGATCTCGGACTTCTAGCCTCTGGACTGTGGGCAAGAAATTTCTGTTGTTTCTAAGCCACCCAGTTAATGGTAATTGGTTATAGCAGCCTGAATGGACTAAGACATCCCCCAAATTGTTCTGTACGTGATGTCATCTCTCTCTGTCTAGACTGGGTGCCCCTTGAGGTATTGGAGTATGTCACTTGCTTCTCTTGCTTCTTGCAAAGCACTCCTTGCTGGTGCTCAGCAAATCTTTGATGCCTGAATGAGTAGAAGCAAGGACATGGTTGATGTGGGGTGGGGAGGTCCTGGTAGCCCAGCTCTGTCTAGTGATTCACCCCTTTCTTTGTGTTGCCTTAAAATCCTGACATGGTTAATTAAAATGCACTAAGAAGTCTGGGAACTGGCATCTTCTGTTTTGCAAACCATAGTTTACTCGGTTCTGCCCTCATCCCCCCAGCCCCCAACTTGGCAGCCCTGAAAGCGAAAGTGCCTGCAGGTCCCTTCCAGGTGTTGCTTCTCCACCTCTAAGGAGGAAGATTTAGTTGTATGGATTTTGGCAAAGGTTTAAATCCAGCCATAAATAACAGAAAATTCAGCATACCATTCTGCATATTTTATAACTCAGTCTAATAAAGAAATAATCCAAGATGGCACCTGCTAAGAAAACTTAGTTTATTGAAATATGACTGTAATATAGAAAGGATGGCTAATGCACTAGGCTGCAAGATATTAATGCTCTACACTTCAGCTGGTGTGTTTAAAAGAAGTCTCTCATGTATTTTATTTTATTTTATTAGGAGCCATATCATTAGCTTTTAAAGACGTTGTGAGTGAGAGAGAGAGAAGAAAAGAGATTTGAACTATTTAAAAAAAAAACAAAACCCTCAGCAACTTGACTAGCCTTTCTCTACAGACGAAACAAACAAACCAAAAAAAAAAAAAAAAAGTTTTTTTTCATAAACATTTTTTTTTTCCGGCTGGGATATTAGGACAGTATATTAAATTCCCCCAAAAGGAGGCCCTAGAACTATTTACATAATAATGTCTCCACTGTGGTTGTGACAGATGGGCTTCACTGACGCAGACATACTGTTAGGGGCTTAGCAATAGATTAAAAAAAACCACCACAATACTGTGTAACATAATAAAAGTGTATTGTAATGTACATCATAACTTGTGGCCAAGGTTAAATTTGCAGTTGGAGTATGAAAGTCGTATTCCATTATACAAAATAGATGTTACACGGAAAGGCATTAAAGATGAGTTGACTCAACCATTTATTTTTAGTTTATATTTTATTCCATTTGCCTTGGCCCTACTTACGCAATATTTTTTTAATCATATGAAATGACATCGTTATGTGCCCCCTGCCCCTACCTCAGAGTGGGGGGCATACTGAAATGTGTAGACTTCCTTTGCCTTGTGGATTCATGTTTTGGGGGGTTCTGAGATTTCATTTTCCTGGAAAATGGCTGTTTATAGGTTTCTCTTTTTGCTTCATTCAAACCTTTTTGCTGGAGCTGAGACCAGCGATGGCTTCTGAGGGTGGCCTCCTTTGGTTTATGTGGGCTTTTTGAAGACAAGCTATCATTCCAGGGACTTTCCCAGGGCCTGACCACTGACTTCGACTTGATGGTTCTAGCCCATCGGCTCACCCTGTGTCCACCAGCACGTGCTCCAGGCATTGGGTGAACGGGGTGCTCTCTTTGCCTTGTGAGGGAATATTTGTAGGTTGGGAGAGCTGCTGGAGACCTTTCATTCTAATCTGTCTTCTTAAGTCTCCAGGTGCCTTTCAGAGAAAGGAAGATACTTTCTAGAACCATAGAATTTTGGAGCTAGAACAGGACATTTGTGCAGATAATCCTCCATGTGCCTCATTTCTTTATCTGTAAAATGGGAATCCTCTGGCTCTTGTTTCATGGGGGTGCTTATGAGGTTTTAATGAAATAATATAAAGTGCCTAGCATATAGTCAGTACTCCATAAATGTTAGATATTTCATATTATGATTATACATACTATCGCACTTAGAGCTGATCTTCAGGAAACTAGAAAGGGTGATGGAAGAACTGTGTGTTTCCCCCTTTCTGACTTCTTTCTCTCTTTCCCTCCCTGGGTCTCTTTTCAGGCCTTCCTTTCCTTCTTTATATACTTTTTTTTCTGCCTCCATTTTGTTCATCTTCTTGCTTTCTGCATTTTTCAAGTCTCTACTGAAATTTCCTCTTCTCCTTGAACTAGCTGTTCACTTCTCCAACTTGACAAGCTCCGGCCTTCTCTGAAACCCAGAGCAACTTGTATCTGTTCATTCACTTGGTGTCAATTTGTGGTTGGAAATTGGAGAGAGTGAAATGTCAGCTCCTAAGAGCTCTGAAGCAACTGAGCTTTTGCAAGGCGGGAGCTCCATGTTACTGAAAGACTGAGAGGGTTGTCGTGCACCTTTGTGGGGATGCTAGAGGGTAGATTGCAGCATCCTAGGAGACCGGGGTTGGAAGTCCGCTCGAGAGAACAACTCATCCATGCCTCACCTTTAAAATATGAGGGTCAAGGAAAGCGAAGCCCAGGAGGACAGGAGGCTGCTATACCAGGGGCCCATGGCTCAGTGGTGGTAGAGCAGGTCCTGAGCCTTAGCTGCTCAGTCCACTCCCACACTGCCCCAGAGGCTGCTTCAGATATGGAAATTAACTGGAAGGCTTCTAAAGTCCAAGATAAAAAGCTGTCCATTTTTGTCTTGAATTTCAGTTTTTTTCAGTTGTGATTTAATTTTGCTTATTGATAATCTTTCTAACCTCTACATATTCCAAGAAGGCGGGACTAGATTAACTGCTTCTGCGTACAGAGCCCATGTAGTACACAGTAGGACACATTTTACTATCAGGTGGTCAGTTACTATTTGTTGATCCAATTTAATTGACTCTAAACTAGTCTGAGTTAATATTTAAATTTAGACCTTATAAGAAGCAGATGGAAAGACCCTGAAGAAGGTGCCAAAAGGAGGGAAGAATGAGAGAAGGAGCCAGAGAGCCTCTGCATAGGGAGAGAACACTGGATATGTGGTAACGGGTTACTGTCTGTGGGGAGGTTGGTGATGCTGTCCAGCCGGCAGCACTTGCTGTTCTTGGTCTGGTAGTGTCCATGCGAGAGTGGCTCATGGAGAAGAGTGAGGTTCCAGACAGGGGCCAGAACTCTGGAGACAGGCCCCAGGTGCATCTGAGGAGTTTTACATCTCTCCATTGTTCTGGGTCTTTTGGGAGGTGCTCCCAGGAGTGGGAATACAAGGTTCTGGGTGGAGAAGGGGAACAATAGTGTCTATCTAATGGAGGCAGGCTGAGGAACTAGAAGAAAGCCCCTTTACGGAAGGCCAAGTACCTCCTAGTTTTATGTTCCTCTCATCTCCCTCCTCTTATCCTTCTGTTTTTAATAAAGTCTTGTTGGTGACTGAGTCTTGTGTCAGGATGTCGTAGGTGGTCAGCATGTGGTCCTTTCTGTCCTAAGGATATAAGGTAGAGTGTAAAGGGGAAGTGATGTCATGTTTAGGCCATCATGCTGGTAAGAATCTACACTCCTCGGGAAAAGATGAACTTCAGAGGCATCCTTAGGACCCTAGGCAGAAGTCCCTTGTCAGAAATAGATTCTTCTCCCAGCACAGCTCAGGAAGTTTGGTTATATATTATTTAAGGGAGGAGGCTTTTCCCTTCAAGAACCCATTCAAGACAGGCCCCAGATTCCACTCTAATCAAATATATTAACCTTGCTTTATTTATTTTTTAATTTAAATTCAATTAGTTAACATAGAGTACATCATTAGTTTCAGATGTAGTGTTCAGTAATTCATCAGTTGACTATAACACCCAATGCTCATCACATCACATGCCCTCCTTAATGTTCACCACCCAATTACCCCATCTCCTACCAACCTCCCCTCCAGCAGCCCTCAGTTTATTTCCTATGGTTAAGAGTCTCATGGTTTTTCTCTCTCTCTGATGAATTCCCATTCAGTTTCCTTCCCTTCCCCAACGATCCTCTGTGCTGTTTCTTATATTCCACATATGACTGAAACCATATGATAATTGTCTTTCTCTAATTTCACTCAGCATAATACCTTCCAGTTCCATCCACGTCAATGTAAATTGTAAGGTTTTTTTTTTTTTTTGATGGCTGAGTAGTATTCCATTGTATGTATGTGTGTGTGTGTGTGTGTGTGTATATACACAGCATATCTCCTTTATCCATTCATCTGTTGATGGACATCTCAGCTCTTTCCATAGTTTGCTATTATGGGCATTGCTGCTATAAACATTGGGGTACAGGTGCCCTTTCGAATCACTACGTTTGTGTCTTTGGAATAAATACCTGGTAGTGCAGTTGCTGGGTCATAGGGTAGCTCTATTTTTAACTTCTGGAGGAACTGCTGTACAGTTTTCCAGGGCAGCTGTACCAGCTTGTGTTCCCACCAACAAGAAGGGTTCCCCTTTCTCCATATCCTTGCTAACATCTGTTGTTTCCTGTCTTGTTAATTTTAGCCATTCTGACTGGTGTGAGGTGGTATCTCACTGTGGTTTTCATTTGTATTTCCCTGATGCCAAGGGATGTGGAACATTTTTTCATGCGTCTATTGGCTATATTTGTATGTCTCCTTTGGAGAAATATCTGTTCATGTCTTCTGCTCTTTTCTTGACTGGATTTTGGGTTTTTTTTGGATGTTGAGTTTGTTAAGTTCTTTATAGATCTTGGATACTAGCCCTTTATCTGATATATCATTTGCAAATATCTTCTCCCATTCAGAGGTTGCCTTTAGTTTTATTGACTGTTTTCTTTGTTGTGCAGAAGCTTTTTATCTTGATGAAGTCCCAGTAGTTCATTTTTGCTTTAGTTTCCCTTGCCTTTGGAGATGTGTCTAGTAAGAAGTTGCTACCGCTGAGGTCAAAGAGGTTGCTGCCTGTGCTGTCCTCTAGGATTTTGAAGGATTCCTATCTCACATTTAGGTCTTTCATCCATTTTGAGTCTGTTTTTATGTACAGTGTGAGTGAATGGTCCAGTTTCATTCTTCTGCCTGTGGCTGTCCAATTTTCCCAGCACCATTTATTGAAGAGACTGTCCTTTTTCCACTGGGTATTCTTTCCTGCTTTGTCAAAGATTAGTTGACCATAGAGTTGAGGGTCCATATCTGGGCTCTCTATTCTGTTTCATTGATCTATGTGTCTGTTTTTATGCCAGTACCAAGGTGTCTTGATGATTGCAGCTTTGTAAGATAGCTTGAAGTCTGGCATTGTGATGCCACCAGCTTTGGTTTTCTATTAACTTTGCATTAAATAGTTCTTAATTCTGATATCTTTGATATCTTTCTTTGGTTAAAGCGAGCAACCTCTTAGAAGACATCAGAGATCAGTAACGAGCATAGCCATTCCCCAAAGCACCTTGGGGAACACTAAGACATAACTTTAACTAGAGGTCCTCTTTCAGGAGCCACACCAGGATATCAGGAAGAGAGAGGGTTAGAGGATGCCCAGCCCAGCCCATGAGCCTGGCTCAGGGAATTTAGTCTGGGCTTGCTCAGCTGGGCTCTAGCAACCTTGGAGGCTGGAAAAGCTGACTGCTGGGGACACCTCTGGGGAGGGAAGTTCTAGAAGGACTGTCCTGCATTCTTACTGCTTCAGATAATGAGACCTCTAGTACAATCTGAGTGTACGGTTACCTTCATGGAGTTATTGAAAAGTACTGGAAAAGCACTTTTATCCATATCAGCACTGTCCAATAGAAATATAATGTGAGATATAAATGCAAGCCACATATGTAATATAGAATTTACTACTAGCCATATTTAAAAAAGTAGAAAGAAGCAGGTGAAATCAACTTCATTCATTTAAAAAATTTAATCCAATCTAAAATATTCTAATTTAACATCATTATTATAAAAAATTGAGATATTTTACATTCTTTTCTTCATGCGAAGTCCTTAAATGCCATATTTATTTACAATGAAAGCAAATCTCAATTGGGATTAACCACTTCTTAAGTGCTCAATAGCCCAACATGGCTGGTGGCCCCCATACTGGATAGCACAGGTCTCAGTCATGTTTTTCTCCTGAAATTCTGCCATTTGGGCTGGGAAGGCAAGTGGATTAAGGGATTGTTATCTGCTCTAACTCACATTTCTTTTTAAGTGTTCATATTTGAATTCCTTATCAAGCTATTGACCTTTAACAACAGTGATCACAATTCTCAACTCTTTTCAGTATTTCTGGGGTAGAAATAGGACCAAGGATTTAATACTGTGGTGGGGGTTTTAGA
Source organism: Mustela lutreola (assembly GCF_030435805.1). Classification (NCBI taxonomy): domain Eukaryota; kingdom Metazoa; phylum Chordata; class Mammalia; order Carnivora; family Mustelidae; genus Mustela; species Mustela lutreola. The sequence continues at coordinate 34,928,346 of NC_081300.1, read as the reverse complement.
TATGAAGGCTAGTTAGAACACAGCCGGAGGGCCATCCCTGGAAGGTATGGAGCTCTGAGGAGAACAAACAGTTGAGATGAGGCCTGGAATGGCCTTAAGGAAGCGAGAGAGTGGCCCCCCTTCAGGAGAGGGGTAGGGGAGGGGCTGGACGGATTCCCACCCCTGCCTGCATGACTTCAATCTAGATCATGACTCTCTCTGAACCTCTCCTTTCTTATCTGTAACGTGGGGATAATGAGTGCTTTCCTGCTTTCCTCAAAGGAGTATCATGAGGCTCCAGTTATGTGATTCACGGGAAGCAGCTTCGTGGAAACACGGAAGTCCTTTGCTTGCGTACATTGCCTGCCATCCAATCCGCGTCCAATCCCGCCACGCTGCTGTGGCTCATTCAACGGAAGCAGGTTTTATGAAGGGCCTGGGTGGAAGCCAAGGACTATAAGAGGCGAGGAGGTGTCAAAGGGGAAGCACATCTGCAGTAATCTCCTGCCTCAGTTGGGAAGATGAAACTCAGATGCGAACAGTTAGAAGACAGAATATAATCCTCAGAAGTGGGCCACATAGACATTCTGAGGGGAGGCAGTGGAGCGGTGGGTGCAGGAAGGGTCCGTGGTGGGGTGCAGAGGCTCCCAGGAAGAGGCAGAGCAAGAGAAGAGAGTGCTCCTGGTGGAAGGCACAGCACAGACAAAGGCCAGGAGTGGGAATGAAAAGTCACAGCCCAAGGGTGATGGGAAACCTCCTGATTAGGACGGAAGTGAGGAGTGGAGAGGACAGCCCCCGGGTCCCTTCCCTGTCAGCACCTTTCCCAGAGCATTAGATATCAGGCAGAGACCACACTTGAGATGCCTAAGTCTTCTGTCTTGCCTGAAAGTGGGTCACCCGCTGCAGAGGAGACCAGCCCACTCAAGACAAATACGAAATCCAACCACAGCCATGGTGGGGATGCTCTGATAATCACAGGATGCTCTGGCCGGCTCACTGGAAGGGGACTCTGATCTTGGACCATCTCTCTACAGCATAGGCTAGTCCCAGGAATAAAACCAGACAGAGGCCCCGCAACAAACAAACACACACAAAATTGTCAGGCATTTCCAAATTTTCCAGGGACTTCTGGCTTTTGAGTCAGTTCTTTATTTGATATGAGTTTAATATTTACTATCAGTTTTTTAGTGTCAGACTGTTTTCCAGCATGAGCCCATACGGTTTTACACACACATGCAAGTCAGACCGCACCAGCATGCACTGTGGGCGCCCCTTCCTTGCCTTAGCTAGCAAGCACGATGTTCTCACCCAGCACATACAGGTGCACGACACAAGCCATGGGCACATGGAGGACAGAACTGCTCTAATTTGAGAGTAACGAATGGATGAAGACTCTGGGCTGAGCTGATATATGAGACCGTTCATCAGACACCCAATAGGTAGCAGTAGGAGTGACAGCAGGGGCACACTTGTCCCCTCTTCTTTCCTCTCCTGTCAGTTATCTATCCACTTCAATATCCTTTAAGCTTTGGGTTCCTTGCTTGCCTGTCACTTGTCTCTCTGTCCTTAGGTATACCTCTTTCTAGGGTTTGGTTGGGTCTAGGAATGTGGAATTTGGAAAAAAGCCAGATTACCTTTGTTTTTTTTTTTTTTTTAAATCAGTTTAAATGGAGGTAGAGAGTTTCAAAAAGTGTCCTCTGCCCCAGCAGCCCTCTGTCCTGACCATCCTACATTTCCACATTTTCCCTTTTCTTCTCCCCAAGAGGGTCTGATCAAGTCCTCCCACACTGAAGTGGGACAGCTCCGTCCATAGGATTTGCATCTCAAGGGAGGTAGGCAGTTTGAAAGGGAAATACCTACAGTGCTGAGACATTAGGCATCTAAGTGAGGGTTAGGGGACACAAAGGTCTGATGTGGGGAGACCCTAAGGACTTGAATAGCTGCCCTGTGTTTTGAGCCTGAGCATAAGGCAGCTTCCACGTTCTTTCCTTTCTCTGCCAGCCCACTTCCCTCTGCCCTTCCCTGTCTGGCTCCTCTGCTTTCTTGCTTTCTTTTCAGGACCCTGAGTTGCTAGGCAACTCTGGTCTGGAGCTGAGGTTCTCACTGTGGCGAGCAGCTTCCAAACAGGGCCAGGGAGTTTGATGGAGCCCGTGATTATAGGTGTCTGTACGGGAAGGAAGACAACAGCAGTAACCTCCTCTCTCCCGCCTCATGGCCTCCTACACACAGACAGCTGGGAGCGAAAACGAAGCTTTGCTAAGGCCGTTTGCCATCTCTGCTTCCTGTTCTCCTGCTCCCTTTTCCCACCGATGGACTTCCTTCCATGCAGCCCCAGAATGCTCCTGGTGCTCCTGGCCTCCTCCTTCCCCACTCAGCCCGGCAGTGACCTGGACCTCCTAGGATTCAAACACCTTCCCAGAGCTGCCTTCAGCTGTTTCTCTGTCCACCATTACCCTCATGTCGGCAGACCTCCATGGCTTATCTGGGCAAAGCTAACTAGGCCTTGGTGGGAATAGGGGAGTGCAGGGCCCCCCCTCTATCTGGATCACCCAGAGGTGGGAGCTATATGTGTGTCTCTTGTGCTCAGGGCACCCAGGGGAAGGGATGTGACTATTCACGGTTGTCCCTGGGCCCAGAGGGGCAGCAGCAGTGCCAGACTGAGTCAGGGCGAAACTCAGAGGACAGCCTAGGAGCTACTGCACACTTCAGTGGTATAAGCGGAAATGCTGACTGTGTCCATACCTTGGCCAGGTTCCATGCGTTCTTCGTCCTGGGAATTCTGCAAGAATGGGACCCTTCCTCTCTGACCTCACAGAGCGAATATTTGTAGCAAAGAAGAAAGGTGGCAAACAATCGATAATGAAGCAAATAAGGCTACTTCCGATAGTGTTTTTGAGGGTTCCCTTCCCGAGGAACTGTCCTGCTCAGAACTGAGATGGCCCTGGGTTTCCTTCCAGCAGTTTGGTCCCTGGTACCAGGCGCAAGACCCCGGAGCTTCTGGAGCCTGCCCATAACTGGCATTTCTGGAAATAGCATCAGACAGTCATGGTGGCAGAAGTATTCCTAATTGGGAGTGCTGGCCTCTAAGGACCCCCCACTGGGTGGCGGGGACCTGATGACTTTGCAGAGGCTGAACTGGCCTCTAGAATCAGGGCGGTCCATTCAATGCGGCTCTGCGGAGGGCCTGTGATCTAGACCTGGCCAGTCAGAACTGAACGATTGGTTAAGGAGGGGGCATGTGGTCAGAGGTTAGCCAATCAGAGCCCATCCCTCACTTCGTAGAGGGGCTGTCTTTCTGCAGGCTGTCCAAGCCGGACCTTGTGATCTTGGAGTTGTGGTGGACAGTCTTTGGTCTCCTTAAGGGGAATGCAGCCAACCCAGAGGAGAATTGAGCCTTGCAGAGGAGAAAGCCAGCTGGGTCTGAGGCCAGTGCACTTTAGGACCTTTGGGTTTCATAAGCCAATATATTCCATTTTATTATTTCCTTTTATTTTATTTTATGAATGCTCAAGCCAGTTTGGGTTTTTATTACTTGGCCCAGTAGGGTTTCTCTATCCATATAATTTCATCACTTAACTTCTCTCCTCCCTTGGATCCCTTTACTGCCCAAGTATCCAGGGCTGGCCTCCAGACTAAGGAGGATTTCCTTTGTTGAGGCTCCAAGTTTCAGGCGAGGGCCCCCCCATCCCCTCTGCTTCCTGTCGAAGCTTGCTGTCCTTCGTTCCATCGCTTCAGGGCCCTGCCCTTTGCTAAGGTCATTTGCTGAAGTTACACGAGGCTTTTGTTGGCTAAAGATTGCTCTGGCTATTAATAATCCTGTGCCAGTTTTACACTTGGACTGCAGTTTCCTGTGCCATAATCTGTTGAGCTGGGTACCTGATGGTGGGAGTTCAGGTACAGTGGCAGGCTGCTGAAGAGGATCTCATAGAACATTCGTCCTAGTGACTCAGGTTCATTGGCTGGATGTTTCGTTCCTCTGCCTGTGGCTGTGGCCAAGGGCCAACTCTCCTGGCTCACAGTGAAGTACCTGGGCCTCTACCACTGTGAAGAGGTCATGTCCTTCTTATAAAAGGAGGGGGTAAGGTTCTGAAAGAAAAGCTTATGGAAACAGGCGTTCAGTTTGCCTCTGGAGAAGCCTGTGCTAGTCTGTGAGCACAGGGGGCATTGCTCTTCTCGTTTATAAAATGCAGATGTTTTGAAAACTGACTCCCTAGTCCTCTTCTCTCCCAGCACTGATGTCTTGGGTGAGGTGTCTGTGACTCCGAGTGGCCTGTGGGCCTTCTGTGTTTTAGAGTGGAAGTGTCCCCAGTAGTAGCACGGGGCAGATTTAAGTGGATACTTCTCATGTCATGTTTCACAATCCATTCAGAGTTTTCTTGCTCCCATCCACTGGTTTCAGGCTTGTTTTGTGACTTACTCATGTTCATTCTGCACAGGGCTGCACGTGGGAAGTGTGAGGAATCTAACTCCAGTGGTTAGCGCATCTGGGGGTCCAGTCCCAAAGTGGCTGCTTTCCAGCTAGCCAAGACCTTGAAAGAGATACCCACTACTCTGAGTCCCGTTTCTCATTGTAAAATGGGAGTAAGATCGCTTGGCTTTGCTCACAGTTAGTTGTGGCTTACATGACACTTTAGATGAGAATGCAATGAAAGGTAGAGGCTGTGTAAAAATATCAGGGGAGCTCTCAGCTTTTGGCTCGAGGAGGTCAACTTGCAACTTTCTTTAGTTATCCTGCATCCAGGTTCATCCCACGCCAGCTGCGCCTGCCATGCCACCCACGTTTGACCTCAAGGAGATTAAAGTAGTGAACCTGGGGTGCACTGTGGGAAAGTCAGTGCCAAGTCTGTCCTCAGTCCCCTGGGCTTGTCTCCAAAAAAGGTTGATGATGACATCGCTGAGGCAGCAGGTGACTGGTCAGGTCTGAGGATGACAGGGACCTGACCATTCTGAATAGACTGGCCCAGATTGACGCGGCACCTCCTGCCTCTGCCTGATCATCAAAGTCCTTGAGGAACTACCCCAGAGACAGAAAGAAGCAGAAGAGCATAAAGCTCAGTGGAAATACCACTTTTGATGCCACTGTCAGCATCGCCTGACAGATGCAGCACTGATCTTTAGCCAGAGAACTCTCTGGAACCATTGAAGGGATCCTGAGAACTGTACAGTCTGTGGGGTGCCATGTCGATGGCCATTGCCTTCTTGACATCGTAGATGACATCAACAGTGTGACGTGGTGGAATGCCCAGCTAGGTAGGAACTACAAAGGAAATTATTTATTCACTTATTTTTGAAAATGTCTTAATAAAAGATCACTTGACAACCAGGAAAAACAAATGCCAAAGGAAAGTGTTTAATTTCGGTAATGCACATGGGGAAACAGGGCTAGTCTCCTGCCATACCCGGAGAAGCGGTGATAACGTAGAGCTTTTTCTCTGACAGTGGGAGATGAGATAGGGACTCAGAGAGGGGAGGATATCAGCTGAATCTCACACAGCAAGTCTCGGGACTGTGGTTTGGTCTGTGGGCAGAGAAGGAGGCCCTCCTCCTGGTGTCTTGTTGGCTTGGTCTCCCCATTTTCAGGTTAGAGATTTGAATCAGATACAAAGCAAATGCTTAGGCAAGGAAAAAAATGTTTCGCCAGCTTGCTCCACAGGGAAAGAGAGTCCGTGATATGATATGAAGCCGAAAATAGAGTGCCCTAGGAAAGAAGTATCAGCTGCGGACTCTCTTGTGGTGGGTGTGGGGGCCTCCTCCAGGAAGATGGGCATTGAAATGAGAACTCAATGTCGGTCGCTGCCTGGTCGTACTGCTGAGTGCAGACGCTCTGGGCTGGGATTTGGAATCCGTGTCACTAGAAAGGGGTCCCGCTGGAAAGGCTCATTTAGCAACGCTTTCCTGCTGGGGTCTGTGGAACATCCTGACACAGTCCAGGGCTTGAACAAGGGCCAAGGATTTATCCAGAAACAGCAAGCCCTGTACAAAGATGATCCTGGATTTAGAACAGATGAAAGATACTTTGAGGGAGTTCAAAGAACGGGCGCATGCTCCCCGATGGCTGCTTGCTGGATATTTTGAGAGGCGACTGGGGCACGCTTTTCCTCCCAGCTTCTCCCAGGGGTCTTTTCCAACACGGTTTCTCTCCATTAGTATATTCCAGAGCTCGCAGGATTGGAAGTCTTAATATGGAAATTCCTGCGGCGATGGGAACAGGCCTTTCCCAGTTGGGGTTTGCTAAGGCCATTATTCTGATGATGTTAATGGTAATGATTAATTGGCACTAATGATGGAGATGGTGACGGTAATGAGGCCAACCTGGTTGGGTGACAGGAACGATGGAGAATGTGGGCACGTGGTGACGATGGTGATAATGGTGCTGATGACAATGGCAGGGAGCTCCGTTTTAGAAATTTGATGAGAAATCTAGGGGACAAAACTTGAACTTAATTTTTTGTCTGGCAAGTAGAGTGTTGGCAGGAAAAAAAATTCAACCTCTGGGAAAAAGGGAAAAAAAAAATCCCTTTTATGTATGGTCAGTTCTGTTAAACCAGATACTTGGTATCAAGTAGATCGGATCTACTGCACCTTGGCGCTGGCTTGGGTGGATTACCTAGTGAGCCCCGAGTAGCGTATCATGGCCACAAACAAGCTTGAGTAGTAACTGAAGGGGGTATTAATAGTCACAAGCAAAGAAATCTTTCAAATATTGGCTTAATACAATACAAAGGAGCCAACCAGTCTCCTGTTCTTGCCCTGAACACTGTCTAGAGAGAAGGGATGAGAAAAGTCAATCATCAAATTCTTCTTCAGGATCTGAGACAATCCTACTGCCTTCAAAGAGCATTTCATGTAAAGCTGTGGTTGCAAGAAGTCCTTCCACTTCCCTATTTCCACCCTTAAATCACGACATCCTTACCTTCCCCGGTCACTAGGCCCACCTGGTGAGATGACAGCATTTAAGCAAAGAAACTTTGAGGTCTAGCTGACTCCTGCTTGTGGCATTGATGGCACTTCCCAATGGCAGGGCACAAGTTAAGGCTCTCTGAAGCCCAGTAAACAAGGGGTGTGACACTAGTCCTGGGTAATCCTAATTTCACTTACTATCAAAAACCTTAAAAATAGATGACAAATCAAATGTGATCAGTTCCCATTAGGTAGAGAGAAACCCTGGCAGCATCAATCAGTTTTGGTGAGATTATGAAATGTGAGAAGCTTGATTTCAGAGCTCCTAGACTTCCCTTCTTTTGATTTTTTCCTTCTCTCTGAATGTTCTTGTTCACAAACCCATGCCTCATTTGTGCACAGTTGCCCCTCTAGTCCAGGGACAAACTTGCGGGAACACATTCACTAGGAGATGTTAGGGCAAAATAGCAAGAGGGCCACTGCTGGTTCTGCCACATTGTGAATGCGTGCTCCCCTCCCAGGGAATTTCTCTGTAATGAAAGAGCCTAGAGGGGAAAACGCTTACCCCATGAGGGCCTCTAGGATGGTGGATTAGCACAGAGAAGACCTTTTGCCCTTCAAACCACACCACATAGGTGGCACCATGGGCCAGGGCTTTGGCAATGATGGCCTAATGGGACTGAGGGGTCTGTCTGCCCTTTGGGGCCGTAGTTCTGTGGCTGGCCTCTTATTGACGGAGAGTAGGAGGATAACAGTAGCCTTCTAACATACTGATTGCTAAAGAGGGCCCATCTTTCCCTAGGTAGTGGCTTCTCCTGAGAAAAGGGCAAGCTCAGAGGCATCAGTTTTTTCACGGGTCTTCTTGTTACATTACCTCTTCTTTTATAGTGAATAAGCCTTTTCTGCATGCTGGATATTTGGAGGTATACCTGAAAGGGAAGTATGTAGAAGGAAGCAAAGTTCAGACTATGCTGGTTCTCTTAGGTTCAAGTTCTTAAGAAGACTCATTAGCATGCATAAGTTTGGAACTAAGGAATGCAGTGATGTTTAGGACTTTTCTTCATTCATTCATCCATCCATTCATTTATATAACAAATATGCATGGATTAATTTTTATAAGGCCAACAGATTTAAGATTTAAAGTGTTTCAGAAAGGAGATTAGTAAGACAGCAAAGAAAAAAAGGGAAGTGTGAGTAAGTTCCGGTTATCAATTGCTGTGTGACAACTCACCCCAAAATTTAATGATTTAAAATATGACAATCATTTTTATTTTTGTTTTTTTTTTAGAAGATTTTTGTTTATTTATTTTAGAGATTGAAAGAGGAAGAGAGAGAAAGCAAGAAGTGGGAGGGAGAGGGATGAGCAGACTCCATGCTGAGCCTGACGCCACAGGGCTAGATCCCATGATCCTGAGATTCAGACCCGAGCCGAAATCAAGAGTTGGACCTTTAATCGACTGGGCCAGTCAGGCATCCCAACAATCATTCTGTTGTTATAAAATCTCTCAAAGTTCAGAGACTGATGGGACTCAGCTGGGCAGTTCCTTCTCAGGGTCTCTCCTGTATTTGCAGGCAGAGAATGCATGGGATCAGTCATCACAGAGGCCTTTTCATTTGCATATTGGTGGCTGTTGATTGGAACATCAGCTAGGATTCTTAGCCTGATGAACACCTATACATGGACTTTCCATGTGGCCTGGGCTTCCTCATTGAATGGCAGCTGCGTTCTAAAAAAGAGCCTTCTGAGAGAACTGGGTAGCAGCACTATTGTCTTTTCTGTCCTGGCCTCAGAAGTCACATGGCCTTGTTTCTGCTGTAGTCATGGCCTTGCGCAAATTCAGAAGCAGAGAACACAGATGTGCTTTTTCGTAGGAGGAATGTCAGTAGCGAGGTAAGAAGAGTGTGTAGGATGAGAGGAATTGTTGCAGCCATCTTGGGAAAGACAATCTGCTGTGGGTAAGGTAGACCCAGCAATGAGTGGTTCTTGAATGAGTTCTTGCTGAAGAACTAAAACTGTCAAACCTTGGATAATTAGAGCACAATACAAGGAAGCACATGATCAAAGGCATGATTGGAGAGCATGGATAAGAATGGCTAAAAGAGTGTGAAGGATGAGTAGTTGAGTGAGGTCCAGAGGAGTCAGAGCATACTTCATGGAAAATGTAGGACTTTGAGCTAACTTTGAAGCCTGGGGAAGATGCATTGGGCCGTGTTTCATTTATAATCATTTTTGCTCCCACACAGAAAATAAATAACAAAATTATGATTCTTGCTAATTTTCCCTTACTGAGATAACTGCTTAGCTTTTCCATGATATCTCCCTAGTTTTTCCTCTGGGAATATACTACACATTTGGAATCCTACTGAACTTTTTAACTTAAAATACGTTGTAGCTATGTTTCTATTAGATATTCTTCTAAACTGTAATCTTGAGTGGCTCTACAGCAGTCAGTCATGTGATATGCTCTCACTTCCTTTCAACATCTTCCTGTTGAAAATGTAAGCTGTTCCATTTTTTTTTTTCCCCATCGCAGAAAACACTGTGATAAAAAACTTTATGCAGAATTTTTGGTGCTCACCTATCATTGTTCTTTTGGGAGTAATTCCTAACAATTGAATTACTGGTCAAAAGTTATTCACATTTTAAAACCTTTGGTGCATCTTACCACAGTGGTGTCCAAGGCAGGTTATGCTCAGTGACCATCCCACCAGTGTCTGAGTCCCTGTTTATTTGCAGGTCTGCCAATTCTGGTTGCTACTGGATGCAAAGGGCAGTTTCCTTTTTGGGATGTTCAAGTGGAACTTTGGGCTTTACTCTGATTTTATCTGATTATTATAAGAATAGCATGCTCTTTTATATTTCTTTATCTTCTGCATTAATTTTTCTGTGATTTTTCTACTTTAAGTACATTGCCTATTTTTCCATTGGCATTTTCCTCCTATTGATTGGTAACAGCTCTCTATAAATTATTAATCTTTTGTTTAACATATATGGTACGATCATTTTTTTTTCTCATTTGATTTTTCACTTTCCTTATTATTTGTGGTGTGTTTTTAGATGCAGAGACAAATATATATATGTATATATACATATATATATTTATATATATTATATATATTTAGCTTTTTTGTGGTCAAATCTAGTCATCTTTTTATTTTCATATTTTTCTTTTGCTTTTCTATATGAGAGGCTGTAGCCACAATAATAACAGGTTAATTTTATCTTGTTTTTCCTTTGTGTTCACATACACACTCACACCCACACCAGTATACCCACACACATATACAAAACATTGAATTCTTGAATCAATCTGGACTATATCTTTTTTTTTTTAAGACTTATTTATTTATTTATTTGACAGACAGAGATCACAAGTAGGAATAGAGAGAGAGGAGGAAGCAGGCTCCCCATGGAGCAGAGAGCCCGATGTGGGGCTTGATCCCAGAACCCTGGGATCATGACCTGAGCTGAAGGCAGAGGCTTTAACTCACTGAGCCACCCAGGTGCCCCCAATCTGGACTATATCTTATAATGTTCTGAGTAGGGGGCTCCTAAAGATTGTTCTCAAATATTTACCCAGTGGTTGGATGATAGAATTTACCTCAGTTCCAGCTCTCTGAAAGGGAGAAATGGTATGATTTTGGCTGAAGCAGAGGGTGACTGGTGGGGGTTGTAGAGGGTAGAGCACTTACATTCTGGAGAACTGGGGATGTACCTTGTAAGGGGAAGTACCTTGTAAGGGAAAGGGGAAGGGGAACAAGCAAGGGGAAGCAAGGGGAAGTACCTTGTAAGCATCAGGAATTACAGCTATGGTAAGAGGGAAATTACTTTTTCTGTTTCTTAATATATCTTGAAGACTTGCAAGGAGCCTGATATTGTGGGAAACATACATAATACTTCATTTAATGCTTATCACTGCCTGGGAGGCGGGTACTATTATTACCATCATTTTACAGATGAGGTGTTTGAGGCTTAATATGTGGTGGGGCTGGGACAGAGTCCAGTCTGACTCTTTTCAAAGTTCTGTGTTTAACCACTCGGCTTATTCATTGCTCTGTATAATTAAAGTAAGAATTTCAGAAAGTTTCTTCAGAAGCATTGTACAGGTTAGAAAAGAGGGGGGGATGATTCAGGTCAGGAGCTTCCGAAATACTGGAGGACAAAATGATGAGGTCTCTTCCCCAGTGGCATCAGGGAGTGGACGACAATGATGATGAGGTGGGGGAGAAGCCAGGAGTCAGCAGTACAAGGGATTGGAAGGGAGCTGGCTGAGTTTAGTATGCCTTCATTTTTGGCTCGAATTCTAAATATCCCCTTCAGGCCTTGCCCATGGTCTTCATCAACTGATCTCAGCAGTTATCATCACCTTCCTGAGACTTGAACAGACGTTTCCAAGAGCCAGATATTCTTGTATAGAGATTGAGAAGTGTGCCACAATTCTTTTTGTCCATCTGCCCAGATCTTTGAAGGAAGCGGTGTAACTAAGCGATTTTTTTTTCCCCCCAAGGGTTGGAACTGTATCTTCGTCCCTTCACTAAACAGTAATGAAGCATACAGAGGGCACCGTGCTTCTGCCCCGGGCGACCCAAAGACACATGGGAATGGACCCCGGCCGCAGGGAGATGAAAGCCAAGTGGATTTAGTCCCTTGCACACCCATAAGCATCAGAGAAGATGGGGAATGCTGAACCCCTCAAAAAAGGCATAGTTCATGGATTATGGGAGGTCTGAGAAGGGAGGATAATTCCTGTCGGGAGGGCCAGGAGCAGATAGAATCATGAACTAATAATTAGAGTCTAAGGCGGGGTCGTGCTGGACTTGCTAGAAGGAACAGATAAGAATCTCATGTCATGAGAACTTTCGTTCTTTGTTCGCAAACCCCGAGACCTGCCCTCCTGAGGACCGGGTGACTCCCCTGGCATTTGTACCTCCTCTTCCAGGCCCCTGAGGTGGTCTACTCTTCCATCACTGTGGTGTCATGCTGTAATTACAGGAATAGAAGCCGCTCAGTTGTTTGCTTTCTTGATGCATCTAAGACGTTCTAAGGAAGAGGATAGACGCAGAGGAATAAGAAACAAACTGCAGCTCGGTTCACAGAACATACATCTTTATCAAAAGAATGATGGGGGCGCCTGGGTGGCTCAGTGGATTAGGCCGCTGCCTTCGGCTCAGGTCATGATCTCAGGGTCCTGGGATCGAGTCCTGCATCGGGCTCTCTGCTCAGCAGGGAGCCTGCTTCCTTCTCTCTCTCTCTGCCTGCCTCTCAATGTACTTGTAATTTCTCTCTGTCAAATAAATAAATAAAATCTTTTAAAAAAAAAAAAAAAAAAAAAAAAGAATGATGGAACGGATGTTGCTTTTATTCTCCGCCCAGACACAACCGAAGTCCCAGTTCTATCGCGGAGTCTTCCCTAACAACTCAAACTACGTAGATCACCCACAACACTTATATTTATTTATTTAATCTTATTTATTTTTTAAAAAGATTTTATTTATTTGTTTGACAGACAGAGATCACAAGTAGGCAGAGAGACAGGCAGAGAGAGAGAGAGGAGGAAGCAGGTTCCCCACTGAGCAGAGAGCCCGATGCGGGGCTCCATCCCAGGACCCTGAGATCATGACCCGAGCTGAAGGCAGAGGCTTAACCCACTGAGCCACCCAGGCGTCCCACAACACTTATATTTATAATCCCGATTTGGATGTGTGGTTCTTGGTAACTGAGCAATCGTAATTAGGCTTGGGTCTGAGCACCCTACAAGACAATGGCTGAGGCCCCTTTGCCCCTGACAGAGAGAGAAGGATCTAAGGTGGCTGACTGGTCCTGGGTTGAATCCCAGCCCTGTGGCTCCTGACCATCCATTGCAAGCTGTTGCTGAACTTCCAAACAGCAGCTCAGTATCCCGTGGAAAGGGGATAAATAAGAGTACTCACTTCCCAGGGAAGTTAGGAGGGTTATGTGAGGTTGTGGAGCAAGAATTCAGGAACTAGGAGGGTTAATGCAGAATGAGGACAGCCAGATGTCCCAGTGGATGCACTTCAGTGTCTGCCCCCGAGTTCTGATAGGGCAGGACTGTTTATTTCCCCCTTAGGCTGGAGGTCCTCATTCCACGGTTGCTTCATTAAAAGGCTTGGAATGGGTCTTCCCACTTGTTACAGGGCAAGTGTATCCTGATGAATATGTTCTTTGCATTGTCACTTGAACCTCTTCTGAAGCCTTGGTAAGTGCCCCAGGTTTGGGACTGTGAGTTTGAAACTGGAAGCTGGTGAATATTCCCGCCTCCTATATGTCGATCAACAGAGTGTATGGCTCACACGGCCCTATCTGCAAGTTCTACTTGTTTGTATCTCTAACTTGACCGTGAGCTCCAGAAGGGAGGGGCATCCATTTTAGGTATCTTGGCATTCCCAGGATATACTGTAGAACTTGGCCCATGGCAGACAATCACTGAATCTTTACTGAATGGATCCATGCCCAAGGATTCCTGCCAAACATCTTTTTGGACTCTTTATTTTCTAAGTTATCTAAACTTCACCACAACCTCATGAGCTAGGCATTACCATTTCCTGTGTATTAACAGAGAAGCAGGAACTCAGAAAAGTTTACCAACTCACCCAAGGTCAAAGAATCACCTGCTTTCCTTCTTTATCTGTTGTCTCTGTTCACCCTTAAATCCTCTGTTCTCCGTTTGATTATGCTGCTTATTAACCATATGGCACCAGACGAGTCACAAATCCTATAAAGAATTACATTTTCTTACAATGAGAGCTGCTTCCCTGTCTTGGGAACGTTTTAATATTTTCTGGATATTCACAATCCTGAAAAATAAGTGACTCATCATGATATTGTTTTGATGAAGCCTGAAAATGGCTTGTCTATTTTTAACATTGAGTGGCAGTGACTAATAATACTAGGCTCTCTTATCCTACTCTGTGAAGAGAGAGAAGCGAAAGGTTGTGGGGATTGCACTTCACACAGCACCCAGGACAGAAATTGTCCAGTAGCCTCAAGCACCTTGTCCTGATGCTGGCTGTCCCACGCCATATCAAGGTGTATGTTCAGGGAACATCTACAGTGGTTGTCACCAGCATGCTTCCACTGCTACTGTTTTCAGTCTCATTTGGACATATCTCTGTCCAAAGCTACATGCTTTGTGTGTTTTCTCCCTTTTCTGGTACATTTCTGTTTTATGTTGCTTGGGTTCTAGCTCAGCATTTCCAGCCACTTACAAGTTAATATGATAATCAGCTTTTACCTTATTTTTTTGAAAGTGTAAATGAATTAATGAATGAATAATTAGATACAATGGGAGAGGAATTCAGCGTGTGTCCAAGTGTTGTGTTGGCACAGAAGAACAGGGAAGGCAAGAAGGGAGCTGCTGATGTTGCCTACATCAGGGTCTGGGACCTGAGGGAGACCCTGGCTTTACCGTTCACCAGTCATGAAATCTTGGGTGGGTTACTTACCTTTTCTAAGTCTCATTGTCCTTGTCTAAAAGGAGAAATATGGGATACCTCTATCATTTAACTATTACTGTTTAACAAACCACCCTAAAGCTCAATGGCTTAAAAATAATAACCATCTTTACTGCTCATGTGGCCAAGGGTCACTTAGGGCTGTCTGATCTAGTCTGGGTTTCACTCAGGTGGCTCTGTGTCTCTCATATTTCTCTCTAGTGGGCCAGCCTGGGCATGTTCTCATGGGGATGGCAGAAGTGCAAGAAGACAAGAAGAGATATGCAAGACCTTTTTTAGGGCCTGGATTAAGAACTTGATTAGGGCTTATATTAAGAACTTGATGCTATCATTTTTGCTAATATAATATTGGCCAAAGCCAGTCGCATGACCACACTCCAAGTTAAAGAGAGAGGAAACACACCATGCTTTCGGAAGGGCTCCCCAGTGGTTTGGATACTGCAGGTGGAGTGGAGGGGCAGTGAAATATTGTGCCCAGTAATGAAGTTTATTATACTCTCTTCCTGAACTATTGGAGAAATTTAAAAAGATGGTCCTTGTTAAGGTCCTTGCCTGGTATGCTGTGAGCATTTTACAGGTGGTTGGTAGGTCATATATCTTGTAAGCAATGCATAAATTGCATCTACTATAGTTGTTATAACCATTATTTGTTAGAAATGCAGACACTTGTTATTCCAAAGAGCAAGACTCATAGGGAGCTTACCTGGAAACAGTATGTGAAATAGGCTGTGTTTGGATGGTAAAAGGGGAGTTTACTCATTCAAGAAATATTTATTGAACACCTATGTGCCAGGCACTGCCCTAGGCACTTGGGGTACCTTTGAGAATGAAGCAAAGATTCCTGTCCACGTGGAGTTTACATTTCAGTAGGGGAAGATGTATGCATAAGCAACATAAAGATAAGCAACTGATCTAGTATGTTGATACTATGAAGGTTGTAGAGAAGGGTAAGGGGTTTGGGTATGATGCTGGGGGGGGGCAGGTTTCAGGATTCAGTAGGGTGGCTGGGTGGGCTTTCTTGAGAAAATGAGAGCAAAGGCTTGGAAGAAGATGATGGAATGGGTCAAGCAGAACTTGGGGGAAGAATATTCTAGGCATGGGAACTCCAGAGCAAAGGAACTTTGGTAGAGATGCAGAGTATGTTTGAGCAGCAGCATGAAGCACAGTGTGACTGGAGACCATGCAAGAGGGAGTGGAAGAGTAATAAGGGTTGAGGTTGGAGAGGTCACGAGGAGGGCCTGGTAGTTCTTTGTAAAGGCTTCAGTTTACTCCTAGTGAAATGTGTGCTATGTGCTACTGGAAGGTTTTGAATAGACACATGACTTGATTCTGATGTCAAATGCCACAAAACTTCTGTTTTTTTTTTTTTTAATTAATTTATTTGAGAGAGAAAGAGAGCAAGCAGTGGGGAGGAGCAGAGGGAGAGGGACAAGCAGAATCTGTGCTGTGTGGAACACCACGTGAGACTCAATCTTAAGACCCTGAGATCATAACCTGAGCCAAAATCCAGAGTTGGATGCTCAGCTTACTGAGCCACCCAGGTGCCCTGAGAGTTCTGTTTTAAAGCACGTGGCTACTATGTTAAGAATAGCATCAATAATGCAGGGAGGTTGTGAGAGCACCCAAGGAAGGAGGCAATAGTCAATTGGGCTTGGATGGTGACAGCAGAGGGGTGAGCATCTTGAATTTGGATATGTTTTGAAAGTAGAGCCAGTAGAATGTACTGAAAAATTAGATATGGGTGTGACAAAAAAGACAAGTCAAGGTTGATTCCATGGCTTTTCACTTGAGTAACCAAGATAGCACTGGGAGGGGAAAAATTAGGTGTTCAGTTTTGGACATGTTGAGTTTGAGGGGCCTTGTAGACATTCAAGTGGACATTTTCATGGAGGCAGTTGTAGACACATGTCCAGGAATCAAGAGAAAATCTAGATTGGAGTGACAAATTTGGGAGTCATTGAGCTCACAACAGTATTTGAAATCACGGACCTGGTCATATGAGCAAGGGGGTGATTTTTCATGAAAAGAACACTGAGGAGGTACCCCCAGGGGACTCAACATGTAGAGAGAGTGTGCGATCCTGAGAGGTGGACAGTGTGGTCAAATGCTGCAGGTAGGGCAAGTACAATGAAGATTGGGAATTGATGGGTGGATATAGAATGTGGAGTTCACTAGAGATCATGACAAGAGCAGTTTGGGTGGGGAGGTGTTTATAAAAGGTAGACGGGAGTGGGTTTAAGAAAGAAAGTGAGGAGAGGGATTTGAAAAAGAATAGATGATCCTTTGAGGAGGTCTGTTGCAGAGGGGAATAAAGAAATCTGTCAATGGTTAGAGAAAGGTGAGGTCAAGAGAGTTTTAATGGCAGGCATAATGGCATGTTTATGAGCTGATGGTAATAATCCAGTAGAGAGTGAAAAACTGATAATGCAGAAGACAATAGGAGAAAGGTTAGTGATATGGAAACCAACAAAGGAACTACTCAGGCTTTTCCGGCTTTTTACTCCTGGTGTTCCTTACCCCACAGGGATGTTCATTATGTTATTAAGATTCTCTCCTGTCGGATTATTGCATCAAGTCCCATCGGTGGTTTCAGTGCCACCATCAGCATTAGTGTTTCCTCTCTTGTTGTTTGTCATCCCTCTACTCAGGGCACAGCAGTACTGGGGCATTTTTCATTTTCTAAATACGGAACCCTGAACCATTTCCCAGGCTTTCCTTTGTGGCATGGACAGGACAGTAAGAAAGCAGAATTGGGCTCCCTGACCTCAGTCCATGAGGACATGTAGACAAACTCTGTTTTAAAACACCGAGGCTGTATTCAGACAAACTGGGACCAACCGCGAGAGAAAGAGATAAGGAGGCACAACGGCTTTGGAGATTTTAATAAGTGGATCAGATGAGTGCTGTTCTATACAGAAGCAAATTGGAGGTAGTGTATTGGGAGGGGTGTCCTCTCTCCTTCGTCTGTGGCTTCCCACTAAAGGATCTTACTTTTTTTTAAAATTTTACTGATCTGACATCCAGATCCTACCCCACAGCCTTCCCATGATCCTCTGGCCCTGTTTGAAATCATTCTCTACGTCCCAGGTGCTGTTTCTCCCCCAGACCCACATGGGTTATGAACTTTCTGAAGGCAAGGTCTGTACTTCTCATATGCACCAGGGCACTAAGCTCCTTTCCTGAGCAGGACAGTGGATTGATAAAATACTAGGCAATTCTCAGATGGGGGATGGCAGGGATCAGCTAGGAGCAAAGCCTATGAACTGGAAGAGGTTTCAGCCCCATCTTTAAGTAAGTTGGCAGAAGGACAGAATGGGTCTGATGAGGAGATTTCATTCCAACCTTCTGTACCAAATGTATAATATGGAGGCTGGAATGTGATCTTCGTGATCTATTGATATATTAGGGGTCAGAGTTCTCTCTTCTGTCTAGTCAGTCTATACCTGGCACATGGTGGTCAGCCTCTCTGAAGGGTAGTTAGCTTTCCTTCTCCGGGGACAGTCTACTGGAGGATAGTGGTTACTAGCTAGGGATACTATGGATGGGCCTGCTACATTGCTGTAGATATTCCTTAAGGACCCTGTTGCCTTTCTGTGATGTGCCCAGCCCAGACGGGTGGGTGAGTGATAGCTCCTACTGCTTCCCCCCACCCCATCCCTCAGTACCACCTAGCCTTGAACCCTGGAATCCTAGGGCTGCTGCTCACCTGTCCCGAGTCTGCAGCTGACTTCTACATTCCAGGCTGCGCACTCCCACGACCCCTATCTGAGGCCTGGGACACAGGGGACAGCTATAGGGAGTGGTGTCAGGAAGAAGACAGAAGCCATCTTTCCACCACACCCAGTGCACAAGAGGGTAATTGTGCTCTGACCCCGCTGATTCCAGGTGTCACATGAGTGAAAAGCCACTAGCAGATGCTTGTGTCTGGGTCAGTGAGGTGCATCTTCTTTTCTGTCTATTTCCCCTCTCAGTATCATCTCTAAATGTTGGTTGATACCTACATCCACACTATGAGATCATAAGACTTTGAACTTCATTAAAATGCACGTATCCTGGAAAGAAATTGATATTTTTGTCTTTTTTGACTTTTTTGACTCCTGAGTGTGCATAAGTATGTGTCAGTCTCCTGTTGAGGGGAGGGTCCTG